>NC_060124.1:465343865-465944422 GCF_021461395.2 Schistocerca americana | reverse complement strand
ATTCACAAACGTTTGCGCAAAGTCTAATGGAGCATCTGCTGTCGATAGAAGTACAGTTAGTTGTTGGGCACGAAAGGTGAGTTCATCAGAAGGCGGTTCGGCGGAGCTCCACAATTTGCAACAGTTGGGGAGCGGTTCTAGGCGCTGCAGTCTGGAACCGCGCGACCGCTACGGTCGCAGGTTCGAATCCTGCCTCGGGCATGGATGTGTGTGATGTCCTTAGGTTAGTTAGGTGTAAGTAGTACTAAGTTCTAGGGGCTGATGACCTTAGAAGTTAAGTCCCATAGTGCTCAGAGCCATTTGAACCATCCACGGCTGTCACACCTGACACACCTGATCTAGCCCCCTTCGACTTCCACTTGTTTGGGCCATTAAAGGATGCTATTTGCATACTTAGTTGCGGCAACTTGTTGAACAATTGATTAACAGATTCTTTAACTTCATCACCACTTCTGTAGCGTTTTCCATTCCAAAAATCCTTCAGTTTTGGGAGTAAGTGATAATCACTTGGGTCTAAGTCCGGGCTGTATGGCGGGCGTTGAAACATTACCAACTGAAACCACTGAAACAAGTCCTGTCTCACTCCTGCAGCGTGCGGATGCGTATTATCATGAAGTTGTCGAAGCGTCTGACAGTAGACCGCTGCATCTATCTTCTCATCTCTAGGCATGTAGTCGATGAGCAGAAATTCTTACGATCCCAGAACACTGAAGCCATAATGTTTCTGGCGCTCAAAATTTGCTCTGCTTTTTTCGGATTCGTTGGAGGCAGCGATTGATGCCATTACATTGACTGGCTCTTTGTTTCTGTTATGAAATGTGACACCCAAGTCTCGCAATCTGTGACAATGTGATTCAAAAATTCATCATCATCCTTTTCAGAGCGACTGAGAAATATCAATGCCGCTGCCGTTCGTTTTGTTTTGTGTTCATCTGAGAAATCCATATAGCGCACACTTTTTTATAGCCCAGATCTGCAGTAACGATCTCGTACAACAGAGTTCTTGAGATATCTGGAAAGAGAGCAAACCACTAATTGTAAAACGCCGATCTTCTTGGATTTTTGTTCAGTCCTTGTTTTTAATCGCCCAGTCACCATTGAGGGCCGGCCCCAGCGATCTTCGTCGTGGACATTTTTCTGTCCATCATTAATCATGATACTAGTACCGTACTCCTATTATCATATTACCGTAAACCACAATTATCTGTCTATAAATTTCGATGAGTTGGACTTCTTGCGCGTTTAAAAAGCGGATAATACTGCATAATTCACACTTGGCGGCATCATCAACTTGTAATACATTTTAAAGTCGCACAACTAACCAGTAAGCAAACGTATTGGATCGTATCTTCCACCAGATTGAAGCAGATGAATACCAAGGTCAGTGGTCGGTCAGCGGTGATGGCAGTGAGGGGAAGGGGGTGGGGGTGGGGGTGGGAGCGCGGTCACGTGTCAAAACAAAACGTTATTTAGTTTCCGAATGACCC
Organism: Schistocerca americana; assembly: GCF_021461395.2. NCBI lineage: Eukaryota > Metazoa > Arthropoda > Insecta > Orthoptera > Acrididae > Schistocerca > Schistocerca americana. The sequence goes on along the minus strand of NC_060124.1, from coordinate 465,942,935 downwards.
TCGTGTTTGACGCATCTCAAGGTACTGGTGATATTACCTGCGTAATGAAGTCAAAATGCAGATTAAAAGAGGACGAAGTACAAGAATGAAGTCTTGGAATGCGCAACACATATGGAGACAAGACAAGACAACGAATAGCGATGAAACATAGTAAAAGATAAAAAATAGCAATAAAAACAGGTAAGGTATAAAAGATAGTTGTGCAGGAAAGTTTTTGTGTGTATGTTGTGAACAAATTCTGTGTTTGCTTTTATTGTAGACTTCCGGTTTCCAATCTTGAAGGGTCCATAGGGAATTGAGAGAGAGAGGGACGCTGATTTTCGTAAATGAACTAATGGATGACAGCTGGAGAGGAGTGAAATTAGGAATTGCAGATGGCATCAGAGGTGATTGAATTTGCAGTTGGCGTTGGTAATAGCGAGAGAACTTCACAGAACTGTAGATTTCTCGGTTATAATGTAATTTATATAAGATAAAATACTAACGAACCTATATCCCAATTTGCATACAAACTGAATTCCTTACTACGTCTAATTAATGTGATTTTACAAGATATGTGTAAACAGAGAGGGAAGGACACATCTTAAACTTTGAAATTTAAATAATTAACTTCATTTGATACAGATAATTTCGAATTTATAAGGCATAAGCAGCTTCAGTTTTGTTAAATATATAATTTTGAGCAAGAAGTACAAATCTTATTGATTAACTTTTGTAAACCTAGGCTGCTTCATTGTCATTCAACTAGTGATTCTGAAGCAAAAAGTACAAATTTCGTTGGCTAACTTTTGTAAACCTAAGTACTTTTATTTTTGTTAAAGAAATCATTTTGAAGCAAGGAGCATAATTTTCCTAGAAGAACCTTTGTGTGTATACGGAGTTTTATTTTGTTAAAGCAATAATTTTGAGTAAATAAGTAGAGACTCCCCCCCCCCCACCCCCCACCCCATGAACCATGGACCTTGCCGTTGGTGGGGAGGCTTGCGTGCCTCAGCGATACAGATGGCCGTACCGTAGGTGCAACCACAATGGAGGGGTATCTGTTGAGAGGCCAGACAAACATGTGGTTCCTGAAGAGGGGCAGCAGCCTTTTCAGTAGTTGCAGGGGCAACAGTCTGGATGATTGACTGATCTGGCCTTGTAACATTAACCAAAACGGCCTTGCTGTGCTGGTACTGCGAACGGCTGAAAGCAAGGGGAAACTACAGCCATAATTTTTCCCGAGGACATGCAGCTTTACGTTATGATTAAATGATGATGGCGTCCTCTTGGGTAAAATATTCCGGAGGTAAAATAGTCCCCCATTCGGATCTCCGGGCGGGGACCACTCAGGAGGTCGTCGTTATCAGGAGAAAGAAAACTGGCGTTCTACGGATCGGAGCGTGGAATGTCAGATCCCTTAATCGGGCAGGTAGATTACAAAATTTAAAAAGGGAAATGGATAGGTTAAAGTTAGATATAGTGGGAATTAGTGAAATTCGGTGGCAGGAGGAACAAGACTTTTGGTCAGGTGATTACAGGGTTATAAATACAAAATCAAATAGGGGTAATGCAGGAGTAGGTTTAATAACGAATAAAAAAATAGGAGTGCGGGTTAGCTACTACAAACAGCATAGTGAACGCATTATTGTGGCCAAGATAGACACAAAGCCCATGCCTACTACAGTAGTACAAGTTTATATGCCAACTAGCTCTGCAGATGATGAAGAAATAGATGAAATGTATGACGAGATGAAAGAAATTATTCAGGTAGTGAAGGGAGACGAAAATTTAATAGTCATGGTTGACTGGAATTCGTCAGTAGGAAAAGGGAGAGAAGGAAACATATTAGGTGAATATGGATTGGGGGGAAGGAATGAAAGAGGAAGCCGCCTTGTAGAATTTTGCACAAAGCATAACTTAATCATAGCTAACACTTGGTTCAAGAATCATAAAAGAAGGTTGTATACCTGGAAGAATCCTGGAGATTCTAAAAGGTATCAGATAGATTATATAATGGTAAGACAGAGATTTAGGAACCAGGTTTTAAATTGTAAGACCTTTCCAGGGGCAGATGTGGACTCTGACCACAATCTATTGGTTATGAGCTGTAGATTAAAACTGAAGAAACTGCAAAAAGGTGGGAATTTAAGGAGATGGGACCTGGATAAGCTCAAAGAACCAGAGGTTGTAGAGAGTTTCAGGGAGAGCATAAGGGAACAATTGACAGGAATGGGGGAAGGAAATACAGTAGAAGAAGAGTGGGTAGCTCTGAGGGATGAAGTAGTGAAGGCAGCAAACGATCAAGTAGGTAAAAAGACGAGGGCTAATAGAAATCCTTGGGTAACAGAAGAAATATTGAATTCAATTGATGAAAGTAGAAAATATAAAAATGCAGTAAATGAGGCAGGCAAAAAGGAATACAAACGTCTCAAAAATGAGATCGACAGGAAGTGCAAAATGGCTAAGCAGGGATGGCTAGAGGACAAATGTAAGGATGTAGAGGCTTGTCTCACTAAGGGTAAGATAGATACTGCCTACAGGAAAATTGGAGAGACCTTTGGAGAGAAGAGAACCACTTGTATGAATATCAAGAGCTCAGATGGCAACCCAGTTCTGAGCAAAGAAGGGAAGGCAGAAAGGTGGAAGAAGTATATAGAGGGTCTATACAAGGGCGATGTACTTGAGGACAATATTATGGAAATGGAAGAGGATGTAGATGAAGACGAAATAGGAGATAAGATACTGCGTGAAGAGTTTGACAGAGCACTGAAAGACCTGAGTCGAAAGAAGGCCCCGGGAGTAGACAACATTCGATTAGAACTAGTGACAGCCTCGGGAGAGAAAGGCCTGACAAAACTCTACCATCTATTGAGCAAGATGTATGAGACAGGCGAACTACCGTCAGACTTCAAGAGGAATATAATAATTACAATCTCACAAAAAGCAGGTGTTGACAGATGTGAAAATTACCGGACTATCAGTTTAATAAGCCATGGCTGCAAAATACTAACACGAATTCTTTACAGACGAATGGAAAAACTGGTGGAAGCCGACCTCGGGGAAGATCAGTTTGGATTCCGTAGAAATGCTGGAACACGTGAGGCAATACTTACCTTACGACTTATCTTAGAAGAAAAATTAAGAAAAGACAAACCTACGTTTCTAGCATTTGTTGACTTAGAGAAAGCTTTTGACAATGTTAACTGGAATACTCTCTTTCAAATTCTAAAGGTGGCAGGGGTAAAATACAGGGAGCGAAAAGCTATTTACAATTTGTACAGAAACCAGATGGCAGTTATAAGAGTCGAGGGGTATGAAAGGGAAGCAGTGGTTGGGAAAGGAGTGAGACAGGGTTGTAGCCTCTCCCGATGTTATTCAATCTGTATATTGAGCAAGCAGTAAAGGAAACAAAAGAAAAATTCGGAGTAGGTATTAAAATTCATGGAGAAGAAGTAAAGACTTTGAGGTTCGCCGATGACATTGTAATTCTGTCAGAGACAGCAAAGGACTTGGAAGAGCAGTTGAACGGAATGGACAGTGTCTTGAAAGGAGGATATAAGATGAACATCAACAAAAGCAAAACGAGGATAATGGAATGTAGTCAAATTAAGTCGGGTGATGCTGAGGGAATTAGATTAGGAAATGAGACACTTAAAGTAGTAAAGGAGTTTGCTATTTAGGGAGTAAAATAATTGATGATGGTCGAAGTAGAGAGGATATCAAATGTAGACTGGCAATGGCAAGGAAAGCGTTTCTCAAGAAGAGAAATTTGTTAACATCGAGTATAGATTTAAGTGTCAGGAAGTCGTTTCTGAAAGTATTTGTATGGAGTGTAGCCATGTATGGAAGTGAAACATGGACGATAACTAGTTTGGACAAGAAGAGAATAGAAGCTTTCGAAATGTGGTGCTACAGAAGAATGCTGAAGATAAGGTGGGTAGATCACGTAACTAATGAGGAGGTATTGAATAGGATTGGGGAGAAGAGAAGTTTGTGACACAACTTGACTAGAAGAAGGGATCGGTTGGTAGGACATGTTTTGAGGCATCAAGGGATCACAAATGTAGCATTGGAGGGCACCGTGGAGGGTAAAAATCGTAGAGGGAGAAGAAGAGATGAATACACTAAGCAGATTCAGAAGGATGTAGGTTGCAGTAGGTACTGGGAGATGAGGAAGCTTGCACAGGATAGAGTAGCATGGAGAGCTGCATCAAACCAGTCTCATGACTGAAGACCACAACACAACAACAACAAGTAGAGATTTCACTGATGTAATTAGTAACTTCTTTTGTCGTTAATTTTAAAATGAAACTGTATGGGAATGGCATATGTTAGTAAGATTAGGACGCACACGCCTCGAAACTGGGACAAACTTGGCCATCTGGTGTGTGGTAGCTGTCAGGGGCTGCTGGCGCTTGGAACTGCTGCCGTAGGAAATGAAACGAGACGCCGACGACAACAGGCAGGGAGGACAAAACCTCTGTTCACAAACACTGCCGGATCCCACTCGACTACTTGTCGACACTGGTGACAGCCAACACAAGGACGAGCTGCAAGGGCAATGTCGCCCGCTGATGTATTGTCCGCTTTCACAAGGGGTACCCTGTCTAGGCCTCTGACTGCATGTGCAATACCATTAGTCCACGTGAGACGACAAGACCTGCTGGGAGAACATTTTGACACTGCACTTCACCATTGTGTTCTTATGAACTTATAGTTACGTGTTCTACAAATGTCCAACCATGATTCACGTCAACACTAGTCGTCACCAGCAGTACTACATGATGGAGTCATTAACCGCTAATCAACTAAAAGACAATCCATGATGTCATCACCACTTGTAAATACGAACCTTTATATACCCATACATGACTCAATTAGAGACGTCAACTTGTAGAACACAAAGAAGATCACTTCAACTTTGTGTAATAAGTGCGTGCGCAATGAACTTCGGAGGTCCGGTACACTATAAACGATACTCCATCGCATTTAGGTTATCTTTTTCCAATTTGAACGTCATTCACTATGGTTAAGATGAACAGACTGTGAATCGACAGTAATCACCGATCTAGAGGAACACTCTCTCTTATTTTCAAAGTGACAGCAATATCTTGTGTTCTCGAACCAACGAAAATTCCTGTTTATGACATGTGTAATGACTTTTCAGGGGCAACTGCGTGTAATAATGTTTCAGATAACTCAGGAATTTATGAGAACAGTACTGATTTATTCAAAGAAAGAATGAAGAATTCGTTCTTCATTCCCACTGGACAATAAAAGCAGATACACGAGTAGAAAAACGTTATATTTCCTTTAATCACAAACGTTGCCCTTGCGAAATGATTACTATCCATATTCATATTTCAGGACGTTTAATTTAATAAATTGTTTCTGTAAAAATATTATTTAGTCCCATAATATGATTGCTGTGACTGGAGGATTGTAAGTACTTGAAGTTCCGTATTATATATATATATATATATATATATATATATATATATATATATATATATATAACAACACAGCTATGTTGATGTCTGTGCATTTACAGTAATGTTCTGTACCTATTTTGATATCAACGGTTGTGATTTCTGATCAATGATTGTATATCATAGTTAAATAATGATTATAATAATCACATCATTAGAAGGAAAGAATGAATTAATCGTTAAATTTTTTGGGCATTGAATGTAGTTGATTAAAGTAGTTGATGAATGTAGTTGGTTAATGTTACAGTTACAGAACTGAATGTGTGAGGGTATGGTGAAAACCGCTGGTGTGTAAACGAATCAGTAACATGTTATTACAGTTTGTAAGGTTTTAGTATGAAATGAAGATAAATTAAGACTTAATGATGAAGATTTTAATTAGCATGAATGAGTGTGACCTGCAAAGTTTGCGAAATGTAAAATGGAGTTAACCAGCAACACTGACATCAGTGAGCTAAGGTAAAGAATAAATAAACATACTACCTTGTTAAGTTCAACATCCAAAACTGTGTCTCTTACAAGCACATAAACCCATTGCCACTTAGGAATCAAGTTTTCTCGACGCACTTGCGCTTTGAGGACAACGTCCTCAGTAAAAATCTTAAACTTTACGGAAGGAATATTGTTACGGGTCGGTTTTCGGGAGTTATGCATCATATGTAATGCCACATAAATTCATATTAGAGACTATCCTCTACCTAAATACTTCATTACAATAGGAGAAATGACTTAAAATTAAATGTACTAGTGATTCTAAGTTTCCGTATACTCTAAAATTGATTTGCATGTTGTATGGAAATAGAGGAATGTTTTGGAAGTACACAGAGAGAGACCGGCGCAGAGGAGGCAGTTATTGCCATGACCAGCCCCACCAAACACCTTTGTGACAACCCACGGTGCTGTCATGCAGATGGCCAGAAGTTGACATCTTGCAGAGGCAGCTTGCGAAAATGTTTTTTCGAGGTGGAGTCAGGAGGTATTTTTAGCGAAAGCTGAACGTAGAAATCTGTTTTTTGTGGCAGATTCGGGTGACACTATCTTCTGGGTGAAGAAACAGGCCACCGAACGCGTAGCTCTTACAAAAAAAAATTTTTAATGACGTAAGTCCTAAACTTTTTCCAGAGTGAAAGAGAACTATGACAGTACCGCAGGGAAGCTGCCTCCCTCAATGGCCACAGTGAGAGACAGGGATAACGATGTATGACTGTTCCAGGGGTTAACCAAGTAAAACATAGAGGATGGGACCATTATCAGTGAGGAACATTTCGATTGGTTGGATGACTCAGAGCCCAGCCAGTCAAAAATAGCATCTATCGAAAAACGTGGGAAAGTGAAATTTGCTTACAGGTCGCCTTTACACAGGAAGGTCTCCAAATTTTCTTCTGGCTTGTTAGTCAGTTTCGGATCTTGTCAGCTCACCTCTCATTTTGAAGAGTGGCTGCTGCCGCACCACCTTTGTCAGCCTCACTCAGCAGCTGACCTAAAGCTTTTGGGGACCCAGAAAATTTTCAGGCCATCTGACATTTAGCCGCAGGAGAGGGCAACTTGTGCTGCCTCTGACTAACGTCGCACTACTCCAGTCACCGACAGCTATGCTGTGGTGAGACTGAGCCGCTACTGCGTTAGATGTAGAGAATTTCGACTGATGTTGTAATTTTACAATCTCGGAGCCTCTCTCTGAAGATTGGCTTGGGAAGTCATGAACAATTTGCTTTCAAAATCCACAACAGATATGATGCATTACCTTCATTAGTTCCATCTAATACCTTCTGTAGTTCTACCTTATGCTAAGCAGTTTCACGACACTTGCACAGTACTCGCACGATGTATTTTCCGTTTCCGTTGTCAGACTCATCAGATTTGTATTCGTGAAGGTTGCCATTATTAATTGCTTATCAAAAATTTGCCACAGGTTCTCATTATCATGTATGAAGAATTAATCATCAGTGAGTGTATTTGAATGCCATTTTGCTTAATTGTCCATTGTCTAACTTTTGATACACAAATAAATACACTCAGTTTCAGAAAAAAAACCAGAACATCTTGAACGACTAGAGATAAGAAGTTCATATTCACTGAAAATATACATTAGCATGTTCTGCAGAAATGATCAGCATTTGAGACATGTCGGCTCGCGGGTTCAAGGTCGACATCGATATTGCGGTGCAACACCAGCTACCGGTAAAATTGTCTGAGGCTCTCGTTGTCTCTATAAACCTCAGGTAATGGATCAATGTCACATGAGCAGAGGTGCACGACGCCTCGAAGACATATGCGCGAACCGTACTGTCAGATCAGTGAGTTTGAAAGAGGGTACATTACTGGCATGAGAGAATGCGATGCCTCCATCAGGGAAACTGCTGCTTGCGTGGGACGAAATGTTTCGGCAATGCATCGTGTGTGTACAGAATCGTTCACGGAAGGCGGTAGAACACGATGAGATGGGTCAGGTAGCACCACCCAGACCACTCCTCGACAAGATCGACACCTTATCCGAATGGTATTGCAGAATGGGTCAAATGGCTCTGAGCACTATGGGACTTAACTTCTGAGGTCATCAGTCCCCTAGAACTTAGAACTACTTAAACCTAACTAACCTAAGGACATCACACACACCCATGTCCGAGGCAGGATTCGAACCTGCGACCCTAGCGGTCGCGCGGTTCCAGACTGTAGCGCCTAGAACCTCTTGGCCACCCCGGCCGGCGAATGGTATTGCAGAACGGATCTGGGTCCTCTTCGGCTCTGGTGCAACAGCGGGACAGTGTAACACATCGTATACTATCAGGATTGACAGTCCGTCGTCCTTTATTACGGCATGGCTTACACGCGCATCGTCCACACCTCCGCCTACCTTTCACGAATTAACAGAAACATGCTAGACCGCAACAGTGTCTGCAAGGATGTCACTGGGGACAGGGATGGTATCAGATAGTTTTTTCGAACGAAACCAGGTTGTGTTTGTTTGAGAAGGATGGCCGAATTTTGGTTCGCCGTAGACAGGGGGAGCGGCATCACAGCGACCGCATTCCCACAAGACGTACAACGCCAACTCAGAGCCGTGTGGTGTGGGTTGCTATTGGGTATAACCGAAAACCACAGTTGCTGCTCGTCCAGGGCCCTGTGACCAGTGCGGCCTACGTGAATGACATCCTGCGTCCCATAGCCATACTTCTTCTGCACAACACCCCAGACGCCATTTTGCAGCAAGACAATGCACTACGAGATGCTGCTGCACGAACACGCGCTTTTTTGGTGTCACGGGCAGTTAGCCTTTTGTCGTGACACGCCAAATCACCAGCCTTGTCGCTAATCGAAAATGTGTGGGATATGGTGAAAGGACAGGGGCAGCGTGGTCACCCAATGCCAACCACCACAAATGAACTCTGGAGCCAGGTGCACGCACCATGGACTGCTATACCATAGGACGCCATTCGCAACTTATACGAGTCGATGCAATCAAGCATGGAACAAATTAATACCCCCAATGGCGGATCGTGTGCCTATCAGGCAAAAGAACACATACTGAACCGAGGTACTATTCATTTCTGCAGAACATACTAATGAGCATGTCCTGTGAATATGAACGTCTTATCTCTAATCGTTTAAGATGTTCTGTTTTCTCTGAACATGAGTGTACAAGTAATTTGGACAACTGTATCAATTAACATTTCAGTAACCCTGCCCAACAAGAAGCATTCTAGTAGATATCCAGGTGGATTATCTCAATCATTCTTTTTCCCTATTTAAGTGTTTTAAGTTTCAACCTACCGTTATAGCAGTATTAGTAAATGGCAGTGTTATGGTAGATACGCCAGTTGTTGTCAAACCACCAAAATTAAGCATCTTCTGGTGTGTTTGGTAATTGGAGTTGTAATTACCGGACCAGCCTGCACTGTTGAAGTACTGGGATGCGCTTATCCTCATGATGCCAAATGAATAGCTACTTCACTGAGTAGTAGCCGCTCCAGATCACGTAAACTATCAACGGCTGATCTCATGCACTTCCACATCCGCATCCCGTGTCGTCTGAGGATGGCACGGCGCTGTGTAAGTATCCTTGGGGCTTCCTAGAGTTTTAAGGACTGTGATTAATTTAGTTTATTATGAGAGTATTTTCTGGATTTATTGCCGGCCGGAGTGGCCAAGCGGTTCTAGGCGCTACAGTTTGGAACTGCGTGACCGCTACGGTTGCAGGTTCGAATCCTGCCTCGGGCATGGATGTGTGTGATGTCTTTAGGTTAGTTAGGTTTAAGTAGTTCTAAGTTCTAGGGGACTAATGACCACTGCAGGTAAGTCCCATAGTGCTCAGAGCCATTTGAACCATTTTTTGGATTTATTGCATAACTCATGGGATGCCCTGAGTTTAATTATAGGGAGAGTAATTCCAGATCGTTCAATCTGAAATGTAGCTTTCCTGTTCATTTTAATACCATAAAAAGAAGTACTTTGAATATACTTCTTGAAATTTATTCACCATTCAGGTACAAAAGTAATCCGCTCTAAAAATGCTACGTACAAAAATATCCATCTACTGAGATTCAAAATCTTTTGTGTAGTTTTATCAAATTTACTTTCTTGGACATGACACATTTTCAGATTCATCGAATTAGTTACATCGAAAATGGTAGTGTTGAACCTTGTCCCATCTCGAAAAAGTTTCGGCGGCTACCCATATCTCTTTGGTAGCGATGTCTGACAAGGAATCACAGAAAGTGCTGGTTACATTCAGGAGACGATAGAACTGCTGCTTCTGCACAGAGGAGAAATACGGGAAATCCGGTAAAGTTCAAAATATACTAACCCGTCAACTTGATTTTCGATGGTTTACCAACAACTTCTGACGTAAAAAATTCGAGCACGGGAATAGGACCAGGCTTTTCTTCCTTACTCATTTTTAAACACTATAAAAACATTTTTTTCTGGTTGTATGTAGAATGAACAAGCGCTCAACGCTGAAATGTACGCAGGTGTATCATAGGCTGATAAATACAGGGTAGTGAAAATAAAAGTGTACTTGAAAATATTTCATTCGCCTGAAGAAACGCATGTTAACCCTCCATTACTCGCTTGAAAATCTGTGACATCGTCACTCCCGCGGATGACTGGTGTCATCCACAAAGCAAGCTGTCGATTTGTATATTTTGAACAGTCTTTATGACTGGTTTTATGATTATTTTATTAAATCTAAATATAATACATTTAATATTTGTACACAGTATAATATATTCTAACGTTTGAAACAGTATGCCCATTCGAAGAACAGTATCTTCAGCTGGATTACTGGCATTACATGGTCTCTCTTGTTGGATACCGACATACGGTTCTAAATTCAAAGTGTAAGCTGTTTTTACATGAACCAAAGCAAACACTTTTAACAAATACTTTGCTGGTTTGCTAGGAATATATATGAGAGGGCAGTTCCCTCTTAATGCCAAAAGCTGTTTGTCAACAGTAAGATATTCAGTAGGTGAAAAATATTTTTCGGAATTGTTCGTGAATAGTTCAAGTACCTCTCTGATAGCTCTCATAGCAGCCAACTTGTCAATCTCTCTGTCAACACCTCTGTCATGAATATCATGAAACCTCAGACATCTCAACAGAAACCTGAATCGGTTTTCACTTATGCATAAATAACATGATTCAAGTCCGTTTCCCTTTGAGTTATCCCACAATTTCGATATACCCTTCCTAAAACATCTCAAAGATCCACATAGATACAACAAATCAATGAAAGCTCTGATGTCTATCGCATCAGTTTCTTTAGCGTCCCTTTTCCTAGAGAAGTTACCACGAACTTAATTAATGTATATATTAACGCATGTTGCGATAGTGCTTATTATGTTTTCATCCAAGAACAAATTCAGAATTTCTATTTCTGCCTTTTTTATACGAGTTTGATTTTTTGGTCCAGGCAAATGCGTAATAAAATTACGACATCTGCTTCTAACACTGGTACGATATTTATTTTCCCTCCGTTCAGTTGTTCCATCTTTCCCTAAAAAAATGCATCCGCTTTAGTGACTTCTTCCCGTGATTCATATTCATCATTTACTGACACTTCTTGTTCTGTACCTGAATCGTGACTGCCTTCATGAACAGAATCCTCAGTCTCTGAGTCAGCGCTATCCCGGTGAGCATCTTCATCAATCAGTTCATTGAACCATTCCAACCATACATTAGGTCGGTCTGCGGTTTGTTGCCTTTGACATTTCTTCAAAAAAAAAATGGCTCTGAGCACTATGGAACTTAACTGCTGAGGTCATCAGTCCCCTAAAACTTAGAACTACTTAAACCTAACCAACCTAAGGACATCACACACATCCATTCCCGAGGCAGGATTCGAACCCGCGACCGTAGCGGTCGCGCGGTTCCAGACTGTAGCGCCTAGAACCGATCTGCCACTCCGGCCGGCCCCCCAGCAGTGCATGAAATTCTTTCCACACTTTAGAAATAAAGAGAATACTAGGTAACATGGAAGGTAACTGCAATCAGTTTCAATACGTCTAAATTTACGCACATGAAAGATCGATTGAATCTACGAAAGCAATAAAGTAATACAGACTTACTTTGTTTCAGATTGTGGCAGCAGAGCTCGCGTGGATGACAAGTGTCGTTCAGACTATAATTATAATAATGTTTCATAAGCAATGTATCTTTCGTAACTGAAAGCTAACAATGGCTGGAGCTAAGTCCGCCCCCGGTAGCTAAGTGGTCAGCGTGACAGAATGACGATCCTAAGTGCCCGGGTTCGATTCCCGGCTGGGTCGGAGATTTTCTCCGCTCAGGGACTGTGTGTTACGTTGTCCTAATCATCATCATCATTTCATCCCCATCGAGGCGCAGGTCGTCGAAGTGGCGACAACTCGAGAGACCTGCACCAGGCGAACGGTCTACCCGACGGGAGGCCCTCGCCACACGACATTTTATTTTTATTGGAGCTAAGAGCCGGAGAGTTAACAGAAAGGTACTGAAAATGGCGTGGACTCAGTCCAGCCCTGTCAGACAAAATTGAGCGGGAAAGTCATGTGGATGACGAGTGTAATCCGCGCAATCAACAGAGGATTAACTTACGTCATCCACTGCCAGAGCAGATGTTATCAAATCGTCTGTCTTAAGGTACATTAAATATTTATTGGAATAACTTTATTATGCCCACTCAGTAAAAGTTAGGTATTATACCATTATCCTCCTAAAGCGGTTAAGTTCCTTTTAAGTGGTGCTTTATACCGTGGTTTTACTGGTGAAGCAGTTGACAGTTGTAGTGATTTGCACCCACCTGTGGCCGGCGGTCATGTCGCAGCGGCGCTGCATGACGTGCCACACCTCCCAGCAGATGGAGGTGTAGGCGGCCGCCATGATGCACGTGGGCACCACCAGGATGAGCACCAGCATGTACAGCTCGTGCAGCCGCCACAGCGCCTCGTGCTCCCAGTCGCGCACGCACCAGAACGCCTGCACCTTCAGGCCCACCGGCAGGTGGATCTGCGCACACCGAGGAACAGTATCGTGAGGCACGAGCTAGGCTCTCTACATCTACATCTACATCTACATACTCCGCAATCCACCATACGGTGCGTGGTGGAGGGTACCTCATATCACAACTGGCATCTTCTCTCCTTGTTCCACTCCCAAACAGAACGAGGGAAAATGACTGCCTATATGCCTCTGTACGAGCCCTTATCCCTCTTATCTTTGTGGTCTTTCCGCGAAATGTAAGTTGGTGGTAGTAAAATTGTACTGCAGTCAGCCTCAAATGCTGGTTCTCTAAATTTCCTCAGTAGCGATTCACGAAAAGAAAGCCTCCCTTCCTCTAGAGACTCCCACCCGAGTTCCTGAAGCATTTCCGTAGCACTCGCGTGATGATCAAACCTACCAGTAACAAATCTAGCAGCCCGCCTCTGAATTGCTTCTATGTCCTCCCTCAATCCGACCTGATAGGAATCCCAAACACTCGAGCAGTACTCAAGAATAGGTCGTATTGGTGTTTTATAAGCGGTCTCCTTTACAGATGAACCACATCTTCCCAAAATTCTACCAATGAACCGAAGACGACTATCCGCCTTCCCCACAGCTGCCATTACATGCTTGTCCCACTTCATATCGCTCGGCAGTGTTACGCCCAAACATTTAATTGACGTGACTGTGTCAAGCGCAACACTACTAATGGAGTACTCAAACATTACGGGATTTTTTTTCCTATTCATCTGCATTAATTTAAATTTATCTATATTTAGAGTTAGCAGCCATTCTTTACACCAATCACAAATCCTGTCCAAGTCATCTTGTATCCTCCTACAGCCACTCAACGACAACACCTTCCCGAACACCACAGCATCATCGACGAACAGCCGCACACTGCTATCCACCCTATCCAAAAGATCATTTATGTAGATAGAAAACAACAGCGGACATACCACACTCCCCTGGGGAACTCCAGATGATACCCTCACCTCCGATGAACACTCACCATCGAGGACAACCAACGTACTGGGTTCTATTACTTAAGAAGTCTTCGAGCCACTCACATACTTGGGAACCAATCCCATATGCTCGTACCTTAGTTAGGAGTCCGCATTGGGGCACCGAGTCAAACGCTTTCCGGAAGTGAAGGAATATGGCATCCGTCTGATACCTTTCATCCATGGTTCGCAAGATATTATGTGAAAAAAGGGCGAGTTGCGTTTCGCAGGAGCGATGCTTTCAAAAGCCGTGCTGATGCATGGACAGCAATTTCTCGATGGTCAAATACAGCTCGAGGTGGATTAGAGAACTCATCACTGATCAGGCCTGAGTGCACTGCAAGAAAGCAAGCGCGGAAGTGTCACGGGTATGTTCAGCCAACTCCAGACGCTACAACTTTTCAATGACGTGTTACATGGTAGTATGCTGTTTCTACATTGCCAACGTAGAAATACATGTCAGTTGTATGCCATAATTAACTTTCAGTATTAATCGTTCTCTGTTTTTGTTTACGTTCAGTCAAAGATATTGGTAAAGATGTTCTGTTCCTTCACTTTACGACTAATACAAAAGTATGTTGTTATTGTTACCTTTGCAGTACAACTGTAGTATCTGTGATATAACTTGAATTCCGAGGCTTTCTTCCACTTTAAGTGCTCGTCTTGTTTTTCCTGTGATGTCTGTCCATTTCAGAAGAGACATGACTGTCAGGCCGTACTGACCCTACCACTTAACTTAGAAGATAGATTACGGAAAAGCAAACCTACGTTTCTAGCATTTGCAGACTTAGAGAAAGCGTTTGAGACTGTTGACTGGAGCACACTCTTTCAAATTCTGAAGGTGGCACAGGTAAAATACAGGGAGCGCTAGGCTATTTACAGTTTGTACAGAAACCAGATGGCAATTATAAGAGTCGAGGGACATGAAGGGGAAGCAGTGGTTGGGAAGGGAGTGAGGCAGGGTTGTAGCCTCTCCCCGATGTTATTCAATCTGTATATTGAGCAAGCACTAACTTAGAAGATAGATTACGGAAAAGCAAACCTACGTTTCTAGCATTTGGAGACTTAGAGAAAGCGTTTGACACTGTTGACTGGAACACACTCTTTCAAATTCTGAAGGTGGCACGGGTAAAATACAGGAAGCGATAGGCTATTTACAGTTTGTACAGAAACCAGATGGCAATTATAAGAGTCGAGGGACATGAAGGGGAAGCAGTGGTTGGGAAGGGAGTGAGGCAGGGTTGTAGACTCTCCCCGATGTTATTCAATCTGTATATTGAGCAAGCACTAAAGGAAACAAAAGAAAAATTCGGTGTAGATATTAAAATCCATGGAGAAGAAATAAAAACGCTGAGGTTCGCGCGATGACATTTTAATTGTGTCAGAGACAGCAAAGGACTTGGAAGAGCAGTTGAACGGAATGGACAGTGTCTTGAAAGGAGGATATAAGATGAACATCAACAAAAGCAAAAGGAGGATAATGGAATGTAGTCGAATTAAATCGGGTGATGCTGAGGGAATTAGATTAGGAAATGAGACATTTAAAGTAGTAAAGGAGTTTTGCTATTTGGGAAGCAAATTAACTGATGATGGTCGAAGTAGAGAGGATATGAGATGTAGACTGGCAATGGCAAGGAAAGCGTTTCTGAAGAAGAGAAATTTGTTAACATCGAGTATAGATTTAAATGTCAGGAAGTCGTTTCTGAAAGTATTTGTATGGAGTGTAGCCGTTTATGGAAGTGAAACATGGACGATAAATAGTTTGGACAAGAAGAGAACAGAAGCTTTCGAAAAATGGTGCTACAGAAGAATGCTGAAGATTAGATGGGTAGATAACATAACTAATGAGGAGGTATTGAATATAATTGGGGAGTCTGTGGCACAATTTGACTAGAAGAAAGGATCGGGTGGTAGGACATGGTCTAAGGCATCAAGATATCACCAATTTAGTATTGGAGGGCAGCGTGGAGGGTAAAAATCGTAGAGGGAGACCAAGAGATGAATACACTAAGCAGATTCAGAAGGACGTAGGTTGCAGTAGGTACTGGGAGATGAAAGAGCTTGCATAGGATAGAATGGCATGGAGAGCTGCATCAAACCAGTCTCAGAACTGAAGACCACAAGAACAACAATATGACTGTCAGTATTTTAAGACAAATTATCTCAAGTATTACTACAATTTCTCTGGATAATTTAGGTATCGTTCAGCTTCAAACGAAAATGGAATGCTTTTAACTAATTTTTTGTATCTTGTAAGTACGAAAAGGTAAATCTGTAGCTATATATTTGTTGAGTTTTGCTATTTTTGTATGCATTGTACTTCCATAATTTTTTTAATGTTTACGTTGGTAGACATCCTGGGTGCAGTGACCTTTATTTGGACCCCAGGCCATGTCGGGATACCGTGCACTGAACATGTTGACCGCCTGGACAAACAGGCCACCAGTAAACCATCTCTGGAGATTGGCCTCCCGGAGACCGATTTGCGAGCAGTCTCCAGCCGAAAAGTTTTCGCGATCTGGGACACTGAATGGCGCACCCTGAGCACACCAAATAAACTCCGTTCTATCAAGGAGTCGACGAATGTGTGGCGGTCATCCATGCGAGCCTCTCGCAGGGAATTAGTTGTCCTTTGCCGGCTGCACATTGGCAAATACGTGGCTAACACATGGCTACCTTCTCCGTCGCGAGGACCTACCTCGGTGTCACTGTGGCTCCCTTCTCACTGCCCTCTACAACTTGCTGGACTGCCTAATTTTAGCCGCTTTACGGCCAACTTTTAACCTTCCCAGCACTTACCTTCGGGGTTGGGCGACGATGCCTCAACATCAGATTTAGTTTTACGTTTTATTCATGACGAGGATTTTTATCGTACCGTCTAGGGGTGGGCGTTTGGCCTTCTTTCTGGGGCCTCCACCCTCCCTCCCTTTTAACTCTGTCACCCTTTGTTTGCATTCGTTTCCCTTTGTGTTCGTCTTTTCCCTACATGTGTTCATCCCGCCTTCCCTTTTTGTGGTGGACATTTTAATGTGTTGCAGAGTGGCTGGCTCATCCTCTTTTACTTTTGTGATCAGCCAGCCCAGACCAATTGCCCTGTTTTTAATGCCTTTTTCTACTTTTCCTTATGTTTTATGTTTTTTTCCTCGTTTTTTGTTCATGCCATTCGTTTTATTTTTTCGTGTGGTTCCACATTCCTTTTCCCCCTTTTACTTTCCCAGCCGTAATTTGCGAGTTGTTTCACGCTGAGCCGCGTTGTTTGCGTCAGGAACAAGGGACTGATGTCCCTGTAGTTTGGTCCCTTTATCCCTCAAACCAACCAACCAACATCCTGGGTGATGGTTAGTAACCGAAACCAATAAATGAGTGTTGGGACCAATAAAAAGCTGTTGGTTAAAATGCTTTTTCTAAAATACCTTACGGGTGTTTGAACCTCAACTTTTGGAAACGCTACGAGAGAGCTGTTGTGCATCACGACGTGCCTTACTGTTGACATGCTGAGAGTTTACGTTCCGAGAAAGAAAAATTAGAAGAGTTCAAGTTAACACGGAGGCTTACCACCAGTTTTTCTTCCTGCGAAACATTCACGACTAGAACACGAAATGGGAGAAGTGTCCGTAAGGTGGATTGCTGAGTCAATATGTAGATCTTGAGCTAGACTGTGTAACGGATATTTCAGAGTGTGAAGGTGTTCGCAGTGGTGGGATCAGTCAAAGTATTCACAGGCAGCAGCACAAGCTCAAAATAGGCGTGGCTTTAGTAGAAATTTGTCAAAATGCTTCTACTTTTTGCTCAAGTTTTGGTACGTAGGACATCGGCAACTGAGGTTTATTATAATTTATGTACAGAGATCCGCGGCGGAAAATTTCCGCCAACATGCAAAATGATAGGAACTCTTATCTGACTGGTCCGACCCCATGTTATGTATTACCAAATACTATAACTTCATACACCTGAAGATGGGATATTAAAATATCGAAACCAATCGTGGTTTCAATAAATGTTAGTACATCTAAAGCGGATCACTCTCAAGTAACTTCTTTTTTTTTGTTGTTGCTAAAATTGTTCATTCACACAACCATTCTTTCCTTATTTGTTTCTGCCCATAAGCCAATAGAATCTTTCGGAGAGCTCTTTCTCTGCCATTACTATTTCACACAACTCATCGTTAAAACGATTTGTCCCATTTCCAGGTTGTATTCCAAGTCAATATTGAATGTTCTAGAGCAGTGGTCATCAAACATGTTTTCTCGAGAGCAGAGACACTACTGCTGTGGGGCGGACAGTTGTTATTATTAATTCGTAAACTGCATGAATTAATATGTAATGAGTCCCGAATAGACTAGCTACAGTCCCCAAGTACTCATCGTCAAATGTCGATACGATTCGCAACACATCGTGTTGACTACTCTCTGTTTCAGGTTGATTCCCCCCTTAGCGACACCAAAGCTGTGACATTGTAATCGTTTATGAACTGTCCTGGGTTGTCTGTGTGAGTGGATGATTAATTAATTAATAACAGTAAAGCACTTTGATTTAAAGGCATTACTCAGTATAAGACTTAATCACAAGTGCTTACTGAATGCTTCGAATGTCATTTTGTTGTACTCTCTGCGTCAAATGACAACTTCATTAATTTAATTTCATGTTTTAGCTACAAATAGACTGTGTGATCGAAAGTATCCGGAGACCAGGCTGAAAATGACTTACAAGTTCGCGGCGACCTCCGTCGATAGTGCTGGATTTCAATATGGTGTTGGCTCCACCCTTGGGCTTGATGACAGCTTCCTCTCTCGCAGGCATACGTTCAATCAGATACTGGAAGATTTTTCTTGGGGAATGGCAGCCCATTCTTAACGGAGTGCTGCACTGAGGAGAGGTATCTATGTCGGTCGGTGAGGCTGGGCACGAAGTCGGCGTTCCGAAACATCCCAAAGGTGTTCTACAGGTTTCAGGTCAGGACTCTCTGCAGGTCAGTCCATTACAGGCATGTTATTGTCGTATAATAACTCCGCCACGGGCCGTGCATTATGAACAGTTGCTCGATCGTCTTGGAAGATATAATGATCATCCCCGAATTACTCTTCAACAGTGGGAAGCATGAAGGCGCTTAAAGCATCAATATAGGCCTGTGCTGTGATAGTGCCACGCAAAACACGACCACACCGTAACACCACCGCCTCCAAATTTTACTGTTGGCACTACACAAGCTGCCAGATGACGTTCAGCGGGGTTTCGTCATACCCACACCCTGGCATCGGATTGCCACATTGTGTACCGTGATTCGTCACTCTACACAACGTTTTTCCACTGTTCAGTCGTCCACTGTTTACCCTCCTCACATCAAGTGAGGCGTCGTTTCGCATTTACCGGCGTGATGTGTGGCTTATGAGCAGCCGCCCAACCATGAAATCCAAGTTTCCTCACATCCCGCCTAACTGTCACAGTACTTGCAGTGGGTCCTGATGTAGTTTGGAATTCCTGTGTGATGGTCTGGAAAGATGTCTGCCTATTACACATTACGACCCCCTTCAACTGTCGGCGGTCTCTGTCAGTCAACAGACGAGATCGGCCTGTATGCTTTTGTTCCGTACGTGTCCATGTTTCCACTTTGCTATCACATCGGAAACAGTGGACCAAGGGACACCCAATCACATGAGCACGTTCGAAGTCCGTGAGTTCCGCCGAGCGCCCCATTCTACTCTCTCTCGGTGCCTGATAACTACTGTGGTCGTTGAAATGCAGTACCTGGCAGTATGTGGCGGAACAATGCACCTAATATGAAAAACATATGTTTTTGGGGCTGTTCAAATCAAATGGCTCTAAGCACTATGGGACTTAACATCGAGGTCATCAGTCCCCTAGACTTAGAACTACTTAAACGTAACTATCCTAAGGACATCACGCACATCCATGCCCGGGGCAGGATCCGAACCCGTGACCGTAGCAGCAGCGCGGTTCCGGACTGAAGCGCATAGAGCCGCTCGGCCAAAGCGGCCGGCGTTTGGGTATGTCTGGATACTTTTGGTCACATAGTGTTTGTACCTCAGTTGCAGATAGTCGTCTCTGTAATGCACAGTCACGAATCTATGTTACCTCCGTGTCAAAATCTACGCCTTAACAGATTATCGGTACGAGTCGCGCACTCCCGTTAGTTGTGAGTACTGGAAGGCAAGGAATAAAAAATTCCCCTCTCTCAGTGGCCTCGCTACTTACCTCTCTGCACCTAGGTAAGAGGCTAACTTAACTTACTTCATGACTGCATTCACCAGCTTCAGCTAAATTAAGCAAATCCTTGAATGTTGCTGTCTCAGTAAGTATTTTCGTTTATTACTGAGGACAAAAATCACTCTCTCTTCATAGGGAAAATTGTATTAATTAATGTTGCATTATCGATGAGAGCTGATTACAAGTTTTTGGGTCACATAAATAATTAAAAAATTGACTTATATTTGAGTCACCTATTAATCATTTTAGAAGCATTTCCTAAATCGATAAATCGAAAACACTAAGGGTATGGTTTTAAAAATATACGGTGTAATTAAGATAATAATGACGAACGTCTATAAGTAGACCAACAATAAATACAGTTATAGATAAAATGAGATCAAAGAAATGCCCATAACACCATCTGACTCGCTGTTGCCCGCCGTGTTACTAGTTCTGAATACTGGCTGATTAAAACACATACTTCCGCACGATTCTCATCCTCTTTTTTGTGATTTCCGAACATTGCTCAACTTCTTCGTTCCAAATAGTTTTACTGACGGGCCTTGGCACACTCCGTGCATAGTATTCTGCAAGCTTCCAAAACGTTTCCATATATATTCCTGATATTTTATTCCATTCTATGACCCTGACCTCTTACAAGTGCAGGGAAATCTCTTGCGCAGGCGTTTACAGGCTCAAGGAGCTCTCCATGGCCTAAGCCAACACCACTTCGGCTTCGGAGAGAGAAAGTCGATTAAAGAGGCCATCGACCAAGCTTTACAAATTACCAACAACACCAGGGCTAAGTATGCAGTGAGAATTATGAACGACATTGCGGATGCCTTTGATAATCCCTGGTGGTCCGCAGTGTTCAAGAGACTCATACAACTTGAGGTACTCGAAACACTGACAACAGTCCACTAGACTACTGTAAGAACAGAGTGGCCGAATGGCAGACGGACGACCTAAAAGTAATCAAACGAATTACAAAATATGCCCCCAAGTTTCGATATATGGCCCCATCTTCTGGGACATCACTATTGAACCTCTCGTGCAACAATTAGAGCGAACAATAATGACAGATGTTGTCACACACGCTGACTACCTTTTGGCTGTAGTGTCTGCTAATAATACGTTCCAGCTAGAAGGAATAGCAAATGGAACACTCAAAACAATAACACAATGGTGACACAACGACAAACTCTAGACGGCCGATAACAAAACAACATACACTTTACTAAAATGGTCTCTCCAGAGAAACCCTAGTTTTAAAATAGGGGACAGAAACAATTAACCAGCAATCACCACATGCTGTCTTGGGGTACAAATAGATGAACAACAAAATTTCCATGAACACATGTGCATTGTGACAAATAAAGCAAAGAAAATACTACAAAAACTAACAAAACCGCATTAAGAACAATTTGAACTCCGCTTGTCGGAAACAAGGATATAGAGGATTGTGCACTCTTCGTGTCGGTACTTAGCTTCGCCGCCAACACATTAGCTCCCAGGTTGAGCCTATCAACAAACCGGACCCCCATCAGACGAGGGCAAAGGCGCGGCTTACTTAGGCTATCGGGAGCTTTCGGCAGCACCTCAGTGGAATCACTCTGTCTGGTGCTCGGAATCTACCCAACAGAATTACGATAAGATATGGAGCGGCTATGAAGTAGCTTAAGGTGGGAAGGCACGACCAGGTTCGAAAGATAACTGGAGTACCAATTGATACGACACGCCAATTAAAAAACTGGAGGATACATAGATGGCAAGGTGAGTGGGACCCAAGTGGTAAGGGCGGCAGGCCACACCAATTCTTTCCCGATGCAAGGGAGAGACTAAAACTCAGACAAATGGATCCCAGCCGCGGTGTGGTCCACTTCCTAACGGGATACGGCTCATCCCGCGCCCTTAAACCGCGTGAGTCTGGGTTAGACACCAACATGCACGGGATAGATAAGGATGGTTCTCTTTATTGAGGATGATAGTATACAGCCACATCTTCTTGTACTTATATGTACTTTGTTAATACACTATCAATCTTAACCGAAATATTAATTCTCTCATTAGCATTAACACGTCTCCTGTTTCTTGTATACAATGCAAATGGTTTATCTGTCAGTACAACAGCTGTACCATAATTCCTGGAGTCATGGGAAAGGTGACCACAGTCTTGTACACAGGCATTCTTGATCTTCTTGCATATCTCCTCCTCCTGTACGGCATGGCTGTGTGCTGCGTGCGGGTGCCTCGAGTGAAATAAGCGAGCTGCTGCCTTCGTGGCGGATGTACGTCAGAGATAAGCTGGGTGCGGCCGGAAGCCAAGCGCTCAAAAACCGCAATGGCGGCGTCGGAAGCATCTTCTTTCCGCGGATCGCCATTAGTTAGAACTATAGGCGATCCGCCGAGCCCTAGCGGTGGCCGAGCGAAACTCGTTCAAGGTCACCCGCCAATATGGCGGCGCACACAGCCATGAACACATCGTCATTTTCTGCGGACAATATACCTACATCAGACACACATTACACTTAAACCCCATCATTGTTCATAAGATCATACACGCAATCCTCAGGGACCAAGACCATTGGACCACGTTGAGCACGCTCTCTGACGATATACCCAAAGTATGTCTATATGCATAGATGGGAAGGAATCCAGAGGGTAGAAAACAACACTGATACCGAAATGGAATGAGGTGATCATGCTGATACCGACACGACTGAAAACGAAGAAATACACTCAACACAAACAGCGAAAAAAATAACGTTAATCTCAAGAACTCTGTAACCAAGCATAAAAACCACATACTGACAATATAATGCAAAGACAATTTTTAAAGGTTAAGTTTTAGTTACTAGGAAATCTACAGTAGATGTTAGATTTAGATGAAGAGCTGTGATTTGCCTTCATTGGCTTGATGGACAATTGCAAGACACTCACCGTCATACACCTTTGGTGGAGGGACATTTTTCCACTATCATCTATCCTATCTTCTCTTTTTATTTTCCAAAATATTGTCAATTTTATAAATTTTATTATCCATTATTTCTCGTTCTTAAATACAAGAATCCTGTTTATTTTAGAAAAAAGAATCCGTATTTATAATATGTTTTAAAGATATAAAATGTCATAACCTCTTTTCTGCTTCCTAAATCCCTGTCTTGTATTCGTAAATCGTTAATTGTAATATTTTCGTTTCTTAATTACTTTTAAGTCTAAAGTATTTATAACTGCAATATGACTAATCCTTATTAAACGTCATAAATAACAAATAAGCTTCACATTCAGTACATGTACGATTTCGTATTGCGAAAGTACGACCTGTCTTAGTAACAAGGTGGCAGATCGTTTGTAAATTGTACCAAACAAAATAAAATAAAAATGTTACAGTGATATAACCTACGACAGTTTATAAACTGAACATAGACATGTAGATGCACAGTATGAAATATAAGTGCTAAAGGTATACATGCACCGACTCCTATGAACTTCCGAAGTTGCCGTCGTTTCGGAAACGCTGACATACTGTTCACGTCAGTGCAGATGGATGCCCTCCGCAGTATACATCGACAGATGGGTCGCTGGCCACGCTTGGAGTGGTATACAATGGTAAACCAAGACGGCAAAGTTATTTAAATAGCCAGTCATGAGACTGGAAAAGTCTGTAAGATTTCCGGACCAGCCACAGTCAGAGAAATTGTAGGCATAGCGTGAGTTGTATTGTAACACGTACTTGAGAATATGGTTGTTGAAAGTAGAATTTTCTGGTTTGTTAGTCCGCATCTTGTTGCACTTTCTTCACACACAATCAATGTTTCGAGTAGAGGTCAGAAATGATCTCTGTACACTCGCATTAAACTTGCCAGTGAGTCTCTCAACTCGCTGTCGTCGTAAGCCCGGAGACTCCACCCACCACCTCCGCCCCTGCCCATTTAACAGAAACCCGTCGCTTGAGTCTGTTGTCGGGTACTAGTGGAACGTATCCGCGTAGAAAGTACACAGTTGTTTGACATAACGATTTTTATTTACCAATAATTATATATCTGTTAGGAGTGAATATTGTTCTCTTTATACAGGGTGATTTTTTCCTCCGTGTACAGCTGTAGGGACTGATGGATGAGAGGATACGGAACAAACAGGGGCTAGTGAACTTCCGTCCTGGAATGCACGGATTCCATGCTACAGACCATTTATCTATCCGTACATTGTTACAGAGACTGCGGTCCAATACGTGCTGTACCATGCAGACACAGTTACAGCTTGTGTTGAAAATGGTTTCCATGTGCCTTAACGCATGCGCGTACACGCAGTAGCATGTTCTGCCCCACATGTTCACATCGGCCTGAGCGCATCCGAACAGTGTCAAGGGCAGCATGAATACGGTGCTCCAGTGTCTCCACATCTGGAATGGGCTCTGCATACACGATACTTTTGAGATGGACCCATGACCATAAATCGCACGGACTGAGATCCGTTGAACGAACAGGCCATGCAGCTGGACCCTGTCGTCCGATCCAGCGACCAGGGATGATACGATTGAGATGCGTCCCGACGTTAACGGAAAAGTGGGCTAGTGCACCATCGTGTAGCAGCCACATAATCATCAATGGCACTTCTTCCAGCGGGGGAGGCAAAGTCACCCGCAAGAAACGCCGATGGTTCCGGCCTGTTAGGCGACGTGGAAGGGAGAATGTTCCCAAAATACGGTCGCCAGTAATCCCGGCTCACACATGCCGACCAAAGATGACTGTTATGAAAGTTGAAGATACCATTCCGTGTAACGGTCGGCGGGATAGGTCTCCTGATACAACCTTGCTGACCTCCGCCCGTTGCCACTCGGCTTTCCGTAAGTAAACATGTCGGCAAGCTCTCGATTCGAATACGCAACCATTGTGTACAACGATATATAAGCAAGAGAAGTGAATCGGACACAACATTACCAAGTACTACGGCAGGAGAGGGAGTTAGAGCATGACTTATGAGGAACAAAAAATGGTTCAAATGGCTCTGAGCACTATGGGACTCAACATCCTAGGTCATAAGTCCCCTAGAACTTAGAACTACTTAAACCTAACTAACCTAAGGACATCACACACACCCATGCCCGAGGCAGGATTCGAACCTGCGACCGTAGCAGTCCCGCGTTTCCGGACTGCAGCGCCAGAACCGCACGGCCACCGTGGCCGGCTATGAGGAACAGTACCACCCTCTAGCAGGAAACCATGCATACAGTAACTATGGATGCTTGGTGCAGCGCGTATCAGACGGCAGTCTCTGTAACAAAGTATGATTGAATAAGTGGTCTGTAGGATGGAAATCGTGCATTTCCGGTCATAAGTTCATTGGCCCTTTTTTCTTCCATATCTACTCATCGATGAATCCCAAGAGTTTGTACACAGTGGAAAAAATCACGCTTTATGTACAAGTGGTCGAAACTGTGTGAAAAACTTTTAAGGGTGTTGCAGCGTAGGTTGTGCTCCGAAGTAATTGTTGAGAAAGAAATTCGATACGTTGTGCCTTTACCGAGTAAATTAGCGACGAAATTAGCCAATCAAGCCGTTGCGCGCAAGTTCAAGCGGCCTGTCAGTTACAGTTAGTGTCAGTTTTCTTATAGCGTACATGACAGCGCAAGAGACTGTCTAATTTTTCGCTCGTGTTCTATCCTAATTACTGTCCCATGTCTAACTTTTGTAACGCTCTCTTGTATAGTTTTAGAAAACCAAACGAAGAACACATTTGGCGACACCGTCTCTGGTGGGCCATTCGAATTCGGGCGCGCAACAGTCTGATTGGCTGACGTCAAAGTTAAAAAACCCGAAAACGGCGTAACGTATCAAATTTTTTTCTTAACAATTATTTCTCAGGACAACGTACCCCGTAACACCCAAACAAGCTTTTCAGGCTGGTTCTGACTACCTTGTATATTCAAGGTGTTTCCGAGGTGATGTTACAAACTATCAGGGATAATGGAGAAGGGTAAATATATCAATGTAGGGTAAGGGACCCTGCTCCGGAAAGGACGACGTTTTATGCTGCAAGCTCTTTCCTTTTTTGTACTTTTGGAGGAGGTAGCACGGACCGAAAAAAGAAAAAATATTCGGTAAACATGGATTCTAAAGTGAATATCGTACAAGTAACAAGCATTTATTCGTCTTTGTTACTGTGAAAAACGCATCTCTTCTAATGAACAAGGCCGCATAGCTCTAAAGGTATGCATTGTAGAGCTCGTGTTTATTAGACATTTTTGTTATTTTGGTCCGTCGTATCTCCTTACAAAGAGCTTGTAAGAGGTCCACTGTAAGAGTTATTAGAACGATTCTCTCTTATAACTTTCAACTCAGTCATTTCCGGACCAGGGTCCTGTACCTGTAATTGATACATTTTCTTTTCTGCATCATCCTTGAAGGTTTGTAGCATCTTCACTAAATTACTCTACACAGAGTCGTTAGGGTCATTTTCTTTGAAGTTTCAGCAGATAAATACAATTTCGTTTTTGCGGTGTGTAGCTAGAATCAGCCACAACAAGTACTGCTCATCACTTCTTTCATGAGATGCCCTTTGTCGACGGTAAGTGTCAGCTTCATTCCCGTTTCCAACAAAATGGTTATTAAAATTGGAAATTTTACGTGGCCATTCGACAGAGCGGTCGTCGCTGATTACACTAGAGTGATATTCGTTTCATCGATATGTATCAATAGGGAAGGAAAACAGAATGGACATCCTGTACTCCAGGAGCGACTGAGCAGCGCTACTGCATGGCGGTAGCTGTCAGCGTGGGCCAACACTGTGCTGGTCTGGTTATTCTTCGTGGTTTACTGTTCCGATTTATACATTTTAATGTAACGAATGTCGAACTGGAGTAATTTTGGAGCAGTCCATCGAAAAGGCAAGAAAAATTCCACTTTGTTGGGAAGCAGGCTGCTATCCTCGTGTGGTCCGTATCCTTGGATCCTTCTAGCAGTGTGTACCTACTTGTACTGTGAGACATTGTTCCAGATTACCGATTTCCACGCTTTGAATGTTAAGTCCCGGTGTCCACTCTCGTGGTAGTCCCTGTGGTCTGTGATGCGCAGGACACTTGTACATTGGCTACTGCACTCCGTAGAAAAAAGAAAAAAATGTAGGATATAGCTTCACTCCTAAGAGCACCAACTGGGATGGGGAAGCAAATTGTCCGTGTCCATTTCAAAGCAAACACATCGACATTTTCTTTAAGTGATTATAGGTATCACTCTATGTCTTCTCTCTTCTCAGCGATCACAGGCCCTGTAGACCACGCGCTGTACCAACGATCTGCTTCCACCGCCTTCTATCTCTCGCAGCCTCTCTCCACCCTGTGGAAATTCCTAATGCTGCGATGTCCTTCTCTACGTCATCTTTCCACCTTGTACGTGGTCGACCCAATGGTCTTGTTGCCTGGAGAGTTCATTGAAATGCTTTCTTGGTGGTTCTGTTGTTTTCCATTCTGGTCACATGTCCAGCGCAATGCAGTCTCCTACTTTTTAATTTCTGAATGATAGTGAGTTGCTTCATTAACTGATAAATTTCATTGTTCTTTCGAATTCTCCATACGCCATTCTCCAACACAGGTCCCCGGATTTTTCTCATTACTTTTCTTTCGTAAGCATTCAGTTTTTCTCTTTCATTCTTTGTAAGCGTCCAGCTTTCTGAACCGTACAGTACTATGGGGCAGGTAATAGTGTTGTATATCTTCATCTTTGTGGTGATTGACAGAGCTTTACTTTTGAGTGGGTTGCTTAGTGAGTACAGACATCTTGACTCTGAGGCTATTCTTTCATTTATATCCAATGTTATGATATTTTTACTGTTGAAACGTGATCCACGGTATTTAAACTGGAGAAATTTTATGAATTTAGAATGTTGGTCAACTTCAAAGTAAGGATTTGGGTTTATGACTCGACTTATTCCCATATATTCGGTTTTTTCTTGGTTAATCAAAAGCCCGATTTCGTTGGCACTATGCCTGAGAGATCTGTACATGTCTTTCAGTTCTTCTTCAGTTTCATTCAGCAACACTATATCATCTGCATAAGCCAGGAGTTTTACTTCACTGTGTTCGAATCGGAGACCATTGTATAGATGTAAATTACTTTCCCGAACCACTTTCTCTAATGCAAGGTTGATGAGGACACATGAAAGAGCGTCTCCCTGTCTTAAGCCTGTTTTAACTGGAATGGTGGGGGATATGGATCCTCTGAACTTCACTGCTACCTGGGACCCACCCATCCACAGTTGTATCTTCCTAATGATATTACTGGGTATACTAAATTCTCGTAATGTGTTATAGGAATCACAGGAAACCTAAATCTGGATGGACGAATTTGAAGAGACGCCCTCCAGAATGACATTCCAGTGTCTTTAACACTGCAGCACCTCGTTCAATGTCCATTGTGAAGAGATTGTTTCGGATAATACAGCTGCTCACTTGTTGTTTTTGTGCAGACTGTAGCTGGTGAGTAATTCGTCGTACTGCGAGCAGTATACCTGCTGTTACGACGTGGCGGGGCGCGGCCTACGTCAAGTACCTGCGACTGCCTCGGGGCCAACGAGACATACGGGTCCTGCAACGAACTTGTGACGTCACACTAGTCGGCTTGTCCGCCACACTTCGTGAACGCTCTTCTCCGTGCGAGACGCACGGGAAATCAATACGTCATTGGATAGGTACCCACTGAAGGACTTAAATTTCTGGTGTGCTCTCGAGGGCTTATATGCTTTTAAACGAAAGACAAAAATTATTAAACTCGTCTGAAATGTTCTCTCACCGCCGAAGACGGCTGCTGGCACTTGTAAGACCTAGAGTGTCACATGCTGTGACGTACGCGCCACAGCCAGTCTTTCTCTTGGGCCTCGGATTGCTATGCACAGGTATGGACGGTCAGCGCTGCCGCGCCACAGTGCAAATTCCAGTGTGAAATTTTGTGTGTAATGCGTAATCCGTCAGACATTGTGCATTTCACGCATATTACGAGAGCTGTTCGGAAAGTGAGGAACGATTGGTCGAAAAATGGAAAACACTTAAAATCCCATGATGTTTTGCACAGATGAGCTGCGCATTGTCTCTAGTATGACGATAGATGGCGTCGCGTCGCCTTTCTCAGTTCTGAGCACACAGTGAGAGCGAAAAGCTGCCTCTAAAATAGTGTCTACCGACAAGTTTGGGTGGCTGCCGTGAGTTTTCGCCTTATGTCATGCAACCCACATAACGGAGCTGTCATGAATGTCCTTCTTCAAGACAATTCCCGGCCGGACACTGCAGGGGTAATGCAGCGTTTTCGATAGGGAGTGTTTGATCATCCACCATGCAGCTCTGACTCGGCTCCATATGATTTTCATCTCTTCTCAAATGAGCCGGTGGCTATGACGACAACATTTTGGCACAAACAATGAGGTGCAGTCCAGCGTAGAAAATTGGCGGAAAGCACAGGACTCTGCCATCTATGATGAGGGTCTTTAAAAGTTGTTACAACGTTACGACACATGCCTAAGTCGGAGCAGAAACTATGCAGAGAAGTAGCTGGAAGGTGTTGCTAAATAAAACTTTCACTGTGGGTATCATATCGCGGCTTATCGTGCCTTAACTTTCGAGCAATCCCTCGTATGTTATGATGTGCAGGAAATAAGAAGGAAGAGTAAATACTACGCACACGCTTCACCAATATTATTTTATGCACAACAGACTTTCAAAGCGATTACTTGCTGCACATTTGAGCTCTCGAGAATTGCGCCACCTTGGAGTTTGATCTGAAGTCAGGAACACAACTTTTATATCACGTAGTACAGAAAGACACACAGAGAGAAAAATTTGTAAAAGTACACCATTACACAGAAATCTGCATTTATTTCGAAAATATGAACAACTTCCACTTATAGATGTTTATAGTTCGATTCTTCCTTACATCAGTATAATTTTTTGTGAAAATGTTTCCAAAAATGTGACATTTTATTACAGTTACTTCCATCTCTGTAACACTAGTACGTGGAAAAGAGAGTATAGTAAATTGTCATTTTTAGAAGCTGTTTAAACACTTCTCTGTTCCTTGTGTTGCTTAGGAATGAGCTTTCAACGCAATTAGACATAAATGTTTGAAACAGCTTATGTCTTCCAACGACAATTTGAAATATTAAATCATGTCCTTAATTGAATATTAATTAATACAACTGTTTACCCCATTTACAGTGAACTCATCACCACTGGTAAGAAGTACCTTAAATTTTTCACACCCATTTACGACTTTTAACAAGTAATGTGTTACACACTCTCCTATGTCGCACAGTAGACTTAATTCACTCTGAGAGGATTTTATGTTGATGAACATGCATTGAATGGAATAACAGAAATTTGTTTATGAGGAGTTTCTGCAGAATACAGTGTCAGGTTTTTTACACAAAAGTCGGTAAACAAGGAAATCTGTTTTAACACACCTAACATTTTTAGTTTCTTTTCAGAGTGTAAACTTAGGAAATTTGTGTTTTCCTCAGTTGTGGCCAATTTTCTGATACGAGCACACAAATTTGGAAACAAATTCAGCCGCGCGGGATTAGCCGAGTGGTCTAGGGCGCTGTAGTCCTGGACTGTGCGGCTGGTCCCGGCGGAGGTTCGAGTCCTCCCTTGAGCAAGGGAGTATGTGTTTGTCCTTAGGATAATTTAGGTTAAGCAGTGTGTAAGCTTAGGGACTGATGACTTTAGCAGATAAGTCCCATAAGATTTCACACCCATTTTTTTAAACAAATTCAACTCTGTGTCTGGACACACTCTAACGCACTCACTGCTGGCTAACCTTCCGCTAGATAACACGCACACCACTTAAGCCGCATGGATCTGTAGTGTAATAGCGCGGAGTGATGCAATAAGTCCGTACTGCTGGCTGATAGTGTGGAGTGATACTACAGCCCCATACCATTGGCTGCACGTGACGAGTGACGTGGAACGTAGTCCCTTGCCGTAGGCGACCTCTGCAGAGGGCAGCCGGAATACCTGCGTACTAGCGGTCACCTCTCGTGGCTGAAGGCTAATGCATTTGATAGGAGCTGCGAGCCGGTCTCACAAAAGTTTCATTGGAAGGGAACAGCCGGTTTCCTTCTCGAATCTCAGCTTGTGTTCCAATAACTGCGCCGTACAAGGTGTATTAAACAATTACATTTCTTTCTTCGAACTCGGCAGATACTATTAATACAGTTACTCTTGTGTTTATGTGTTATAAGCAAGCGTTCGCTTCTACTGACTCTGTCAGCCGTAAGCACTATAGACTTGAACATAAATTGACTACCAATTTCATTTTGGAACAAGCTATGTTGACTGCATGTCGTTCGACCTGTAGGTCAATGACAAGAAAGCCGATGCATAAGCTGATATAATGTAGGACAGGGCATCGCAATGTTCTAATACTTCAATATCTTTTGGTCACATACGTCTTAATTTTTTGAAGCTGGTGAATAAATAATGAGTTAAAATTGAACAGCTCATTATTTTGTTTTACTAGGAACTTCCTTAGCACTTAGGTTACAATGGAATATATGTGTAATGTTTGAGAACTTGATTCATATCGAAATTTGTTTACACAAAAGACATGAATGCGGTTCACAATGCCAGAAACAGTGTTTCAGCAGGGATAATTTTTGTGATAGAACACACCACGACAAAATTACTGCTACAGTAACAATGATCGACAGTGTAAGCGCAGGTTGATTGTATCCACTCTGACACTCTCACCATGTTTGAATTAGCGAGTCCGGTTTCTAACTGGTTCTTTAGAAATCTGCCTTCCTCCACAAAAACCGCATAGAATCTCTGATAGTTTTGTTCCGTGAATTATGACCAAAACATTTACAGTTCTTCGGGCTCACGACTTACAGACCACTGAAATAGTTGAGCCGAAGAATAACATCATTTCCAAGTCATCCACAATAACTATCAACAATGTACGTGATAACATTCGCCACACGTACTTCTGAACGTCTCCGTGTATATTAGCGTGGCAGTAGCATGACCATTCTGTTTCCAGGGACCAATGAATATCTAGTTCTTGTGGCAACATGGACGGTATCCCTGGCCAGAACAGTAACAAACAGAGATCTATAAATACAATATGTCCGTTGCATCACAACCATTATGTGGGATGACCAAAACGACCATTAGAGGAAAGTCTTCAAAACTCTCTGGAGGAGCTGACTCTGTGTTAAACGTTCTGGCCTAGCATTCATCAATAGGGAGCGTTCCGTAATCCAAGATTTCCTTTTCTGTGGTTTCCAAAGGCTGTGGCTCATTTCGGAAAACATGATGGTTTCATTCACAGTTCGTCGTCTGTCTGATGATTTCCATCAAACCAAGAAGAAAACAAGGCGTTTCATCCTGGTTAACACCTCGTATTCAAATTCTTCTCTCCATGCAGTAGCTGCACAGATGCGTTGAATACGTGAGTAACGGTGCAGGCCTGGCTCCGCAGTTTCTCGTGTTTCAAATCCATTCGTTGCGTCATCGGCTGACTGATTTGTAATTTCCGGACACGACGGTCTCGCCTTCAGAACAAACGCTGCGTAGAACCCACCACAACATAACGTCGGAAATGAGCGGTATTTAGGATTCAGCAGGACGTATTGCCAACTTCGTCCCTTGAAGGTGGTGTTCTACGTGTAACGTTATGCTCGTCTTTGTTCTTGTTCCGCCTGGACATATTACACCGCTCAATTGTCACGTTTGCAATCTGCGTGCAGCGAAATATGAGAGTGAAGGAATCCATATATATATATATATATATATATATATATATATATATATATATATATATATATATATATATATAGTAAAAATGAACGTGTGTGTGTATGTATGTTCCACAACTTATTTCAGACAAATTTAGCACACATATCACTTTCTGTTTGGAAAGAACCCCTGTGAGGAAAGAACTACCTACCTCTTAAAGTGTGAGGATGGAGTTGAAAAAGTCCCATATCTCACGACGTACAAATACCCAGCCTTTATTCATCCAGTATTTGACAATGAGAGCACGTACTGACATGCCACAATCTTTATATATTATTTCAGACTTTTTTCCCACTGGCCTCATCTACAAAAGGATGAAAGAAAAAAAACTATCACTTACTTCATTTTAGCGATTCATTCAATCAAACTACCACAGCAGGCATGACGTTTTGACTTATAATTTTTTTACTCCTGATTCTATAAGCCGCTCGGAGTGCCCGCGTGGTTTGAGACGCCATGTCAGGGATTGCGCGGCCCCTCCTTCAGGCGTGGGTGCGTGTGTGTTGTCCCTAGCGTAAGTTAGTTTAAGTAATGTGTAAGTCTAGGGACCTAAGAACTCAGCAGTTTGGTGCCTTAGGAATTCACACGCATTTTTCCTAATTGTATTCCCGACACATCTGCAGATAGTTTCAAAATATGCCACTGAATGTACTACGGAATTACGTCATTGTACGACACGTATTTGGGAGGTATGACGTCATAAAGACTGTGATGCCTGGAAAACTGTCGCATAATGCATGACCTTTTAATTATTTATTGATTTACTGCTAAATCTATTCGTAATATATTTCGCAGACAATATTCACACATGCCACTGAATGCAACTGCAAATTTATATCTTTGTACGACGCATAGTTCAGCTAATATGACATTATACACATAGAGATGTGTGCATCACATTTCAGTTTTCGCACGTATTTCATTTACAGTATTTACATATAGCACCAAATGTGCTTTCAAAATTATACGATACTTAGACTCATGGTTCATGAGATATGGCACCATACACTTTGACGTCCATGAGACCTGCAGGGCGATATTCTGCAAAGATACAGGTGAAATGTGTGTACAAATATGTGGAAAATACTACAAATATATGTCAGGTGTGCGTACACGAAAGACGTCCATGTAAAAACACCTATTATAACCTTTGGGTCAATTTTTACCAACCTTGGTACAAATATTACTTAGCATCTGAAAGGAAACGCTGGGTTGGGTGATGGACAGACAATGGTGGGGGGCGGGGGGGGAAGTAGAAGATGGAAAGACAAAAAGGTGAAGGAGGAGACAGAGAGAGAGAGAGGGATGACGATATGGACAGGGACAAGGGAAGGAGGAGACAGGGAGGGATAAGGAGGAAATGGATAGGCAGAGGTGTGGAGGAGATGAAAGAGAGGGGGGAGGAGGTTATGACAAATGGAGTAGGAGATGGATAGAAGGTGGAGGAGGAGATGAACAGGAAAAGGGACAGTGGGATATGGCAGGAAGTTGATGTGGATGAGGCGAAGAGCGAGAGAGGAGAGGGGAGGTGTGAAGGAGATGGACAGAAAGTTGGGAACAGAGGAGGTGGACAGAGAGAGGGAAGTAGATGGACAGATAGAAGGGAGAGATGATATGAGAAAGGTAGGTGGAGGATGAGGTGGACAGATCAAGGGAAAGGGAGATGGTAAGAGGGAAGACTAGGAGACAGGGAGAGAGAGAGAGAGAGAGAGAGAGAGAGAGACAGAGAGAGAAGCAGGAGATGGGTGGAGGAGAAGGACATAGAGGAGGACAGAGAGAGAAGAAGATTAGAAAGATAGAATCTTCGAACAAATACGTATCTCGACAACGCTGGAAACTCAGCTAGTTGTATATCAAAGTAATGATTTCCTTCCGCTCAGTAGATTCCGATACTCTGTAGTGCTAGGTACTGGAACAGAGTGCGCAGTGAATGTAGGGAAAAATGAACTACAAGGTTGACAAACTTTGGGAGAGCGATAAGTTGGCCCCATGGCCCTCCAATGTAATCACACAATTTTCGAGTTACAGTTCAAGTTGCCTATATAACGGCATCCAGGAGCAACAAATATTTGATTTTCCGTACTTCATGTAATTCTTGACCGAATTAAAATATTTAAAATCTTCTCATAGTTTACTCACGTACTCTTGCGTTAAAAGTCTGACTCAATAAATTATTAGAATCTCTCCCTCTTCTAACAGTTTAGGAGGTGGATGAGGTCTTGAGACTTTTGACATTTCTTAGTCTACTTAATTTTGAGATGTAATTCAACACTTCCAACTGAATAGCTTTAGAGCAAAGAATGGTAGATACCTACAACCGCCGACGTGATATTTTGGTCCCAATGAGTGAACTAGACGCTGACAATTCGTACACGTTGTTGGTATCCTATATGCGTCTGCTAGTGCTCTCTAGTGTAGAAGCTGAAAGTGCGGCGTCTTTGACAGAATAAGACTTTGTAGAAGATGATAAATAAAACTTAACTGAGGTCGAATGTTTTTGTTTTATTGATCAAACTGTTACTATACATATAAAAAATGAGCGGAAACAGAGGCACATACAGCTTTAGGAGGTGATGAATAGTCATTGTTCTCGTGTCAGACGTAAGGAAGAGAGTCATAGCAATCTATCAAACTATTTCATTTCTGGTTCACACGTCTGTGTCGATGACCAACAGTTCATGTCCAAGTATTGATGTCTGTTCAGCCATTTCATGCTTCAAGATATAACAAGTATGGGTAGAAACATTAGATGACTGACGATAAGGATTCCAAATATATGTTAAATCCTTTCCCATAGCTTGATAAGGATGAAATTTGTCCCTGTGATGAACGACTTATTGGCTTTGTAGTCAAGAAACTTGACTAAATAAATGAATATGTAGTCAAGAAACTTGACTAAATAAATGAATATATTTATTTTACATGTGACAGCTCCTTTACTACACTTTCATTAGCACGACATCTGAAAATGAACTAAAGAAACCTGCTTGGTACACTCCCAAACAAAATCAGAACGTAAGCGCCTGAGTGTACGAATAAAACTTGTGAGAATGCATACAGGCCAGTAACTTTCAGAAACGATAATATGATCCTCACAGTGTATTAAGGAGTGTCAGGAAATAATCTAATAATCATCAGTTCCTTGCATCCATATGTACAAACTGGAACTGACACAAAGTCGAAGTTCGATACAGTGAGGTGCTTCAATGAAACTATATATTGACTATATATTGTTCACAAATGGTTCAAATGGCTCTGAGTACTATGGGACTCAACTGCTGAGGTCATAAGTCCCCCAGAACTTTGAAATACTTAATCCTAACAAACCTAAGGACATCACACACATCCATGCCCGAGGCAGGATTCGAACCTGCGGCCGTAGCGGTCGCGCGGTTCCAGACTGTAGGGCCTAGAACCGCTCGGCCACTCTGGCCGGCGATTGTTCACAAGACTGTCAGCAAGTACTCATTGAAAGCTGGAGGAAAGAGGTGTCATGCTCACACTTCTTACAGTGTTCTAGATTAATAAGACATTAATGCTTGAGTATTCTATAGAGACGTAAGAAACATCAAAATAACAAGTCGAGATTTACTTCTGAAGAACATCCGAAAGATTGCCCTGAAACCAGTATCAGAGCACTACCTACTCACGTTGAAATTATCAAACGTAGGTGGAAGTCATCTGTAATGAGCGAAAAACACGAAAGAAAGAAAAACTTTATATAAATGTGCCTCATGTGACAAACCAGATGGCAAGAAATGTGTTTCTACAGATTCGTATGTGTGTTGGTTGGCGAGCGTGTGTGTGTGTGTGCGTGTGTGTGTGTGCACATTGCAAAGTCCAGTCTACAGACAATGATGATGTGTAGGTATCTAAAAGGAACGTATTTACTTTCTCAGACTGTAACGTTTACCTTTAGATAAACTTATTGAAAGTGTAGAGCTGTTTTAGACTATGTTAACTTATTGATTATGTTGTAGCCTGTTCCTGCCTACTCTTAGTAATTAAAGTACAGGGTGAGACAAATAAAATTGCCCTTAAGAATAGAGTTCTAGTGTACAAAAAAGCACAATAGAGGAAAGCTAATACAGTACTAACTTCAACATAGCAGATGTTGGAAGAGACCACCATTCACCTCTAGGCACTTTTGGGCACAGATCAGCCGGTTGCTGAAGGTGGATCGAAGCTGGTTTGCTGGAATTGCTGCAATATCATTCGAAATGTTCCGCTGCAGTTCTTGGAATCCATGAGAGGTGTTGGGATATACATTACACTTGAGATGTCCGCACACATCAGGAGACCTGAATGGCCACGTAGAGGCGCTAGCAGACTGACCTCTGCTAACACCTCCGTCAGGCGTCAAGATTGTGTAAATATTCTTCAAGGCTCGGCCGGCTGTGTGGGCAATTCCTCCATCCTGTTGGAAGTAACTGTAGGTCTTTTCCTTCTCCGTTAATCTTAAATGATTTCAAACTGTATACACTCGTTCAGGCCACTTTTATTTACCTCACCCTGCTTTTGCACATTTAAATTGATTTGGACTAAAACATAAGAAAATACTGAATATTTGGATTTAAGATAAAATAGCAGAACATTAGAGTGACTATTTGTTACAGAAAAAATCTCATCGCCCCAAAATAAAGAAGACTAAGATCAAGATGCAAACGCATGTACTAGAGATAGTACATATTTGCCACGACGGCGATTTTAGGCAGCTCAGAGATTTTGGAGGTTCTCGTGTTAAAGTTGGAAGCTGCGTACATGTCTTTAGATAGTGTAGGTCACAGCGCACATGTTATCCACATCCGTACATTTGTTGAGACAGCATAACTCACAGGACACATTTTACCCAGACTTTATTCATACCCTGTTTGAGAAGAGAGCACTTTGCGACTACCAACATCTCAACATATAATTTCAAACACTTACGACACTTTTTCACGCTGACAGGCTCCACAAAATGATTAATGGAAGAAAGTTTATCGCTTACTGTATTTTCGATGCTATGCAATAAATTTTCTGTATAATACAGGACGTTTTCACTTAATATTTTTTGTTTACTACCTCTTTCCACAACAGATTTCCAGGCAATATCTGCACACACTACAAAACATATTTACAAAAATTACGTGATGGCAAGACACATGGCTCAGGAGATATTGCGTGAATAACTAGCTTTTCTTAAAATGGAGGGCAAACTGTCCACATTACACACATCCAGTGTTATATAATGAGATTACTAAACAGACGACTGAAGTTTTATGAACGGGCGTTCGATTCTTTAAAGAACAGCAGTATTGGCGTTGCTGGTGAACACTAGAATACGCACAAACAATATTCGCAGAACAACGGAAAGCGAAAACGGATACAAAATGTTTCCAGATCGCTCACACTCTTTAATAATACACGATTCGCAAAACATACGACAGCATGAGATAGCTCTTTGGATGTCCATCGAGACTGGCAGTATTCTGACGACAATTCAAAAGTGAATCGATACGTTTACTCCATTCTGACTCAGTAACGAAAGCACAAAGGCACAAAATTGAATTTTTTCTGAAAACAACGTGCGTTGGTACCCTCTTGTTTTGGATGGAACGACGTCAGCCATACGTCGTATCAGGGAAAAGTTTCCCTTCGCTCTATACACTCTACCGATCGAAACTCGTTTTTGTGGAGCTGAAAGGCTTTTGCGGTTAGACAATCCCCGCCTGTTGTTCGCTTACTTACCTGTCGACGACAGCGGAGACTGAGAATATGGAGGCCGCGTTTTAACAGAAAATTGACTGACCTCGCCGCCAGAAGGTATCCACAATTTATTCCTGACTCACGAAGAATACCTGTTCATACCTGTAAAGCACCATCTGCTGGACTGGCTTTCAGAGAAATTGTTTATGTACCTAGAGTAAAATTTTTGTCGTTGATTTAAAATATATATGGACGATCTGGAAATGGTTTTGCTGTGCAAATGAAAGGACACAGTGGCCCAGAACGAGAATACTTTTATTACAACTGAGTCCACACCTTGACTATATTTGAACACGACATTCACTGGTTAAAACGCTGTAATTGGATTCCCGTTTCGAAGAACAGTGCCATCTCTCAGGATAACCTAGAGATAACAGGTCTCAACATAAGT
Organism: Schistocerca americana; assembly: GCF_021461395.2. Lineage (NCBI taxonomy): Eukaryota > Metazoa > Arthropoda > Insecta > Orthoptera > Acrididae > Schistocerca > Schistocerca americana. Next base: position 465,903,872 of record NC_060124.1, on the reverse strand, counting down.
ATGCGAATAGGCGTTACCATCTCTTAAATCCTTACCATGTGTCAACATGCATTTCTATTGTCTATTGCTGTACCAGGACGATACATATACTGGGAACACATTTCCAGATGGCGTTGTTGCCAAGTGAGCTTTTATTATCTCACCATTACTGGCACTCTCGTCCTCAACAATGGGAGTGCTTAAATAGGTTGAATAATCTCGAATTTTGCATGCAAAGCGTTTGCGGTGTATTACTAGGCGTCATCCCTCGCTGTGTCGGAGAAACTGGCTCTGTTAAGAAAGCGGGTGATTTAATTTCTAGACGCACTGAATCATCCCTCTGCGTGTAGCACTCACGACGAGATTGTGGACACGGTGAAAACAGCAAACTTGAAACGCATTGTCCGAAATCGCAATGTTCGAGAAGTACGGCTGAGTAAATAAAGAAGCACTTCTAGTTAAAAGTCAGGTTAAAACAACTGACAATTCTTGACGAAATTATACTAAATATTGGAGAGCCTGAAACAGTCTGTCGAAGACGTGTACATGTGCAAGAAAAGGAAGGAACTATAACATAATAGCTAATATATTGTATAGGTTCTGTGGATACTGGTCCCATGTTGGTGTGATGTCTTTAACCTTCTAAGTCAATATAATCAACACAGACGGTCAGTTATATCACATATTTCGGGTACTCCTAAAATCTGTCTATATGTTTGTCTGTCCATCTGTTGCGACCTCTTTTTCTCGGTAATGGGAATAGATATCAAGTTGAAATTGATGTCATGTACTGAGGTCCACGGTTCCTTGGCAGCGTAAAAAGTGTCTGCTTCTAAGTCAATACAATCAAGAGATGTAGCCTCTTATGTCACATTGTTTGATACTCGTAAACTCACTCATTAAAATATATAGGGTATTATCCCTAGTCCTAGAACCATAAAATTGAGGGAGAAGCAAGGTTTCACAGTAAATATACAACAAAAAATGTAAACTTTCAATTTGTTGTAATGATAACCATAAAAAGGCGTGTCTGAAACCGATAGGTCGTGGGATCGAGAGAAGTAGTGAGATGGAATGTCAGTCGGCCCAGGGATTTTGTAAGGCACCCCTTATTTTCAAACTACATTTTATTACCTCATTTTCTAGGTTTATAATTTATATCGTGTCTGCAAACATTAGTTATTTTCAATAATTTTAGGCAATACTGCAGAACGCACAGCAGATAGTAAGATTACAGTCCCCACGACCGAGCGAGGTGGCGCAGTGTTTAGCAAACAGGGCTCGCATTCGGGAGGACGGCGGTCCAAACCCGCGTCCTGCCATGCTGATTTAGGTTTTGTGTGATTTCCTTAAATGGCTTCAGGCAAATCCCGGGATGGTTCCTTTGAAAGGGCACGGCCGACTTCCTTCCCTATCCTTACTTAATCCGATGGAACTGATGACCTCGCTGTTTGGTCCCCTCCCAGAATCAATCAACCAACGGTTCCCAAGCTGGCTGAAGTGGCCCTGGAACATCCGGCGTTGCCGGTCACACGGTAGGGTGGGGTGCTGTGGCTCGCTGTGAGAAAGGTGGTTACGCTAGCGCACTATACGTAGGGAAACCACAGCCACTCTCGCGCGAAACAAATAATTTTGTTTAATCAATGTTTACTAATGAAAACCACTCTTTCCACGACAGATATTAGAAGGTACTGCTCATAAATATTTTCTTACAACAATATTACGACGGGAGAGAGCTGTCATTTCAATAAACAAATGAGTAACATCTAAGATAACGAATTTATAGGAACAGTTACTATGTTTCACGATTGTAAATAAGAAATATAGGTTGCGCGCCATTTGTTCATTTTTGGCTTTGGGCAACAAACACCAAGCAGCCAATAGTAGTTACAAGAGAGGCGTATTAACAGAACTGCAATATCAACAAGAGAACAATAAAATATTTAGACGTACAAACCAAATCCTCTACATCTACATATATGTACATATATACTCTGCTAGCCACCAAGCGGTGTGTGGCGGAGGGCATAATTCGCGCCAAAGCCATATTTCGCCCCCTCTGTTCCACTCGCGGATCGCGCGAGGGAAAATCGACTGTCTGAACGCTTCAGTACGAGCTCTTATTTCCCTTATCTTTGAATGATGATCATTACGCGATTTGAAAGTTGGTGGTAATAATATATGCTCTACATCCTCGGTGAAGATTGGATTTCGGAATTTAGTGAGCAGCCCCTTCTGTTTAGTGCGTCGTCTATCTGCAAGTGTGTCCCACTTCAAACTTTCTATGAGATTTGTAGCGCTCTCGCGATGGCTAAATGTACCAGTCACGAATCTTGCCGCTCTTCTTTGGACCTTCTCAATCTCCTGCATCAGACCCAACTCGTAAGGGTCCCATACAGATGAACAATATTCTAAGACTGGACGAACTAACGTATTGTAAGCTATTTTAATTGTTGAGGGAAAGGTTCCTTAATCTAAAATAAAAACACTAAAACACTAGGCAGCCAGCGGTAATTACAATAGTGCCAAATTAACATTACTGCAGTTTCACAGTAGAATATATATATAGTATGTGTGCAGCGAAGAAGACTGTTGCAGCCGACTTGGGACAACAATGTACAGAAGGGCGAGCGGGCAGGACCTGTGAGTGGGCACCCAGGGCTCCCGTTATGTGACACAACAGAAAATCAAGCCAAAGAAAGAGTATACATTTTAATGTACGGTATACTAAGGGGGCGCACAGGGAGGAAGTTACCAGCTTTAGGGCAGTGTAGGAGGACGAACAACTAAAAAGTGGGCAACCGAAGGGGAGGCGATTCACTTTAAGAGCCGGAGATTCTGCCTCCCAAGAAAGACGTCTGTTCTGCTCGAGGTCTGGATCACAAGAGAGTGAAGCAACTGTGTTCTGCACACACGTGACCTGTATCCCGCGCACGCTATTGCCTAAAACCGATGGCGTGGATTCGCCAGCAGTTTCAGCATGCGGCTCAAAGCGTTTCTTGTCAGCAGCTTTAACTGGAAAGAACTGCCTCGGTTTTGAAAGGCAGGCAAGTTGGGTCACCTAGGCACAGCCGAAGTTGCTCTGGGAGAACGCTTGCGAAGATCTGACTGGGCTCTTTGAAATAAGTTTTTTACACGAATTCCCTAAATATTTATTGACTGACTGTCATCCAGTAGAATATATATACATCGTCACAGTGTCCATAAGCGATGATTTTCAATGAGTATGGGTGGGCTGGTTAACACCCATGTACCAGACTCATGCGGATGAGAGAGGTCACGTGACGTTTACTAAGCATCACCGAGGTGAAACATGGCTGATAATACACGTATGGCCACCAGGTGGTCGCCCTTCTAGGCTGGAATATGTGCCACTCCCACTTCCACTCGTGACAAGCAGCATTCTCGACCTTGGGATGGAATCCGTATAACGGATTGCTGTTTTCCGGAACTGTCCGTCCGTGATGCTCCTCTTAATTAGGGAATCAACAGTTTCATTATGGAAAATGCCTCAATGCCCGTTTATCCACATTAAGCGGACGTCAATTTCCATGTGTGTGCGTCTGTTATGGCTTCCGAGATATCCAACACATATCTGTTCGTCTGTTTATCAAACCCCGGATATTTTGAGTGTCCGTGAGGATCGATACGAAATAGAAAGCCGGCGTGCCGTAGTAATTATCCTCCCTGACAATCAGCAACTCCGCTACGTAGACGGAAGAATCAGGAGGCAGTGCTTACATTTCGAATTTTTTGCAAGAGGGGCTGAAGAAGGCGTATCTCATACCAGCTTCACTTTTAGAGCCATGCGTATAGACGCAAGCATATTGGGGCCAACGTCGGGTATGGAAGTACTCCAGGTCGTGATTAGTGATCATCGCTGTTCTAAAATACACTCAAGCTCATAAATCAAGGATAATTGCAGAATGTGGTGCCACACAACGTGGCACTACACAAAACTGGCGCTAATAGCATAGGCACATAGGGAACACACACGACACAGATCTGTAAGTCCGCGGTATTGGTGATAAATTGATAAAACCGTCCTGAAACACATGTGCTACAAAACGCCACTGTTTCCTGCGTATGTATCCTGACATCACTATGGGATATGATCAGTATGCACATGTACACAGGCCGCCCAACGGGTTGGCATACTCTGGATCAGGTGGTCGAGCAGCTACTGGGGTATAGCCTCCCATTCTTGCACCAGTGACTGTCGGAGCTCCTGAAGTGTGCTAGGGGTTTCAAGGTGTGCAGAGATATGTCGAGCGAGAGCATCCCAGACGTGCTCGATGGGGTTTAGGTCTGGAGAACACGCAGGCCACTACATACATCTGATATCTTCCGTTTCAAGGTACTCCTCCACGATGGAAGCTCGGTGGGGCCGTGCGTTATCATCTATCAGCAGGAAGGTGGGAACCACTCCACCCCTAAGAAGGCGGGCATACTGGTGCAAAATGATGTCCCGATGCACCTGACCTGTTACAGTTCCTCTGTCAAAGACATGCAGGGGTGTACGTGCACCAATCATAATCCCACCCCACACCATCAAACAACGACCTCCAGAAAGGTCCCTTTCAAGGACGTTATGGGCTTGGTATCTGGTTCCTGGTTCACGACAGGTGAGAATCCGGCGAGAATCAGTGTTCGGACATACCTGGACTCGTTCGTGAACATAATCTGGGACCACTGTTCCAATGACCATGTACTGTGTTCTTGACACCGGGTTTTATGGGCTCTCCTGTGACCAGGGTTCAGTTGAATGCACCTTGCAGGTGTCTGGGCGAATAAACAATGTCTGTTCAGTCGTCTGTAGGCTGTGTGTCTGGAGGCAACTGTTCCAGTGGCTGCGGCAAGGTCCCGAGCAAGGCTACGTTACGTGCATTACTCCGTGGCCGTTTGAGGGCACCGATGGCGAGATATCGTTCTTCTTTAGGTGTTGTACACTGTGGCCGTCCCGTACTGTAGCGCCTGGGTACATTTCCTGTCTGCTGGAGTCGTTGCCATAATCTTGAGATCACACTTTGTGGCACACGGAGGTCCCATGCTACGACCTGCTGAGTTTGACCAGCCTCCAGTCGCCCTAGTATTCTACCCCTCCTAACGCCTTCAATATGTGTTCTTTGAGCCATTTTCATCACACAGGCACCATTAGTACGTCTGAAAAGGTCTGTACACTTACTCGCTGCACCGAACTCCGACATGCACCAACACACCTCTGCGTATGTGGACTGCTGCCAGTGCCACCGTGCGATGACCGCAGGTCAAATGCATCGAATGGTCATACCCCGAGGTGATTTAAACCATAAAACTGCCCATCAGAGCGTTGTTTCACCATGTATCAGCGTTATTCTTAACTTATGAGCATGAGTATAGTATGGCAACCTGCGGCAACGGGGTTGGAGTGGAGTAAATATCAAGCGGATAGCGAAAGCAAGAGAGTTTCAAGTCTTGCTGGTCTACGAGTATACGATGTCACTATTTGCCATAGTTGCTAATTAGTAAGGAAATTCGATTCGTCTTTCCTCTATGATGTGCCTGTGTAAGCCCTCAGTACCGAACGACCGTCTGAAGAAAGGCACATGCAAGACCGACTAAAGAGAAAATTACCGGCCAACGCCCGTCGACGTATGGTGCGCGTTATTGCAGACGCTTCCTCTAACAGTGCGTTGGTTGGCACTGATTTCATGGCTCCAAGCACGACGCCGATACGCTGCCTCTCGATCTAGTTCTGTCGTAAGATCATGCTCGCAGGAGTTACAGGTGACGGATTGTTTCATTACTGACAAATAACGGTGTTTCCGTAAATAACCACGTTACAACGCAACCAAGATCATTATCTCAACTGATATAACTTCCCTCTTTGTCGCTTGGAAATTACAGGATACAGAATTGCACTTTCCAGAGAATCCAATGATGCTGATACTGCTTCTGCGAGGGACATCAAGTAAGAAATCTTTGGGCGAAACAAGTAGAAGGAAATCCTACGCAACGACTCGCTGATATAATCCAAGGACTAAAACTAAATTAACCTCCGTCCGAACAGGTCTTGAGGACCCAACGGTACTGAGTGGCCACCGTATCATCCTCGTTCATCCTCGTCCTGTAGACGCCACTGGATGCGGATATGTAGGTGAATGTGGTCAGCACACCGCTATTCCGGCCGTTGTCAGTTTTCGTGAACGGGGCCGCTACGTCCAAATCAACTAGCTCCTCAATTGGTCTCACAAGGGCTGAGCGCTCCCGCCCCCCCCCCCCCCCCCTGCCAACAGCGCTCGGCAGACCGGAAGGTCACCCATCCCAGCTCTAGCCAAGCCCGACAGCGCTTAACTTCGGTGATCCTACGGGAAACGAGGTTACTACTGTGGCTACGCGACATCTCACTAATATAATCCAAGGACGGTTTGTCGTGATCTCTGTAAATGCCGGATGGAAAAGCACGGTCAGTCATACTGTACCGCACTTACGCCATCGTATAAGGACTCTTCTGGAGGTTTAGGACACTTCTGGAGGTTTAGTAAAAGGGCGGGGGGGTGGAATCTTACAATTTCCTAGTCTTCGATTTAACCTAATCTTCACCTTCAACGATGTGAGGAATCTCCAGAAACAACGCATGCTTCGGATACCAAGTCCAACTTAGGTCCCATTTCCCCAGTTGGACAGCTGGGGTAGGGTAGCAATACACAAGTCGCAGAAGTGGCGTCCAGTAGAAATACTTGCAACAAGCCATTAAGCCATACGAAATTGTTATTATTATCGTCTATATACATAATTTAGTTTGTATGGAACGCTCAGATTGCGAGTCCTACACGTCTTGTCCGGTTTTTGTTGCGTAAGTCCTGCTGTCATTACTGTTTAGCGATTAAGAAGATGAAGAGCTTCTCGAAGCTATATGAAGATTCCTGTCGTACAAGTGAATACAATGTTGTCAAACTGACTTCCGTTACTTCTGTTTTCTACCGAAAGTGTTTTTGAGACGTAATTTTGTTAGAGATATTTTCGTACAGTTAGTATGCAAGAAATTACGCTGTGGCGCCCAAGGGTGCGAATTTTGATTTAAATCGTACATCTACTTCCTCCGCTTGGAGAGATTCTTCCCAACACTCCGACAATTTTGTACTACGCCAAATACAGTAATGGCCATTAAAATTGCTACACCAAGAAGAAGTGCAGGTGATAAACGGGTATTCATTGAACAAGTATATCATACTAGAACTGACTTGTGATTACATTTTCACGCAATTTGGGTGCATAGATCCTGAGAAATCAGTACCCAGAACAACCAACTCTGGCCTAAATAACGGCCTTGATACGCCTGGGCATTGAGTCAAACAGAGCTTGGATGGCGTGTACAGGTACAGCTACCCATTCAGCTTCAACGCGATACCACAGTTCATCAAGAGTAGTGACTGGCGTATTGTGACGAGCCAGTTTCTCGGCCACCATTGACCAGACGTTTTCAATTGGTAAGAGATCTGGAGAATGTGCTGGCCAGGGCAGCAGTCGAACATTTCCTGTATCCAGAAAGGCCCGTACAGGACCTGTAACATGCGATCGTGCATTATCCTGCTGAAATGTAGGGTTTTGCAGGGATCGAATGAAGGGTAGAGCCACGGGTCGTAAAACATATGAAATGTAACCTCGATTGTTCAAAGTGCTGTCAATGCGAGCAAAAGGTGACCGAGACGTGTAACCAATGGCACCTTATACCCTAGGTGATACGCCAGTATGGCGATGACGAATACACGCTTCCAATGTGCGTTCTCCGCGATGTCGCCAAACACGGTTGCGACCATCATGATGCTGTAAACAGAACCTGGATTCATCCGAAAACATGATGTTTTGCCATTCGTGAACCAGGTTCGTCGTTGAGCAAACCATCGCAGGCGCTGCTGTCTGTGATGCATCGTCAAGGATAACCGCAGCCATGGTCTCCGAGCTGATAGTCGATGCTGCTGCAAACATCGTCGAACTATTCGTGCAGATGGTTATTGTCTAGCAAACGTCCCCATCTGTTGACTCAGGGATGGAGACGTGGCTGCACGATCCGTTACAGCCATGCGGATAAGGTGTCTGTCACCTCGACTGCTAGTGACACGAGGCTTTGAGTATGGAAAGCTGTTCGGCTTGTGCGTGGTGCTTATCTTGAAAATTATTCCATAAGTGGAACTAAAATTCAGCTAGTAACTAAACTCTTCGTGGAAAGTCAAATCTGTTTCAGGCCTGAAAGCCAAAATTCTCCAGAAAACTACTTTTTTAAACTAAAAATCTTCGAGAAAGACATAATATCTTACCAAAATTTGCAAATCTGTCTCCAGTCAGACACATTTACATAAGAGTACATCGTCTCGTAGCGACCTATACTAATAAAAGTTTGTCACGTCTCCAGCTGCAGCCACTGGTCATAGTGTCGCGATCTTTCCGCTGAGAGCTATCCGGCAACAGTCACTTGACATACTCTCTGTCAAAGAAACTGCCAATACATACCAGCCTATAGAACCTTAAGCAAGAATCAGCTGATACCATCAGTCATAGCGCAAAAGAACAAAAAATTAATGTCGATTCAACGACAAATAACGACGTCATCTTGGAAAGCCAAACGTTAGATCTTGCGCTATATCGAGAGAAAATATCAAACATTATGTGTGAGATACCAAGAAAGTGGGGTTCAAGTACAACAAGAAACTATAAAAGACTAACACGCCAACGGAGACGTGATAGATTCCTTCATTGAGGAAAACATCACATATTGCATTCAAGAAAACATTTTATGGAAGGGATCAAACTACGATTCAGGACTGTCTTAAGAAATAAACTTCTTGTATGCCACTTTATGGAAGTGTCACAGATGTTGAAGAATGTAATACTTCCCAAACAGAAGCTGTATGTTATGAGTAGAGATCAGAATGTCAAAGATAGCTTGCAGTTCATACGTAGTAAAATGCTGTGATTTGGCACACACAAATAAAATCATTACTACTGCAGAAGGAGCACTTCACTACCGTGGAGCAATATTTACCAGTGCCATTTTCAATGTTATTGTACACTACTGGCCATTAAAATTGTTACACCACGAAGATGACGTGCTACAGACGCGAAATTTAACCGACAGGAAGAAGATGCTGTGATATGCAAATGATTAGCTATTCAGAGCGTTCACACAAGGCTGGCGCAGGTGGCGACACCTGCAACATGCTGATAAGAGGAAAGTTCCCAACCGATTTCTCATACACAAACAGCAGTTGACCGGCGTTGCCTGGTGAAACGTTGTCGTGATGCCTCGTTTAAGAAGGAGAAATGTGTACCATCACGTTTCCGACTTTGACAATGGTCGGATTGTTGCCTATCGCTATTGCGGTTTATCGTATCGCGAGATTGCTCCTCGCGTTGGTAGAGATCCAATGACTGTTAGAAAAATATCTAATCGGTGGGTTCAGAAAGGTAATAAGGAACGCCGTGCTGGATCCCAACGGCCTCGTATCACTAGCAGTCGAGATAACAGGCATGTTATCCGCATGGCTGTAACGGATCGTGCAGCCACGTCTCGATCCCTGAGTCAACAGATGGGGACGTTTGCAATACAACAAACATCTGCACGAACAGTTCGACGACACTTGCAGCAGCATCGACTATCAGCTCGAAGACCATGGCTGCGGTTACCCATGACACTGCACACAGACAGGGGCGCCTGCGATGGTTTACTCAACGACGAACCTAGGTGAAGGAATGAGAAAACGTCATTTTTATGGATGAATCTAGGTTCTGTTTACGGCATCATTATGGTCTTATCCGTGTTTGGGGACCTCACGGTGAACGCACATTGGAAGCGTGTATTCGTCATCGCCATACTGGCGTATCACCCGGCGTGATGGTATGCGGTGCCATTGGTTACACGTCTCCGTCACCTTTTGTTCGCATTGACGGGTCTTTGAACAGTGGACGTTACATTTCAGATGTGTTACGACCCGTGGCGCTACCCTTCAGTCGATCCCTGTGTAACCCTACATTTCAGCAGGATAATGCACGACCGCATATTGCAGGTCCTCTACGGGCCTTTCTGGGTACAGAAAATGTTCGACTGCTGCCCTGACCGGCACATTCTCCAGATCTCTCACCAACTGAAAACGTCTGGTCAATGGTGGCCGAGCAACTGGCTCGTCAATACGCCAGTCGCTACTCTTGATGAACTGTGGTATCGTGCTGAAGCTGAATGGGTAGCTGTACCTGTACACACCATCCAAGCTCTGTTTGACTCAATGCCCATGCGTATCAAGGCCGTTATTTAGGCCAGAGGTGGTTGTTCTGGGTACTGATTTCTCAGGATCTATGCACTCAAATTGCATGAAAATGTAATCACATGTCAGTTCCAGTATAATATATTTGTCCATCTGCATTTTGTCTTCGTTTAGCAATTTCAATGGCCAGTCTTGTATATGTTTATAATGAGGCTTTCTGACTCAAAAAAATTCTGTAATTTTTCGATCAAGAGTCGCCTGAAGCAGGTCGATGATATTAGCTGAGTGGTTTGTGTCTAATCACCGCGTGCCCATGTGACCCCAGACGAAAACGAGTAAGTCAACGAAATGTTGTGAGCAAAAATGATTTCACCAGAGCGAATGGACATCATAAATGACACCATACCGAACGTCTTGACAAAACTTCAGCAGTCACAATCTGCGACCAGTTTCTAACTATCCGTGGAAGTAATTGTGATGCAAAGAGAAAATGGTTAACTCAGATTATGAATCTGACTACAGTATTCAACTTAAAGTACTGACATTTAACATTCGGGAAGAAGAATGGGAGAATGAAGACACCACTTAGGTCACCATGATTATAATGCGAAACCCGTTCCCCTCAGAAGACCGTATTTTTCGTTTTCCGCATGTTGTAGACGACGCCTAGTGTCCATGGAATGGGTGAACTTCAGTCGAGGATAATTTTTAATTTACGTGCAGCGCATATCCATCAGAGATTCTGTAATTTGATGGCCCGACACACTGTCCGCTGGTGACTTTAATGACCCATCCGTTTCGTGTGAACTGTAACGCTTCTAACAACTCAGTGCAGAGAACTATGCAACTTGAAGCGGCAAATTTTCTACTATGAGAATTTTAAAATTTTCCCGGTGAACTGAATGTTCAAGGAAATTTCGAGCTTATAGGCGAGCGACGTTTAAATTCATCGCATGGTATTTCGACTTGGCACATGCCAGTCATCATAGGGTGAGCCAACGAAGACCGTATTTGATGGCTCACCTGAAGATGACTGGCAGGTGTCCAGTCGAAATATCATGCGATACATTAAACGACGACCGCCTGCAAGCCCGAAATTTGTTTGAAATTTCTTACTAATATCATCTCTACCCTCACATCATGGAGCCGCGCGGAGTGGCCGCGTGGTTTGAAGCGCCATGTCACGGATTGTGCGACCCATTCCATCGGACGTTCGAGTCTTCTCTCGGGCATGAGTGTGTGTGTGTTTCTTTTAAGCATAAGTTAGTTTAAGTAGTGTGCAAGTCTAGGGACTGACTACCTTAGCAGTTTGGTCCCTTAGGAATTCACACACATTTGAACATTTTTTCTCACATTATTAAATAAACAATCCACAATTTCATTATGTACTTTTTGTGAGTTTTTATTATGGGGTTCTGACTCTGAGCTTGATAATGAAAGCAAACATAACAAAAGTCAAGACACATTCTTACGGTTTGACAGCAACATAAAAGAGAAATTGATTCAAATGGCTCTGAGCACTATGGGACCATCTGAGGTCATCAGCCCCCTAGAACTTAGAACTACTTAAACCTCACTAACCTACGGACATCACACACATCAGCTGTTTTAGGCACAGTTTCCTTATCCTCCCAGATTTTCGTGGTGGACACATGGTACCACATTGTGTATATACATAGTAAATGTGTATTTAAAGTAAGTCTTTCCAGTCTTTACTAAGATCCTAGTGTCTCCGTCTATCCTAGATAAGTAGTACACAAAAAGTATGCTTGAAAATAGTTTATTTTGCTACACTCCAACATATAATTTCGGCCGTCACCGTTCCTGAGAAGGGAGCAGTAGTTCACTCTCAAGCACTTTCAAAAGAATATGTTGTCATGTTTCAAGCCTCCGATAGACAATGCAAATTACTGCTTCTGTCTTATTATCTGAAAATGACAGGTGACAGCAGAAAATATTATTTCTTGTTGGAATTTTATGTGACTGTGCTGGAAAATAAACAATTAAGAAACATTTCAACAGTCACTTGACAACTCCAGCACTACCGAAATGTCACTTTTCCTGAAAAAGTACCGAGCGTGGGGGCCCAATGGTTAGCAAACTTTACTCACATTCTGGAGGACGACAGTTCAAAACTGCGTCCGGCAAATGCCGGGATGGTTCCTTTCAATGGGCACGGACGATTTCCTTCCCCATCCTTGAAACGTTTTGAGCTTGTGCTTCGTTTCCAATGACCTCGATGTCGAAGATACTGAAATTCTAATTTTCCTTCCTTCCTTCTTTCCTGACTTCCTTGTTACAAAAGTCTTTCATCATCTGTCTGTGTGCCGGCCGGTGTGGCCGAGCGGTCCTAGGCGCTTCAGTCCGACACCACACGACCGCTACGGTCTACATCTACATCTACATCCATATTCCGCAAGCCACCTGACGGTGTGTGGCGGAGGGTACCTTGAGTACTTTTATCGGTTCTCCCTTCTATTGCAGTCTCGTATTGTTCGTGGATAGAAAGATTGTCGGTATGCCTCTGTGTGGGCTCTAATCGCTCTGATTTTATCCTCATGGTCTTTTCGCGAGATATACGTAGCAGGAATCAATATACTGCTTGACTCCTCGGTGAAGGAAATGTTATCGAAACTTCAACAAAAGCCCGTACCGAGCTACTGAGCGTCTCTCTTGCAGAGTCTTCGAGTTTATCTATCATCTCCGTAACGCTTTCGTGATTACTAAAAGATCATGTAACGAAGCGCGCTGTTCTCCGTTGGATCTTCTCTATCTCTTCTATCAACACTATCTGGTACGGATCCCACACCGGTGAGCAGTATTCAAGCAGTGGGCGAACAAGTGTACTGTAACCTACTTACTTTGTTTTCGGATTGCATTTCCTTACGATTCTTCCAATGAATCTCAGTCTGGCATCTGCTTTACCGACGATCAACTTTATATGATCATTCCATTTTAAATCACTCCTGATGCCTGCTCCCAGATAATTTATGGAATTAACTGCTTCCAGTTGCTGACCTGCTATATTGTAGCTAAATGTAAGGGATCTTTCTTTCTATGTATTCGCAGCGCATTACACTTGTCTACATTGAGATGCAACTGCCATTCCCTGCCCCATGCGTCAATTCGCTGCAGATCTTCCTGCATTGCGGTACAATTTTCCATTGTTACAACCTCTCGATATACCACAGCATCATCCGCAAAAAGCCTCAATGAACTTCCGAAGTTATCCACAAGGTCATTTATGTATATTGTGAATAGCAACAGTCCTACGACACTCCTCTGCGGCACACCTGAAATCACTCGGTATGCCTCTGTGTAGGCTCTAATCTCTCTGATTTTATCCTCATGGTCTCTTCGCGAGATATACGTAGGAGGAATCAATATACTGCTTGACTCTTCGGAAGACTTCTCTCCATTGAGAATGACATGCTGCGTTCTGTTATCTAGGAACTGTTAAATCCACACAATTGGTCTGGAATCCTACCTCGAGCATGGATGTGTGTGATGTCCTCAGGTTAGTTGGGTTTACGTATTTCTAAGTTCTAGGAGACTGACGACCTCAGATGTTAAGTCCCATAGCGCTCAGAACCATTTGAACCATCTGTCTGTGTTGCGAATTAAAATTCAGAATGCCTAATAAATAAGTAGCTCAGATTAAGTAAAAGTGGTACGAACAGATCCTGCCAAGTGTGTTTTTTTCTCTCTGAATGATAACAAAATACGAAGATACAGCAAAAGTAAAGTCCCACAGGTTTCGTGTATGAGAATAAGTTCCTGAAACGCGATGCGCTAGTCACGAAAAAAGTAACGCCTTACTAGTTTTTTTACATGAATGTTTTGCTCTAATGTATAAGCAATACATCCATATCTACGACGGATTCGGATCGACGTTAGATCTTGCGGCACAGCCTCCCCAGCGAACGCGGGGTTCCGTTGCAGCTGAGCTGGACCGGCATGACGTCAGCGCAGTTTCCACGAGGCACAGTAGAGAGCTGGGTGCTGCACTGGACACGCACTGTTCCACCGGACAGATGGCCGCCGCCTGAATTGGCTGACGGCATTTGCAAACAAGCCTCTTGTCGCTGCCTTCCGGTCGCAACAATGGACACTTGGCGAGCGGTCGTGATTGCATAATGGGCGCGCAATACGTCGCAGATGTGACCGCTGTGGCGTCCAGTCCAGCTGACGCGAGGCCCAGAGACCGGCCGGACTACGACGGGCTGCCCTCAGTAATGGCGGTCCGTTGCGATCTTCCGTCATTCTGACTTCTTAATCAGTGCCTTTAAAGACTTACGGCTTTATTACCCCACGAATGTATGACTGTCACATAAGGCCAATATCAATTACAGTACCTGGCATCCAGTACTCAAACAACAATTTGTTACTCCTCAGTCCCGTTCGTAAACTGACTATAAATCATACGATGTTATGTGTACATTCATATTCTTTTTTATGTTTGTACTATTCTTCAGTCGGGGAGGGAAAGAGGTAATCAGTTTTTAGCCTGAGATCAAGCAGCCTCCCACTGTTTCCACTCCTGTGCTATGTTTTCTTTGTCTGATTTCCACCCAGTATCATCAGTTGTTTGTTGTACATAATCCAGTCTCGCTTTACGCTTATTGAGGAACATATTAGAGATGTTCAAATAACTTACGGGTTTGCTGCCGGGTGACGTCGTCGACCACCGCCGATATTTCGACAGGAGCACACCCTGCCATTCTCAAGGCACAACTGCAAGGAGGAAGCATTGTGCAAGGGAATTCAATACCTCAGTTCGCAGAGGAGAAACAAGGAAGATACCGCAACAGAACAAGTACTGCAGAGTCAACACACAACCAAAGATAACCAACATCAGAAATACCGATAGCGATTATCAATCAACAGGTGAGGTAGCACTAATTCTGTCCCTCTGTTTTTTGACGAGAGACAGAGCCGGATTCCAGGCAACATTTAAACAAAATCCACCATCTCTGTTTATAAGGTAGCTGGATAGTTTGATTTCAACAGCTTCCTTAATGACACTATCCCAATAGCTGGACGTGCAAGCCAGAATCATGGTGTTGTTGTATTCCACAGGATGACCGGTATCAAGGCGTTATTTGAATATTCAATTCGCCGGGAAAAGTTACGGTCTCGCGTATTAGAGATATTAGGGGAGACCTCTTCAGGTTTGGAAACGGTAAAGAAACAAGAGAGGCTATAGGTTGTCAGAGGATGGTCAGAGAAAGATTTATAGAAACGAACAAGGAAGTGTATATTTTCTTAATCGATTAGACGAAAGCATTCGACAGAGCCAACTGTAGCATACTGCCGAAAATTTAAAAAACATGTTGGTATGGACTGGAAGGATGGAAAGTTGTTAATAAAGGAGCTACGCACAAAGCAGAAAGCGACAAAGTAGGGAATGAAGGGGCGAATGGAATGAGCACTGGACGCGGTGTAGGGCAAAGATGTTCACTGTCACCGAATCTATTCAACATATATACAGAACAGCTGATAGGTAAGAACACAGAGGTCGCAAGAGGCATTGCAATTGGAGGAGGAAAGACAAGTACTATAAAACACGTATGATTAGCCAGAACTAGTGCAATGAAAATAGGGGCTACAACTTATGTTGAAGAGTATTGCAAGGAAGAGCAAGGAGTTGGTATGGAGATAAATATAGAACAGACAGAAGTCATGGCAATAAGCAACAAGGACACGTCAGTTAACATATTACTGGATGGAAAAATTTCGAACAATTCAAATCCTTTCTGTAAATGGGAGGGTTAATGATATGGAACAGAAGCTACACATAGCAAATAACGAGGAGGATATCTCTGAGAAAGACGGAATTTGAAAAAGTGAAGTAGTTACTAAGAGTAAAAAGAATTCAAATGGGGTTGAGGTAAATATTTCCTAAACATCATATCTGGAGTGTAGTGTTATACTGTGGTGACTCACGGACTGTTAAAAAGAAAGACGCAACGTACTTAGAAAGTTTTGAAATGTGGCTATGGAGAAGAATGCCTGAGGTGAAGTGGACTGAGAGACTTAGGACTGAGCAGTAATGAAGAAAATACGGGAAGAAAGAAGCTTATTGGAAGTGATCAGAAAGAGGAACCCTATACTGCATAGGAACTAACAAAAAATTGTAGAGGGAAGACTGGAGGGGCTGAGTAGAAGATGCAGGAAGAGAAGTGAAATGATGGATGGCATTAGTGAGGGACGAACATACAAATGAAGGAGGATGCTCAGAACAGCACACGCTGCGGTGCCTCAACCTGCAACTTGTCATAAGACATACACTAAATGATAAGAAGAATGACCCAGTCTCTATCTTCCTTTACAATTTTTGCACTCTAATACTCCTACATACCATAGTGTCTCAGCTTGTGTCATCCTGTCCGATCATAAAACACAAAAATGAAGACATTAGACTTTGGAATTCAGTCGACGTCCAGGTCATTAGAGACTAAGGCAAGCTCGGGCGCTGCAAGTACACAACGCAGAAATCCAGTCAAATTGTAGCATAGAAAACATGATTTCGAATGAAGAATTATTCTAATCGACCTCCTCATGGACATGTAAATAACTCATCAATATCTGACTAGTCTGATGTGGCCGGCAACTATTTTTCTTCTGTGGTGAACTATTTCTCTTACAATAATATTCAATGTAATTCTTTTAATTATTTCCTATTTATATTTAAATATCTGTTTTGCTGTGCGCCTCGCTCTTATGCTATAGAGGGTGTATCAATACCGCTTTCGTTACCCATGGGAGTTCCACCCTTTCTGCAGCACGGTGTGGGTGTTAGTCACTGCCTAGGGGAGAACTACTCGTCGAGTCAAAAAAAATAAAAGTTCAGATGTATGTGAAATCTTATGGGACTTAGCTGCTAAGGTCATCAGTCCCTAAGCTTACACACTACTTAACCTAAATTATCCTAAGGACAAACACACACACCCATCCCCGAGGGACGACTCGAACCACCGCCGGGACAAGCCGCACAGTCTATGACTGCAGCGCCTTGTTCGTCGAGTCGGTGGCCGTAGTATGGACATGATGAGCGTGGTGGCATAAGAGACATTGAATTTCATGTACTGCTGGGGGGGCCGGCTGGAGTGGCAGAGCGATTCTAGGCGCTACAGTCTGGAACCGCGCGACAGCTACTGTCGCAGGTTCGACTCCTGCCTCGGGCATGGATGTGTGCGATGTCCTTAGGTTTAAGTAGTTCTACGTTTTAGGGGACTGATGACCTCAGACGTTAAGTCCCATAGTGCTCAGACCCATCTGAACCATTTGAACTGCGGTGGGAGAACAGTCGCCAGTAATGAATTTACGCGCAGGAAAGGTAGAACTATAATTTCAAAAGTGTGAGTGTAAGAACCAAAAATGAAAGTTGCTAATATTTAAAAATAATTTTCACAAGTGTCATGAAACTTTTCTTGAACTGTAATTATTCAATATTTTCCCCGCCAGGAAGAAAAAACACCTTGAACGATTAGAGATAGGACGTTCATATTGTCAGGACATGTACATTAGTATGTTCTGCACAAATGATTAGCATGTCAGTCATTTCCTTTCAGCACGTGTCGTGTTGCGTCGTAGGCACAGAGTCCGCAGTGGGCCGTGATAGCTTGTTCCAGGCGTAATGGCATCATCGCGCATAAGGTGCTAATGGCGTTCTGTAGACACTCATGCTAAATTCAGTGGTTCCAAGGTTCATCTCTGGTGTCTGGCATTGTGTCACAGTGTTTCACCTGTCATTTCACCATATCCCACACAGTTCCGGCTGGTGATAACTCTGGTGAACTGGCGAGCAAGGGCAAAAGGCTTACATCCTATGGCACCAAGAAGGCACATGTTCATGCAACAGCATGTGGTCGTGTACTATCTTGCTGAAAAACTGAGTCGGCGCTGTATGTCTTGTGTGAATGATGTCACTGTGATGTCGCTCCCCCTGTCTGCAGCGAACCAAAACGCCTTCATTTTCAAACAAACAGAACCTGGGTTCGTCTGAAAACACTATCTGATGCAGTTTCTGTCCCCAGTGACGACGTTCCATACATCATTGCCATCTAGCATCTTTCTGCACATTGTTCAATTATTGTGTCACAGTGTTTCACCCGTCATTTCACCATATACCACACAGTTCCGGCTGGTGATAACTCTGGTGAACTGGCGAGCAAGGGCAAAAGGCTTACATCCTATGGCACCAAGAAGGCACATGTTCATGCAACAGCATGTGGTCGTGTACTGTCTTGCTGAAAATTGGCGTCTGAGTCGTTATGGAGAAAGAGTATGGCTACTGGTCGCAGGATGTCATTCATGTAGGTGACATTGGTGACAGTGCCTGGTTGTAGCCAATAGCGCCCCATACCATAAGGCCTTGAGTCGGCGCTGTATGTCTTGTGTGAATGATGTCACTGTGATGTCGCTCCCCCTGTCTGCGGCGAACCAAAACGCCTTCATTTTCAAACAAACAGAACCTGGGTTCGTCTGAAAACACTATCTGATGCAGTTTCTGTCCCCAGTGACGACGTTCCATACATCATTGCCATCTAGCATGTTTCTGCACATTGTTCAATTATAGGCGGAGAAGTGGATGAAGCGCACGTCACGATTCAGTAAACGGCGACGGACTACTACCCCTGATAGTGTACGATGTGTTACGCCTATTGTTGTGCCAGAGCCAAGAATGACGCAGATCTGTTTTGCAGTTCCATTCGGATGAAGTGTCGATCTTTTCGGAGGGTGGTCTGAGTGGTGTGATTTGACCCATCTCGTCCAGTTCTACAGCCTTCCGTGAACCATTCTGCACACACCCGTTCCACTTCGTTCCACACGAGCAGCAATTTCCTGGCTGGATGCGTCACATTCTCTCATGCTAATACTGTACCCTCTTTCAAATTCACTGATTTCACGGTACGCTTCGTGCATAGATCTCCAGGGTATCCTGTAGGTCTGGTCAAGTCTCACTGATCCATTAGGTTCGGTTTATACCGACAACGAGAATCACAGACACATTTTGCAGTAGGTGATGTTGTGCGGCAATATCGAAGCTGACCCTGAACCCGATGGCCGACATGGTTCCAATGCTAATAATTTCTGCAGGGCATACTGATGTACATGTCCTGTGAATATGAACGTCCTGTCCCTAGTTCTTCAAGATGTTCTGTTTTTTCTGAACACGAGTGTATGCTTAACAGCGGCCGTACTGGTTACTCCACAAAGTCATGATTAGTAAAAAAACTACTACAACACATTAATCACTATTGCTAATTAAGTAGTCCGATTGCCACAAGTTAATGGAATTGTGATAACAATCTCCCAGTACAGAGAACTTACAAATTTATTGCCAGACGCCTTAACAGAAGTCCTTTCATTCTGTCCCTTGTAAGAGTTATGTTTCTCGCACACGATTTTACTCATCGAACGAATAAAGTTCTCATTTCTTATTTTATCACACCAAGTCATTTTAACATTTTTTGTGATCACTATGTCTCAAACGGTTAGATTATTAATGATTTTACTTTGGTGCGGAGCCACAGTCATATACATTTTTTTGAAAGATATAACGGCCATTTGACTGTAGAACAGTCAAATGGCGGTTATATCTTTCAAAAATATTAGATTACTATCTGGTTTTCTCACAGTCAATGATTCAGTTTCGTAACAAGTTGTTTTTCCGAAGAAAATTCTTAGATTTTTTCTCAACTTGACTTCTATATGTGATACGAGTAGACTTCTCTAGTGGAGGAGTGCTCCCGTTGACTGTGTTAGTCAGCTTCTTACCTCGTTTTTTGCTTCGTCCCTCACGCGTTATTTTAATTCGAACGTTGCAGGATTGGTCCACTTTGTCTAGAATATTTTTTTAACCGCAAATCTCACTGCTGCTTCTCCTCAAAAGTACTCATGAGAGGTGTATTCCATTCAGAGGGTTTTCTCCGATGATACTAATGTCTTTGGAATATCTGGTTATTTATATCCTTTCATCCTGAATTTATATTCGAATTCAGTGGAACTAAAGTCACTTCCATATGATCGAACCTCTCATGTTGTGAGCTGCTACACAAGCTGTAACTTGAACGTCATCCACCAACCAGTGATTGCTTCTTCATCTAATCTATAACCAATAACGCAGTTCCAGCAAAACAGGCAGTCGCATACCTAACCTTCGCTACCTCTTCTGTGATCAAATAATATTACTCCCACGCCAATAAAGTAACACATTATTAAATGTTAAGTCGCTGCGATATCGACGGGATCCAGTTCGGATCTGAAACAGTAAAATAACTGCTTGACTTTGTCGGTTAAATTATTAAAAAGAAAAGGAAGAGAAAATTGCGGTATACTCTTCTCTCGTGATATAATTTCGTTACTTACGAAGTCGTATTACAGTACATATCTAGCAGATTGAATACACCATTTTTCGGTGAAATACTTTCAGTGGCAACAAGAAAAGAGGAGCAAGGTCTTTAACAGAGACGGTATCCATCGACACAGTTGCAGTTAAGTACTTGCACAATAGTAACATAATTTTTACATAATTTCCAAACAGCTGAAACCAGTTATGGTGGAAAACAAAAATTACACGAACCTGGCAAACACTTACTTAACAGAAGTTAAATGCATGCGAGATGTATGTCCTTATATTAATACAGTAGATATTCCTGAGTAATAAATATAAAGTACTGTGTTCACTAAAGAATTGTAGATTGTATTGGCAGGCACTAAGAAATAGTGATCATCATTAGCACTTCCCCACGAAAAAAATTCAGAACAACGGACCAAACTATTACTAAAAATGGCTGGATAGCATATTACCGGATCTTTTGTCAGTTATTAGAGCGTTGTAAACAATGTGTATATCTAAAAGGTTTTTCATTCTTATTTATTCAGCAGGCGGTTACTTTATGTGTCCTGTTTTTGTTTTCTTAGTGTGACGAGAAACATCGCTTCAGTTTAGCTGCACGACGTCCTCTTTATTATGTCTACTCCGTGACTACATTTGCCAATCGGTTAGTTTACAACTGTACTTGGATCCAAACCTACTTTACTCATCGGGATAAGCAGAAAAAATGCCCATCGCCAAGAAAACTAGTTTCATTAAAATTTGCAAAAGTTGAATGTAGCGTAAGCACATGTACTCTTAGCATACTTTTCACACAATCCCAGTCAGTAGGAAAATGATGTTTCACATCAGTCTGCATGTTAAAAACAGAACCTATTACCAAGCCCCACCATCAACCACACGACAAGAACAAGACACATAGCATGCAATGTATTTTTGCCAAGGCGCTCTACTACCCACAAAAAACTACCAATTTTGATTTTTTATTGGGCCCTTTACCGGGGAGGCTTGATAGAGGAGACAGAGAAGATACAAGAAGAGCTGCACACTCCGTGACGAATGCGAATACCAAACTACAGAGCGTCACGGGGATATTCAACTAAGGTGGCGTTTCCGACATTTCCGCAAGATCACGTAATGGAGAGGCATGTCTTAACAAAAGTCAAGCTACATATTACTTCAAACTGAAAACGTCTCATGAAATCTCCCTGACTGTAAAATGATGTAATTTCGAGCTCACTCTTCTTACCGCATACCATACATGCAGAAACAGGAAAGGGACAAAATGGGAGGCGCACCCTAAATGCCTTACAAACCATGAAGTAACTTGGGAAACACAGAGGTGGATAACAGTTGCCAGTCTGTATAAGATAAATTGGGCTTGGTTACTTACTTTCGCAAATTACAGGTGTAGTTATTCAAGTCGGAGAATGGAGGGATGCATTTGTCATCAGAAATGAGGAAGTTCTCCTAGAAGTAGGAGAAAAATGAGTGAAAGCGAAATTTATAAGATGAATCATTTTGATTAAGACGAAGCCTGCAACAAACAGTCATCCAAAAAAAGACTGTAGCGGAGGGAATGAGAGAAACGTAGAGGCTTGGAAATCTGCAGGACAATAAAAATGGACACCTTTGCCCGCAGATTAAGGAAGTCCAAGCAAAGTGAGGCTCGCTCAGTCGATACCTGTCGTATAAGAAATATATCAAATAAGATTTTTTGTCAAATTGAATATAACGTAGTCCACTTTTTCATAAAATGAAGTTCATACTTAATTTTTCGAGATATTGTGGCACTCTAGAGTCTGCATGTACCACGAAGGGAGGAAATAATTCATTAATTGTTAGTAAACACCCCAAAGCTACAAAATTCATCGTCGAAGTGTAACAACAACAGTGCGATATTTATCTAACTTTGTTGGCATGTTCTTCACGTAATTAACGCCAGGTCTAGGCACCGTGATCTTTTTTGTTATAATAATGAAACAGATACCGTCTGGATCACTACTTATTTATTATCGACTGTCAGTTTCAATCTGGACTACAGATCATCCTCAGGCCTAACTTGGAACAGTAACGAAAAGTAACAACAGCAGAGAATGACGAAAGTGTGAAATTACAGTAGTACCATCAGCAAAATATTAGGAACCGAGAAGTGCAGTTTGTCGATAGTAAACAGTTAATCATTCACTCCATTCCGAAATGATAGCCACCATCAGCCTCAGTATTAGGTGTGCCCCCTCCCTCCACCCTCCTCCCTTACCCGATATGAACACACTCTTGTATTTGTTGTGGCATCAATAAACCCAAGAGTGTACTCGTATCAGCCTTCGACTGTTATTTCTTACAGTGCCTGGAAATGCACTTTGTGCCACTCCCCGAAAATTGCTGGCTAGGGGCTGGTATGAACGTACACGACTTCACATTGCATTCCAGACACAGACATGTTTCATGGGTGGCAAACTACGCGTCAGGACAGTACAGTGACGGTTCCTACATTTCTCAACGCGTTTTTAGTGACTATGTTATTCTGCTGGGATCTGTTACTTGATACTGCTACCTTCATTTTTGTCACTATTATTTGTTGTTGTATATGTATGTAAACTGGTTTCCTATTGTGCGTTTTCAACTTCTCGCGGCATAATGCATAATCCATTAAATTTCGGGCATGCAGTCGCTCAAATAAAATTTCCTGTACTGATATTTCGGCCGCGTATCGTCCGGCCATCCTCAGAGCGAGTCACAAGACTGACGACAAGGTGCCAAGCACGGCCTTATATGCTCCACCGCGGTGGTACTACGCATGCGGGTCACCGATGCTGGTCGGCGGCAGAGACATACGCTTACACATGCGCCGCCTGTGGCGAAGGCGTACAGACAGTCGATTCGCTTATCGATGTATGATCGGCGGTGGTGACACGATGACGACTTCTCTGCAGTTTAATTACTCGAAGAGCGGGATTCCATGCTTTGTAAAGATTAAAACCATTATCTCTGTTTATTAAATTGTTAGCTAATCGAATTTCTATAGCTTCCTTGAATACAGATTCTCAAAATGAAAAGGTGGATGTTAAAATCTTCACATCACTGTAATTCATGGAATGACCCGTATCAATACAATGTTCGGCCACAGCTGACTTGTCTGATTGTAATAAGCGTGTGTATCTTCGATGCTCCACACACCTCTCATCAACGGTGCGTGTTGTTTGACCTATGTATGACTGCTCACAATTTCCGCAAGGAATCTGGTACACACCCGCTTTACGAAGCAGTAAATCGCCCTTCACAGAGCCGAGTAAAGCTGCAATCTTCTTGGGGGGCCGGAAGATCACCTTAACACAGTGTTTCTCAAGAATACGGCCTATCTTTGAAGAAAGAGCACCCACATAGGGCAAAAACGCACTAGATCTGAATAAATTACTATCTTCTTCCCCATCACATACCTGCTTTTTAGGTTTCGCATCGAATGCTCTACGAATTTGTTACGGAGAATATCCATTCGATTTAAAAATACCCTTGAGGTACGTGAATTCTTCTTGTAAATTTTCTTTATCGGATATACAGTGCGCCCGATGCGCTAAGGTCTTAAGGACACCTATGGTCTGTGAAGGGTGATGGCAACTACTGGCATGAAGATATAGATTTGTGTGCGTTGTTTTCCGATATACGGCATGTCCTAATGTGCCATCACTTTTACGGCGAACTACAACATCCAAAAAGGGGTGGCAGCCGTCTTTTTCTATTTCCATAGTAAATTTAATGCTAGCATGGATTGAATTCAAATGCTCAAGAAATCGATGTAATTCATCCATACCATGGGGCCATACCACGAATGTGTCGTCCACGTACCTCCAGAAGAACGTAGGTTTAAAACTTACTGAGTCCAGTACCTTGTCCTCGAAGTCTTCGGCGAATAAATTAGCTACCAGAGGGGAGAGGGGACTTCCCATGGCAACACCAACAATTTGCTCATAACATCCACCATTAAACTGAAAATAAGATGATAAAAGCACATGTTCAAATAAGGCCGTAATGTTCTTATCAAAATGTTGACTGATAAGAGATAAAGAGTCCTTTAAAGGTACCTTCGTGTATAATGATACCACGTCAAAATTAACAAGCACATCCGTACTATTTAGCCTGACATTGCTAAGTCTGTGAATAAAATCCATAGAATTACAAATGTAGCCGGCCGTTGTGGCCGTGCGGTTCTAGGCGCTTCAGTCTGGAACCGCGTGACCGCTACGGTCGCAGGTTCGAATCCTGCCTCGGGCATGGATGTTTGTGATGTCCTTAGGTTAGTTAGGTTTAAGTAGTTCTAAGTTCTAGGGGACTGTTGACCACAGATGTTAAGTCCCATAGTGCTCAGATCCATTTGAACCATTTGTTTGAATTACGAATGTGGCGACTACATTTCCCTACCAATGGTTTTGATAAGGAAGCTAAATATTTGGCAGAAAGATATGTTGGTGAACTAATAGTGCTCGTTATAGGTCTCATAGACAAGTTCTCTAGACGTTCATCCCTACCCATCTTGTGAACTTTAGGAAGACCATAAAATCTCGGTGGTGCTGCACCTCGTACTTTTAAACTTCGTATGACTTCCTTCGGTAGTGATGATGCGTTCAGCGAGGCAGCAGTCCTTACTGTCACCTTGTTAGTAGGATCTTTGTTAACCTTCAGGTATGCACCAGAACTAAGTAGACCACATATCTTTTCCTTGTAGACTTCCTGCGGCAAAAGGACGGTAGCATTACCTCTATCAGCACGCAGGACGACTGTATCAGTATCCTCACGCAAGTTTCGTATCGAACGTCTTTCTTCCTTGGAAACATTACTTCTTTGTGGATGATGCTTCGTGATTGCTTGACAGGTTTCTCGTCTGATTTCTTCCGCAGACTCCCCTGATAGTGGTCGGACAGCTTCTTCAATGGCACTGATGAAAGATGATATCGGCAAAGTCTCTGGAGTAGGGGCAAAATTTAGCCCTTTACTTAAGACAGACAACGTAGCTTCGTCCAAATCCTTACCCGTCAAATTTATGACAGGGCGTCTATATCTTCATGCCAGTAGTTTCCATCACCCTTCACAGACCATAGGTGTCCTTAAGACCTTAGTGCATCGGGCGCACTGTATATCCGATAAAGATAACTTGCAAAAAAAGCTCACATACGTCAAGAGTATTTTTAAATCGAATGGATGTTCTCCGTAACAAATTCGTAGAGCATTCGATGCAAAACCAAAAAAGCAGGTATGTCATGGGGAAGAAGATAGTAATTTATTCAGATCTAGTGCGTTTTTGCCCTATGTGGGTGCTCTTTCTTCAAAGATAGGCCGTATTCTTGAGAAACACTGTGTTAAGGTGATCTTCCGGCCCCCCAAGAAGATTGCAGCTTTACTCGGCTCTGTGAAGGGCGATTTACTGCTTCGTAAAGCGGGTGTGTATCAGATTCCTTGCGGAAATTGTGAGCAGTCATACATAGGTCAAACAAGGTGTGTGGAGCATCGAAGATACACACGCTTATTACAACCAGACAAGTCAGCTGTGGCCGAACATTGTATTGATACGGGTCATTCCATGAATTACAGTGATATGAAGATTTTAACATCCACCTTTTCTTTTTGGTAATCTGTATTCAAGGAAGCTATAGAAATTCGATTAGCTAACAATTTAATAAACTGAGATATTGGTTTTAATCCTTACAAAGCATGGAATCCGGCTCTTGGAGTAATTAAACTGCAGAGATGGTTTCTTATTCTTTAACTTTCGTACATGTCTGTGTTTTAATGTGAATCTGAAAAATGCACGTGGTGCCCTTAGAAAAACGCTATCTGATGAAAACAGTTCCCAACTCCAACTGAAATTACGTAACTGTATAACGATTAACTTTTAACAAAAGTAACTGGAAAACCTCAAACTGTATACTAAATAAGAAATTATGAAAAAAAATCCTTGATGTGCGGTACAGTGAACAGCGCTACAATACGTCATATCATATTATGTGTCTTGTAGTTCCAACTGACGGAACTAACAGAGTAAAAATTCTCTATAGAATTAAAAACCGAACATTGAAGTAATAATTTTGC
Organism: Schistocerca americana; assembly: GCF_021461395.2. Taxonomy (NCBI): domain Eukaryota; kingdom Metazoa; phylum Arthropoda; class Insecta; order Orthoptera; family Acrididae; genus Schistocerca; species Schistocerca americana. Next base: position 465,877,229 of record NC_060124.1, on the reverse strand, counting down.
AAAATGCTTCTGTGAAAATGCCCATAATTTACGCACACAAGCTGACTAAACAGAATTCCGAAAACTAAATGACGAACAAGGCAACTCATAACAGTGCCCTGTAAGAACGAAAATGTCTGAAAAAGAAAAGAGATTTGATCTCAACTTTACCTGAACTGACCCTGATAATAATTTTGAAATGTTACGCTTAACTGTAAATGATCTTATGGTCCTGTGACGTCAAGTTCACCCTAACAAATTTTTATAACTGACCTCGTGACAAAATGACTCGAAAGTGATGAATGTTAAAATGCAGCGTAGAAGAGAAACAGCTAAAGAAAATAAAAGTCTTGTACAAGTGCAGTGCAAAGAAAACCCGCTACCCTAAGCACGTTATGCTTTAAGCCTGATCAACTGTGTTCCGGTAAGTGCAATGCGGCAACGCAAAATTAAAATACAACGTTTCCGTGAGGAGACGGTGGAGATAACTGATCATACTGAATGACGTTGTAGAGTCTAGAATTCAAAAACTGTATTGTGACACTCTGATTCCTTAACAATTAGAACAATCTGTACCAAATTCGCGTTGTATAAGGCATATAACTCAGCCATGTCATTAAGTATTGAAATGTTGGGGCGTGGTGTATCTATAAGTTTGAGTGCAAGCCATCTGAGCAGATAATTTGCTTTTAATCTCGTCTCGGCAATGAAACTAACTGAACCGAAACAATAAAGAAAAATCCTTCTAAAAGTTACCCTTTTCAAACTCATCACAAACTACGAGCGAGCAAGGATTGCAGCGACAAATTATCTAAGTATTTTAACACTTCTGAAAGCAATTATTACAAAACCATATTTCCAAAAATCGATATTCTCAACATTTGCGTCTCTGTGTTGTGTTAATTGTTTCCAGACCGATGAGCAGTGCGACCAGCACCTGACTCTCTTACTTCTCAATGAATGCTCTTCTGGATGGACAATGTTGCTGACAATCAAAGATCACATTGCTTGGACTCAGAACCTCTGTGGTGTACCATATCGACTACTAAAGCCTTCCGTTTGAAAAATATCCAGTGTAGTATGACAAACCGAATGAAAAGAGGGCTCACATCACTTCCATTGAGTACCAAAATAAGCTAGAAACCTGTAGTCATATAGGATACGAAAACAGGGCTCACTATTCTCCCACAAACTGGCAAGCATTTAGTCAATTGCGGACTCAGTCGCTCAGTCATATCCAACAGATGTCCACATCACGGGTTCAAGAACAGGAGAATCGCCGCTTGCTGCGACTTTCACTCGCACGTCTAAGGACCAGCTGACCACCACAAACATAAACGTGACTCATTGCTAAATACAACAGACCGCCGTACAATGCCCCAGTTCACTCTGGCTCGCCACTACGAAAATCTCTGTCTATTTTAGCAACGGTTTGTTGATGTCCCTTAAGCTTTGCTGAGACCATAGAGACCCGCTTTCTCAACTAAAACTACCTGTGCCATTTCGTGTAACGTCGAGCGAATCTCAGCTTTTGCTGGGGAGTTCACTGTATCCACCTAATTTTCAGTCATTAGCATTTCATTTTCCTATTTAAAGTTTACTCGAGCACTTTGTACCTATACAAAAGCCATAATTTAGGTAACACGGACAAGGAGAGTCACCCTGGTGTTCTTACGCTAAATTAAAGCAGAGTGTTTATAATAATAATTGCAAATATTAATGCGAATTGTGTTCTGCAATAACGAACAAATCTCCACCCTTTAATGAACTGAACAACTGTTACAACCATTTACATTTTAATATGAATGTAACTTCTCTCAAAGATACACTAATGGCCCTTAAAATTGCTGCACTACGAAGATGACGTGCTACGGACGCGAAATTTAATCGACAGGAAGAAGATGCTGTGATATGCAAATGATTAGCTTTTCAGAGCATTCACACAAGGTTGGCGTCGGTGGCGACACCTACAACGTGCTGACATGAGGAAAGTTTCCAATCGATTTCTCATACACAAAGAGCAGGTGACCGGCGTTGCCTGGTGAAACGTTGTTGTGATGCCTCGTGTAAGGAGGAGAAATGCGTACCATCACGTATCCGACTTTGATAAAGGTCGGATTGTAGCCTATCGCGATTGCGGTTTGTCGTATCGCGACATTGCTGCTCGCGTTGGTAGAGATCCAATGACTGCTAGCAGAATATGGAATGGGAAGGTTCAGGAGGGTAACACGGAACGCCGTGCTGAATCCCAACGGCCTCGTATCACTAGCAGTTGAGATGACAGGCATGTTATCCGCATGCCTGTAACGGATCGTGCATCCACGCGTCGATCCCTGTTTCAACAGTTGGGGACGTTTGCAAGACAATAACCATCTGCACGAACAGATCGACAACGTTTGGAGCAGTATGGACTATCAGCTCGAAGACCATGGCTGAGGTTACCCCTGACGCTGCATCACAGACGGGAACGCCTGCGGTGGTGTACTCAACGACAAACCTGGGTGCACGATTGGCAAAACGTTATTTTTTCGGATGAATCCAGGTTCTGTTTGCAGCATCATGACGGTAGGATCCGTGTTTGGCGACATCGAGGTGGACGCACATTGGAAGAGTGTATTCGTCATCGGCATACTGGCGTATCACCTGGCGTGATGGTATGGGGTGCCATTGGTTTCACATCTCGGTCACTTCTTCTTCGCACTGACGGCACTTTGACAGTGGACGTTACAATTCAGATGTGTTATGACCCGTGGCTCTACCCTTCATTCGGCCCCTGCAAAACCCCACATTTCAGCAGTACAATGCACGACCGCATGTTGCAGGTCCTGTACGGGCCTTTCTGGATACAGAAAATGTTCGGCTGCTGCCCTGGCCAGCACATTTTCCAAATCCCTCATCATTTGAAAACGTCTGGTCAATGGTGGCCGAGCAACTGGCTCGTCACAATACGACACTCACTACTCTTTACAACATCATGGTTGTCGCATCTGTGTTTGGCGACATCGCGGTGAACGCGCATTGGAAGCGTGATGGTACTGGGTGCCACTTGTTACACGTGTCGGTCACCTCTTGTTCGCATTGACGGCACTTTGAAGAGTGGACGTTACATTTCAGATGTGTTACGACCCGTGGCTCTACCGTTCATTCGATGCCTGCGAAACCCTACATTTCAGCAGGATAATGCACGACCGCATGTTGAAGGTCCTGTACGGGCCTTTCTGGATACAGAAATTGTTCGACTGCTGCCCTGGCCAGCACATTCTACAGATCTCTCACCAATTGAAAACGTTTGTCAATGGTGACCGAGCAACTGGCTCGTCACAATACGCCAGCCACTACTCATGATTAACTGTGGTATCGTGTTGAAGCTGCACGCCATCAAAGTTCTGTTTGACTCAATGCCCAGGCGTATCAAGGCCGTTATGACGGCCAGAGGTGGTTGTTCTGGATACTGATTTCTCAGGATCTATGCACCCAAATTGTGTGAAAATGTAATCACATGTCAGTTCTAGTATAATATATTTGGCCAATGAATACCCGTTTATCATCTGCATTTTTTCTTGGTGTAGCAACTTTAATGGTCAGGAGTGTATTTTTTACACGACGGCGTTCTGAAAAAAATGCCACTGTATTTTTTACTTGAAAACTCTTAAGGCTTTATAAATAAAACAAACTTTATTAACATTCTACGTATTTATTCTTCATGTCTACGTATCTGTCTCTTAAAATAGTCACCATGGCCATGATTACATGTCTCCCAATGAGATACCAGTTTGTTGATAGCGCCACTATGGAAGGTCTGACTCTGTTGACGGAACCACAGTCTCACCTCTGCTTGCACCGCTTCATGCCTATCTGGGTCAAGTCCTCGAAGGCGTTCTTCAAGTACTGGAAACAGACGAAAATCGGATAGGGCCCCAGACGGGACTGTATGGTGGGTGACCGGCGACAAGGAACCGAGGGAATCCGATTGTTGGAGATATGGCAGCACGCGTGTGTGGTCTGGCATTTTCGTGCTGAGGGAGAGGGTGTACCGTGTGAGGATGAATTGTTAGAACTCGAAACTCGATCAAAGCGTGCTTTTTCTCAAGCACGGGCGTAGTTACTTTACACACGGCCGTGTTACAAGCTGAAATTGGGAGCCATCTAGCGGCAGTGGGCTACAAATACGTAGACATGAAGAATAATGATGTAGAATGTTAATACCGTGTGTTTCATTTAAAAAGTTTTAAAAGTTTGAAAGGTATGTGCTACCGTCTGATCAGCGTAGCTCCAGAGCATAGTCGGTAGTTGCCAACCGCAAGGTGGAACGAGTATAATATCTTTGAGTAGGAGGTTTTTTGATGGTTAAGAGAGCCGGGCGTGTGCTGTAAAAAACCGAGGATTCTCAGCTAGGTGCCTGGGGGAATCAGACGTGTGGAGACAGCTGTAAGGTAGGTCGCGGTCGCTGCCCCAGACAAAACCTTAGCACGTAAATGAGAGAAGATATATAATGATTTCAATTTGGTTTTGTTAGATAATATTTAGAGTTAGGATTTGTATGTCCAAGGTTTGACACAGTAAGCGTTTGATATAATTTTTTGTAAGAGTGTTTCGTGCTATAGTAGGTTTTGTGTATGACTTAAAATTTTAAAAATATATCTATTGAGATCAACATTGTGTTTGTGTCTAACAGCCTGACTCATAATCCAAATCCGTTTGCTTAAATTGAATATGAAAATGAGTAGTATAGTAAAGTTACCCACCAATGAAAGAACCAAGTAAACACCAGGGCCAAAAGTTAATTTTCCAGTACCATCTTAATGCCATTGCACAAACGGCATTTTTCTCTTAAATTTTATTTCTGAGTCAGATACATGTTGCATTTCTGGCAAAATGGAGGAGCGCAAGAAACAAGTTCACAGACGCAGTCAGATGCAGGTTTGCTGAATAATTAATTTAAAACAATCTAATCAATGATACTTTCAAGTTTACACATAAAAATTCGGAGCCATTATTTTTCAGCACCCGTCCCCACACATTATTGTGTTTGGTAGTATTTTGGTGCTAAGTGTGGCAGAGAGTTGTTATGAATTGTGGTTAAGTTAGGGAATGTTTTCGCAATGCAAAGGACTTGTTCACACAATGTTTGCTGTTAATGTAACTATTTCCATGCTTTTACTTACGAGGACTATTCGGACACTAAGGTCCGATCGGTTGGGAAATGGAAACCACAGTGAAAATGAAAAATGTTTTATTTCCAAGAGTTTGCTGCTCCTTCCAGCTACTTTATTACACAGTAATCGCCGGCCGGTGTGGCCGGGCCTTTCTAGGCGCTTCAGTCGGGAACCGCGCGACCGCTATGGTCGCAGGTTCGAATCCTGCCTCGGGGTTGGATGTGAATGATGTCCTTAGCTTAGTTAGTTTTAAGTAGTTCTAACTTCTAGGGGACTGATGACCTCAGATGTTAAGTCCCATAGTGCTCAGAGCCATTTGAACCATTTTTTACACAGTAATCTCTTACATATCTGTCATAGTGTTGTATCAACTTTCCAATACCATACCTTCGTCTCAGAAAGCAGCCGCCAGGGCTTTCCGCCACCTCTGTACGCGGTCTGCATTTCGATGTCTGTGCCAAAATGTCTTCATAGCCAGCGGTTTACGTGAGAGAAGATGAAAATCAGACAGAGCCAAACCCAGGCTGTGTGATGGGTGATTGAATACATCGCATCGAAAATGCTGCAGGGTGACCCTCATTGCCCCTGTACAGCGGGGCCGAGAATTTTCTTGAAGAAGGAAATGCATTATAGTTGTTACGTGGGGTGCATGAAATCTGGCGAAATCTCTCACAGGCACTCATACTTGGCGCGAGACACTACTGTTCCTCGCACACACGGCCGTGTTACAAGCTACAGTTCGGAGCCATCTAGCGGCAGTGGGCTACAAATACGTAGACATGAAGAATAATGATGTAGACAGAACGCAGCATGTCATTCTCAATGGAGAGAAGTGTTCCGAAGTAAGAGTGATTTCGGGTGTGCCGCAGGGGAGTGTCGTTGGACCGTTGCTATTCGCATTATATATAAATGACCTTGTGGGTAACATCGGATGTTCACTGAGGCTTTTGGCGAATGATGCTGTGTTATATCGAGAGGTTGTAACAATGGAAAATTGTACTGAAATGCAGGACGATCTGCAGCGAATTGACGCATGGTGCAGGGAATGGCAATTGAATCTCAATGTACACAAGTGCTGCGAATACATAGAAAGAAAGATCCTTTATCACTTACCTACAGTATAGCAAGTCAGCAACTGGAAGCAGTTAATTTCATAAATTATCTGGGAGTAGGCATTAGGAGTGATTTAAAATGGAATGCCCATATGAAATTAATCATCGGTAAAGCAGATGCCAGACTGAGATTCATTGGAAGAGTCCTAAGGAAATGCAGTCCGCAAACAAAGGAAGTAAGTTACAGTACACTTGTTCGCCCACTGCCTGAATATTGCTCACCGGTGTGGGATCCGTACCAGATAGGATTGATAGAGGAGATAGAGAAGATCCCACGGAGCGCAGCGCGCTACGTTACAGGATCATTTGGTAATCGCGAAAGCGTTACGGAGATCATAGATAAACTCCAGTGGAAGACTTTTCAGGAAAGACGCTCAGTAGCTTGTTACGGGCTTTTGTTGAAGTTTCGAGAACATACCTTCACCGAGGAGTCAAGCAGTATATTGCTCCCTCCTACATATATCTCGCGAAGAGACCATGAGGATAAAATCAGAGAAATTAGAGCCCACACAGAGGCATACTGACAATCTTTCTTTCCACGAACAATACGAGACTAGAAGAGAAGGGAGAACCGATAGAGGTACTCAAAGTACCCTCCGCCACACACTGCCAGGTGGCTTGCGGAGTATGGATGTAGATGTAGATGTAGACAATTCGTGGAAGTTACAGCGGTCCTTACCAGCAGACACATAGTCGATGCAGCGATACGTTGCCTCCAACGTCAGCCTATACTTACTGAATTATGGACGGCAACGAACCGCATTACCCTCAATGCAGAGAAGACGCAGGCAATTAATGTTACTCGTTGTTGGCCCGAACTGAGTGACCGTCTCACACTGCACAACATTGCACTCTATTGGACAAATTAGGTGAAATGCCTGGGAGTCATACTGCTCCAAAAACTCGTCTTCAAGGACCATATTTTAGTAAAGTGCAACAGCACATTCACTTGTTTCATCAGTTATGCACATTGCTGTCTAGCTAATATCTGAAAGTGAGGAACTGTATCTCTACTGAGCCACGATCCTGCCATCAACCATACATGAATGTTCCTCCTGAGGGATCACCTGGAATGCAATCTCAAATCGCTAAAAACCCTACAAAACCGATGGCTATGATTGATGTTTGGAGTACCTAGATGATCAAGGGTCAGAGATCTCCATCAGAAACAGCGCATGGAGACCATTATGGAAGTAGTCGTACCATCCACGCAAAAACAGTTATCTGTCATCGAAACACTAAGGCCCACTATGAGACATTTTGATTATGTGGGGTCTGTCGGCTCTAAGAGGTGGTATCGCATCAGAATTCCCAGCGCCATCATCGAGGAACCCCATGACGTAAACAATAATGTATGTTCGTAAACAAAAAAGGAGAAAAATAATGTAACACTGTGTGACAGAAATGTAAAATCAATAGGAACAAAATGTAACATTAAGTGAAATGTAATAAAGTAACCAACACCTCAGGAGGGTCAAAGGACCTAGTGTCCAATACTATTCTCATACAGAAATAAAGAGACCATCACTCCTTCACCCTTTGCACCTAGGAAGTCCAATCACGAGGTGGTAACACTTCTACCGAACCATACAAAAGGCCCTGCTAATTCTAGCCAACTTTACGTGCTCAGTGTGTGCTCAGAACTGAAAAGAGTAACGTCAAGCGCTCGACAGGCATATTAAAGACACTGCCCAACACGTCTCTGCAAAAATTCATCGTATTTTCACTGTCGTTTCCATTTTCCGACTTATCGCACCTGACTTTTCTTATAGCCCACGTAGAAAAAGCCGTATACTTTATGGATGTGGAAGCAAAGTTCGTAGTATAAAAAGTAAAGTCTTAAAAAGGGTGTTTAAGTTATTTCATAGCAAGCGCAGACATCATTTTTGAAATTTCTACGGATTTTGGCTGCCTCAGAACAATGACGTCGCGACAAGATAGGTTGAAATGGTCCCTTGTACCTGTTTTCTACCACCGCTATCGTCGTATTGCTCACGTGACTGCAGTAAACGTGGTGTACACTTAATACGCTGTACTGATAACTCGTCTACGCAATTCATTATTAATTATTGGTCAACAGCAGTCGGGAGGTTAGAATGTGCTGTCGTGTCAGGGGTACACGACGCATTGCAGCTCAGTACTCAACCACGCTTTAATTAATGTTTCCTTGACGGTTCATTGTGAGGCTCTGCCTGTAAAATCTGCCTTGATTTCACATGCTGTCATCTGGTCGTAAGAGCCAGACGAACAATTCTACGATCCCCTCGCGGTGTAGCCCTTCGGGAGGGATCCGTGTCTTGTTTCTTAACACGCTGTTGTCCAGAGCGCACCTACACCACTAATTCTGCACGTTTTGCTCTGTGCCCAACAGTCTGTGCGATGCGTCGGTAAGTTGCACCTATGTCCTTCACAGCAATTATTCGATCTTTCTCGAAGCCCAGAAGTCCCAGTGATGTAGACACCCTACAGTCATCAAGTACTCAGAGCATTCTCGATCATAAGGAAAGATATATTAATCAGCATGTCCCACAGGCACGTATATACTAGTTCGTTCGCTCTGAGTGTTTGTGGTGTAACACTTTCCATGTCGTTCGGTACAATTAGGAGGGAAGAAGTTGTTTACGAGAATAACGAAGCTGTAAGCCGTTACCAGGGACTCTCAAATCAGCGTCGGAGTAATTCTCGCCGGTCTAGGCGGGAAGCCGTGACAAACCATTAAGCGTTTAAAGACTCGCCTACTCCCAGATAGGCCTAGGAGCAACACTTCTGACGTAAGGGGTCACGCGAGAAGTACGTGTGCAGCAAAATATGTATAGAGAGCAAATACATTTAACCAGAATAAAAGGAAGTTGATGAACCGCTGGAACGCTCTTTGCACATCATCAGCTTACACTTGTTAGCGACTGGAAAAACAGAAAAATACGACAGAGCTGAGAAGAGTCTGTTTATTAATTCGGCGGGGAACGCTGCTACCGAAGACACAAATAAAAAGAGGGAGAGTTTAGCGGCCTAGCGACGTCGAGGTCATTAACTACAGAATACCAGCTCGGAATACACAAGGCTGCCATGGCCAGTGAAAAACACGGATAACTTAGATTATAATGAACGAGGATCTGAATCTCACTCCTCCAAGACACACAAAGAACTCACTCACTTCACTTTTTACGCAATACGGCCTTTTTCTTAGCGAGTCACCATTCTTCAACACGTCTGGCATGGCGTGACGCGATTTCCTTTCGTCTGCTATTCTCTTCTCCTCATGCAACCTCCTCAGTTATTTGTTGTATACATTTCTATATCTGTTTTTCGGTACGATTATTGCACTGTGCTTCTACCCCTACTACCATCGAAGCTATACGGGGTATCTTAAGAAATACTCTGTTATCGCGTCTCTTGTAGTTATACCAAGGGAGGTTGCACAAAGTTTAGCACACTAGACGCGTATTCGGGCGGACGGTGGTTCAAATCCCGCCTGGCGATCCAGATTTAGATTTTCTGCTGTCTCCCTAAATCGCTTGAGATGGTACCTTTCAAAATTACACCACCGCTTTCCTTCTCCCATCCTTCCTCAATCTAAATTTACGCTTTGCCTGTAATGACCATGTTACCAACAGCTTGCTGATCTTTAATCTTCTCCCTCCTCCATTTTCATCTTCATCTTCTTCTAGTTAAATATTCCAAACAGCATTGCCTCGCTGATTCTATGGAGAACTTTATTTCACATCTTTTCAGACCATAAGACCACATCTGAAACGTTTAATTACATTCAGTTTTCTAGTTTACTGTTCCCATTATTCACATTGTGCAATACTGTGCTCCAGACTTACAACCTTTCTGAAATTATGCCATTTACTTGATTCTTATAAACTTTTTTTGGCCTGGAATGCTTTCGTTGCTTGTTCTTTTCTGCTTCCTATGTTCCCCGTGCTTCCTTCAAAAGATTACCTACCTTGCAAGAAAACGCATTTCCTCTGCTCCGTCTATTACGTGGTGCCCAATTCTGATGTTAAGATAACCGCAAAATTTACTTCTGCAGCCCCTTAAAACTCTACTGTTTTTAGTTTACTCTTCATCGTTATTCTGCAGTCTATTTGTTCTCTTCAGTAACCAGTGTCATAATTAGTTCCCTTCACAGAAATAGCGATTTCATCACCGAATGTTATTACTGAAATTATATATTACTGGTCTTTGCTTACGGTAAAGAACTAATGCTACGAGGGATTAAAATGCCGTGCACCTCTTTACATTGCCTGACGCTTTATTACGGAGACAAATCAGATGTAAGTTATTTCTTAAGTTTTGCTTGTATTATCAAGCCCAACATGGAAACGGCCTTTCTGGTGGCTATTCCTTACCAAAACAAAACGCATCGTCCTATAACGTAGAATACGGGAATACTTTTGTAAAGTTCCACTGCGCAGATGTGTAAATTGTTTGCATCGTCACCAAAATGTAACATAGTCTTGTGCTATGAGCCCATGTTCTGCTACATGTGCTCCCTTCACGTTATTCCAAACAACGGCACCAAGCAGGTCGTGCTTCATTAATTCTAAACAAGACGGCGGTTACCTTTTAAAATATCCCTGTGCCTTCCGTTCTTGTTCGTAGTGTTAGATTGTAGATTTCACTAGTGAATTTACTGTTACTTAATATTAAATTTAGTATTATCGACATACTTCAATCTATACGAGATTGCCGTGCCTATGTTATCCGGAACTAAGGTGTAATTTTACATCGTAAATTATTTCGTAGGCCAGAACAAAAGAGAAGCGGGGGATTATATCGTGTCTAGAAAATTAGTCCCCAAGAAAACAGCCACAAGACGTCACGACATTCAATTTAGCATCCGTAAGGATCACCTGCGATTGTCGTTTGACCTCGTATATTTTGGTAGTTTTTCATTTAAAAGATGCAATGAAATTAAAAAATCTTAGCTGACGCAGTCGGGCAGATAAAAGACTTGTGTCCATATAAAGCTTAGTAGCCGCGGTATGGTCCTCAGTTGCGGTCATCGGCTTTGGAAGTGTATTTGGTGAAAAGAAAGTTACATCATGAAACATTTTTGATAGCTGATGCTGTTACGTATTTTAAGAAAGCTATGTTTGCAGACACACCAACGGCTGCTAACTGAATCTTTCTATTTTGCCACTAGTTTCGGCCTACAACATCGTCATCAGTTCACAAAATACTACCGCAATACACAGATTCACTTGGCATCCGTCTCTGTGCTTTGCGTAGAGACCTTCGTGAAAGTGTATTGTGGTTACGAAATGATATGACACAAGTGTTAATAAACTGTAATTGTTGCACCTGTCTTCCGCAAACCGTGACACTACTAGTTTCATATTTTCGTCAACAGAATCACATGCTAAGCCAAGAAAATTCTACTGCATCTAAAAGTTACTTAGCACAACTTTTGCTACGCTGATTTCAACCAAAATAAAGATTTTGTTGAAGAATGCCAATTTGGGTTTATTGACTGCAATACGAAAGTTCCGAGGAGTCAAGAACTAGGATAACTACCAGTTCACATGGTCATTCTCGACTTAATATGTTCTAGTATTCCTCGGTGAAAAAGACTAAGGGACGCTCAAAAAATACACAAAGGCAAAAAAAAAAAAAAAAAAAAGAAAAAACGGACCGCGAAGGAATTAACCAAAGGGGACGGAAATAAGTAGACGTGATGCACATCTACAAAAAAGAAAAGAAAAAAAGGTCAGAAAACCTGGACGATTTATTCAAGAGAAACAGTTTTATAAATGGGAGCAAGTCAATAACGAGTTGGTGAACCACTGGCCCTTATGCGAGCAGTTGGCATGGACTGACAGAGTTGTTGGGTATCGTACTACATTATGTCCAAATGGTGCGTTCGATAGTCAAAATCCCAAGCTGGCTGGATGGCCTGCACATAATACTCCAAACATTCTTAATTGGGGGAGGGGGTTACCTAACAATCTTGCTGGCCAAGCCAGGGTTTGATTAGCATGAATACAAGCACAAGAATCTCTCACAGTGTAAGGGAGGGCATTATCTTGTTGAAATGTAAGACCAGAATGGTTTTCCATTAACAGCAACAAAACGGGGCTTCCGTGAAGCTCGTGAGGTAGGAGACGAGGTAATAGCGGAAGTAAAGCTGTAAGGACGAGCGTGAGTCATGATTGGTTATCTCAGATGGTAGAGCACTTACCCGCGAAAGGCAAAGGTCCCGAGATCGTGTTTCGGTCCGGCACTCAGTTTTAATCTGCCAGGAAGTGTCACGTGTTTGCTTATCATCGGGGCTCAGTTCGAAGCGCGACTCATCACTAGAGATAATTCTACTCCAGCCGAATGTGCCTGACACGACTGAAAACAGACCTTTTGGCGTTCAAAATGGTTCAAATGGCTCTGAGCACTATAGGACTTAACAGCTGAGGTCATCAGTCCCCTAGACTTTGAACTACTTAAACCTAACTGGCATAAGGACATCACACACATCCATGCCCGAGGCAGGATTCGAACCTGCGACCGTAGCGGTCGCGCGGTTCCAGACTGAAGCGCCTAGAACCGCACGGCCACAACGGCCGGCTACATTTGTAATTCTATGGATTTTATTCACAGACTTAGCAATGTCAGGCTAAATAGTACGGATGTGCTTGTTAATTTTGACGTGGTATCATTATACACGAAGGTACCTTTAAAGGACTCTTTATCTCTTATCAGTCAACATTTTGATAAGAACATTACGGCCTTATTTGAACATGTGCTTTTATCATCTTATTTTCAGTTTAATGGTGGATGTTATGAGCAAATTGTTGGTGTTGCCATGGGAAGTCCCCTCTCCCCTCTGGTAGCTAATTTATTCGCCGAAGACTTCGAGGACAAGGTACTGGACTCAGTAAGTTTTAAACCTACGTTCTTCTGGAGGTACGTGGACGACACATTCGTGGTATGGCCCCATGGTATGGATGAATTACATCGATTTCTTGAGCATTTGAATTCAATCCATGCTAGCATTAAATTTACTATGGAAATAGAAAAAGACGGCTGCCTCCCCTTTTTGGATGTTGTAGTTCGCCGTAAGAGTGATGGCACATTAGGACATGCCGTATATCGGAAAACAACGCACACAAATCTATATCTTCATGCCAGTAGTTGCCATCACCCTTCACAGACCATAGGTGTCCTTAAGACCTTAGCGCATCGGGCGCACTGTATATCCGATAAAGAAAATTTACAAGAAGAATTCACGTACCTCAAGGGTATTTTTAAATCGAATGGATATTCTCCGTAACAAATTCGTAGAGCATTCGATGCGAAACCTAAAAAGCAGGTATGTGATGGGGAAGAAGATAGTAATTTATTCAGATCTAGTGCGTTTTTGCCCTATGTGGGTGCTCTTTCTTCAAAGATAGGCCGTATTCTTGAGAAACACTGTGTTAAGGTGATCTTCCGGCCCCCCAAGAAGATTGCAGCTTTACTCGGCTCTGTGAAGGGCGATTTACTGCTTCGTAAAGCGGGTGTGTACCAGATTCCTTGCGGAAATTGTGAGCAGTCATACATAGGTCAAACAACACGCACCGTTGATGAGAGGTGTGTGGAGCATCGAAGATACACACGCTTATTACAATCAGACAAGTCAGCTGTGGCCGAACATTGTATTGATACGGGTCATTCCATGAATTACAGTGATGTGAAGATTTTAACATCCACCTTTTCATTTTGAGAATCTGTATTCAAGGAAGCTATAGAAATTCGATTAGCTAACAATTTAATAAACAGAGATAATGGTTTTAATCTTTACAAAGCATGGAATCCCGCTCTTCGAGTAATTAAACTGCAGAGAAGTCGTCATCGTGTCACCACCGCCGATCATACATCGATAAGCGAATCGACTGTCTGTACGCCTTCGCCACAGGCGGCGCATGTGTAAGCGTATGTCTCTGCCGCCGACCAGCATCGGTGACCCGCATGCGTAGTACCACCGCGGTGGAGCATATAAGGCCGTGCTTGGCACCTTGTCGTCAGTCTTGTGACTCGCTCTGAGGATGGCCGGACGATACGCGGCCGAAATATCAGTACAGGAAATTTTATTTGAGCGACTGCATGCCCGAAATTTAATGGATTATGCATTATGCCGCGAGAAGTTGAAAATGCACAATAAGAAACCAGTTTACATACATATACAACAACAAATAATAGTGACAAAAATGAAGGTAGCAGTATCAAGTAACAGATCCCAGCAGAATAACATAGTCACTAAAAACGCGTTGAGAAATGTAGGAACCGTCACTGTACTGTCCTGACGCGTAGTTTGCCACCCATGAAACATGTCTGTGTCTGGAATGCAATGTGAAGTCGTGTACGTTCATACCAGCCCCTAGCCAGCAATTTTCGGGGAGTGGCACAAAGTGCATTTCCAGGCACTGCAAGAAATAACAGTCGAAGGCTGATACGAGTACACTCTTGGGTTTATTGATGCCACAACAAATACAAGAGTGTGTTCATATCGGGTAAGGGAGAAGGGTGGAGGGAGGGGCACACCTAATACTGAGGCTGATCGTGGCTATCATTTCGGAATGGAGTGAATGATTAACTGTTTACTATCGACAAACTGCACTTCTCGGTTCCTAATATTTTGCTGATGGTACTACTGTAATTTCACACTTTCGTCATTCTCTGCTGTTGTTACTTTTCGTTACTGTTCCAAGTTAGGCCTGAGGATGATCTGTAGGCCAGATTGAAACTGACAGTCGATAATAAATAAGTAGTGATCCAGACGGTATCTGTTTCATTATTATAACAAAAAAGATCACGGTGCCTAGACCTGGCGTTAATTACGTGAAGAACATGCCAACAAAGTTAGATAAATATCGCACTGTTGTTGTTACACTTCGACGATGAATTTTGTAGCTTTGGGGTGTTTACTAACAATTAATGAATTATTTCCTCCCTTCGTGGTACATGCAGACTCTAGAGTGCCATAATATCTCGAAAAATTAAGTATGAACTTCATTTTATGAAAAAGTGGACTACGTTATATTCAATTTGACAAAAAATCTTATTTGATATATTTCTTATACGACAGGTATCGACTGAGCGAGCCTCACTTTGCTTGGACTTCCTTAATCTGCGGGCAAAGGTGTCCATTTTTATTGTCCTGCAGAATTCCAAGCCTCTACGTTTCTCTCATTCCCTCCGCTACAGTCTTTTTTTGGATGACTGTTTGTTGCAGGCTTCGTCTTAATCAAAATGATTCATCTTATAAACTTCGCTTTCACTCATTTTTCTGTTACTTCTAGGAGAACTTCCTCATTTCTGATGACAAATGCATCCCTCCAGTCTCCGACTTGAATAACTACACCTGTAATTTGCGAAAGTAAGTAACCAAGCCCAATTTATCTTATACAGACTGGCAACTGTTATCCACCTCTGTGTTTCCCAAGTTACTTCATGGTTTGTAAGGCATTTAGGGTGCGCCTCCCATTTTGTCCCTTTCCTGTTTCTGCATGTATGGTATGCGGTAAGAAGAGTGAGCTCGAAATTACATCATTTTACAGTCAGGGAGATTTCATGAGACGTTTTCAGTTTGAAGTAATATGTAGCTTGACTTTTGTTAAGACATGCCTCTCCATTACGTGATCTTGCGGAAATGTCGGAAACGCCATCTTAGTTGAATATCCCCGTGACGCTCTGTCGTTTGGTATTCGCATTCGTCACGGAGTGTGCAGCTCTTCTTTGTATCTTCACTGTCTCCTCTATCAAGCCTCCCCGGTAAAGGGCCCAATAAAAAATCAAAATTAGCAGTTTTTTGTGGGTAGTAGAGCGCCTTGGCAAAAATACATTGCATGCTATGTGTCTTGTTCTTGTCGTGTGGTTGATGGTGGGGGTTGGTAATAGGTTCAGTTTTTAACATGCAGGCTGATGTGAAACGTCATTTCCCTACTGACTGGGATCGTGTGAAAAGTATGCTAAGAGTACATGTGCTTACGCTACATTCAACTTTTGCAAATTTTAATGAAACTAGTTTTCTTGGCGATGGGTATTTTTTCTGCTTATCCCGATGAGTAAAGTAGGTTTGGATCCAAGTACAGTTTTAAACTAACCGATTGGCAAATGTAGTCACGGAGTAGACATAATAAAGAGGACGTCGTGCAGCTAAACTGAAGCGATGTTTCTCGTCACACTAAGAAAACAAAAACAGGACACATAAAGTAACCGCCTGCTGAATAAATAAGAATGAAAAACCTTTTAGATATACACATTGTTTACAACGCTCTAATAACTGACAAAAGATCCGGTAATATGCTATCCAGCCATTTTTAGTAATAGTTTGGTCCGTTGTTCTGCATTTTTTTCGTGGCGAAGTGCTAATGATGATCACTATTTCTTAGTGCCTGCCAATACAATCTACAATTCTGTAGTGAACACAGTACTTTATATTCATTACTCAGGAATATCTACTGTATTTGTATAAGGACATACATCTCGCATGCATTTAACTTCTGTTAAGTAAGTGTTTGCCAGGTTCGTGTAATTTTTGTTTTCCACCATAATTGGTTTCAGCTGTTTGGAAATTATGCAAAAATTATGTTACTATTGTGCAAGTACTTAATTGCAACTGTGTCGATGGATACCGTCTCTGTTAAAGACCTTGCTCCTCTTTTCTTGTTGCCACTGAAAGTATTTCACCGAAAAATGGTGTATTCAATCTGCTAAATATGTACTGTAATACGACTTCGTAAGTAACGAAATTATATCACGAGAGAAGAGTATACCGCAATTTTCTCTTCCTTTTCTTTTTAATAATTTAACCGCAAAGTCAAGCAGTTATTTCAATGTTTCAGATCCGAACTTGATCCCGTCGATATCGCAGCGACTTAACATTTAATAATGTGTTACTTTATTGGCGTGGGAGTAATATTATTTGATCACAGAAGAGGTAGCGAAGGTTAGGTATGCGACTGCCTGTTTTGCTGGAACTGCGTTATTGGTTATAGATTAGATGAAGAAGCAATCACTGGTTGGTGGATGACGTTCAAGTTACAGCTTGTGTAGCAGCTCACAACATGAGGGGTTCGATCATATGGAAGTGACTTCAGTTCCACTGAATTCGAATATAAATTCAGGATGAAAGGATATAAATAACCAGATATTCCAAAGACATTGCTATCATCGGAGAAAACCCTCTGAATGGAATACACCTCTCATGAGTACTTTTGAGGAGAAGCAGCAGTGAGATTTGCGGTTAAAAAAATATTCTAGACAAAGTGGACCAATCCTGCAACGTTCGAATTAAAATAACGCGTGAGGGACGAAGCAAAAAACGAGGTAAGAAGCCAGACAGGTCGGCTGTTGGCGTTCAGAGGTCACGATAGTCAGCACAACGGGCGCCGTTGAATCCACTTTCTGTGGGCCGCCTACTATTGGTCACTGAAGCACTATTTGCATGCGTGGGATCGATGATAAATCCGGGGCTATGAGTGCCTCTCTGGCGATTTATCGGTGCTCACTTTTTGTCGTCTCTCTAGGTCGACCGCTTTCTTCTTGACCCTGTGTTCGGCCATGGTTCACCCATTTCTGCCAACATCGTCGAACAGTGGCATCGCTCCTGTTTAAATGTCGGGCGATTCGCCGATTACTCCAACCGGCTTCTTTGGGACAAACTACGCGTCTTCTCTTGAAAGCTGACATCTCCATATGTTGCGCACGTGCCTGTCTGCGAGGCATAATTACTGTACAACTGAGTACACCGAAAAATTCGCAAAGACTTCATCTCCTGCTATCGAACTATCCCCTGTTTACTATCCTTACCAGCTGAGTCGTGAAATTGCCCTGCGCCGGCCTCTGTGGCCGAGCGGTTCTAGGCGCTTCAGTCCGGAACCGCGCGAGTGCTACCGTCACAGGTTCGAATCCTGCCTCGGACATGGATGTGTGTGATGTCTTTAGGTTAGTTAGGTTTACGTAGTTCTAAGTTCAACGGGACTGATGACCTCGGATGTTAAGTCCCATGTTACTCAGAGCCATTTGAACCCTTTTTGAAATTACGCTGCAGCGTCACATATTCACCCAGCAGCGGCGAAAGGTTACAGTTTTCCATTCTCCATCGATACGTCTGGGAATATCAATTTGTGGCCAGTTTGCATAGCTCCTTTGTGGTGCATCAGCCATTTGTCTTAGAAGATATTTAGGGAGGTTTGGCACTGCTAAATGTTGTAGCCTATGAAAAACGAGTAGGTGGCCAGCTGCGTCAGTCCGAGCCATTCTTGTCGTCTGTGAAGGCGAGGAAGAATTACAGGGAGCCGGCCACGGTGGTCTCGCGGTTCTAGGCGCGCAGTCCGGAACCGCGCGACTGCTACGGTCGCAGGTACGAATCCTGCCTCGGGCATGGATGTGTGTGATGTCCTTAGGTTAGTTAGGTTTAAGTAGTTCTAAGTTCTAGGGGACTGATGACCACAGTTGTTAAGTCCCATAGTGCTCAGAGCCATTTGAACCATTTTTTGAATTACAGGGGCTGTTAAATGGAATGGTTTACTGAGCACGGTATGTGAACTGCCCCTGTATGTTCATCTTTATACAGATGGTTGCGAGACATCCGATTTCAGTACAGAATATCGAATAAAAACACCTTTCACCCTTCTAAATTTTCAAATGTTATCTCCCATCTCTCAGTCCTGTTGAACTTCTATATCCTCGTCGTTATTTGGCGTTATCCAAATCCACAACAGGAATGTAGAATCAAAACACCTTTCACCGGTTTAAATTTATGTTTGTTATTTTATTCTGCAACCAGTTTCGGTGATACATTGCGCCATTTTCAGGCCCCTGTGTACATGCAACAATGGCAACAATGTGAAATGCATCAAAAAGGGAGTGATACAGGTCTTATATGTAGTGGTAAAATGTAGTAACATATAAAAATACTAAACTATACAGGGAGTAGCATCGAAGGCAGAGATAAATTAAGGAATTAAATAAGAGAGCAGCTGTACACTGTTCTAATACAAACTAAGGAACAAAGTAAACCAGGTAGTCCATTGATCGTGACCGGGCCAAATATCTCACGAAATAAGCGTCAAACGAAAAAAACTACAAAGAACGAAACTTGTCTAGCTTCAAGGGGGAAACCAAATGGCGCTATGGTTGGTCCTCTAGATGGCGCTGCCACAGGTCAAACGGATATCAACTGCGTTTTTTAAAATATGAACCCCCATTTTTATTACATATTCGTGTAGTACGTAAATAAATATGAATGTTTTAGTTGGACCATTTTTATCGCTTTGTGATAGATGGCGCTGTAATAGTCCCAAACATATGGTTCATAATTTTAGTCGAACAGTTGGTAACAGGTAGGATTTTTGAGTTAAAATACAGAACGTAGGTACGTTTGAACAGTTTATTTCGGTTGTTCCAATGTGATACACGTACCTTTGTGAAATTGTCATTTCGCAGAACGCATGATGTTACAGCGTGATTACCTGTAAATACCACATTATTGCAATAAATGCTCAAAATGATGTCCGTCACCTCAATGAATATGACAATACGTGTAACGATATTCCTCTCAACAGCGAGTAGTTCGCCTTCCGTAATGTTCGCACATGCATTGACAATGCGCTGACGCATGTTGTCAGACGTTGTCGGTGGATCGCGATAGCAAATATCCTTCAACTTTCCGCTCAGAAAGAAATCCGGGGACGTCAGATCCGGTGTGCGTGCAGGCGACCAATCCACCTGTCATGAAATACGCTATTCAATTCCGCTTCAACCGCACGCGAACTACGTGCCGAACATCCATCATGTTGGAAGTTCATCGCCCTTCTGTCACGCAGTGAAACATCTTGTAGTAACATCGGTAGAACATTACGTAGGAAATCAGCATACATTGCACCATTTAGATTGCCATCGATAAAATTGGGGCCAATTATTCTTCCTCCCATAATGCCGCACCATTCATTAACCCGTCAAGTTCGCTGATAACCCGTCAAGGTCGCTGATGTTCCACTTGTCTCAGCCATTGTAGATTTTCGGTTGCCCAATAGTGCATATTATGCTGGTTTACGTTACCGCTGTTAGCGAATGACGCTTCGTCACTAAATAGAACGCGTGCAAAAAACCTGTCATCGTCCCGCAATTTCTCTTGCGCCCAGTGGCAGAACTGTACACGACGTCCAAAGTCGTCGTCATGCAATTCCTGGTGCATAGAAATATGGTATATGTGCAATCGATGTTGATGTAGAATTCTCAACACCGACCTTTCTGAGATTCCAGGGTCTCGCGCAATTTGTCTGTTACTGATGTGCGGATTAGCCGCGACAGCAGCTAAAACACTTGCTTTTGCATTAACATTTGTTTCAGGTCATGGCTGACGTTTCACATGTGGCTGAACATTTCCTGTTTCCCTAAAAAACGTAACTATCCGGCGAACGGTCCGTACACTTGGATGATGTCGTCCAGGTTACCGAGAAGCATACATAGCACACCCCCGTTGGGCATTTTGATCACAATAGCCATACATCAACACGATATCGACCTTTTGGTAAAAGGTCCATTTTAACACGGGTAATGTATCACGAAGCAAATACCGTCCGCACTGGCGGAATGTTACGTTATACCACATACTTATACGTTTGTGACTATTACAGCGCCATCAATCACAAAGTGGTCCAACTAAAACATTCATATTTCTTTACGTACTACACGAATATGTAATAAAAATGGGGGTTCCTATTTAAAAACAAAGCAGTTGACATCCGTTTGACCTATGGCAGCGCCATCTAGCGTGCCAACCAGAGCGCCATTTGGTTTGATGCTTATGTCGTAAGATATTTGGCCCGGTCACTATCAATGGACCAACCTGTATATGCCAGATAATCGTAAAAAAAGAATGTACTAAACGGAAGTCAATATTGCACATTATGCAAAGATAAGCACGGTGTAAAGCTAATGTCAGTGCCAGTGAAACATCTGGAGCAAAACAGTTACAATCATACACTGATGAGAACAAATTGAAGGTTAGATATTTATGTATATGTTGTCATACACTAGTAAAACATAAACCATTTCTGTAGGTCAACACCACAGCTATCTGTTTCGTCATGTTCCATATACTAATAACAAATGATAAAACATTGATGTAAAATGTAATCTATCAGTTAAAGATTCATAAGATGCCACTTACTTAATAAAACATTTTAATGAATTAAACTGTGAATCTAATGTAATGTACCGTAACGAACTCCCGCTAAAAATTAAGCACAGAAATATATGGAAAAGTCGTAATAATCAACGTTATCATGAAAGTGATAAGTCTGCAGGTAAGCAGGCGTGTGCTGAGTGAGGTACCGAACTATCAAGTACGAAGTAAATATAAAGAAGAGTACTGTTGTACATAAGCAGTACATTACAAAGACATTCATTTCAGTCAGACCAACAAAAGACAAGTACCTCTATTTGTCACGTAGTCCTTAAGCAGGGGAAGACAAAGGAAAGTATGATCTACGACAGAGTAACAACCAGGGTATAGTCTACAATGTATAATATGTCATTTGATATCTTCTTGAGTAGATGGGTAACTGAGAATATTGATGTCAAGGAATATACCAGACCACTATGTCGTATATTATCAGTGCAATAGAGGTACAGGTATACAATCTGTACAAACATCAATGTCAGCTAATAAAAGAAGTAGAAGCGTGAAAACGAACGCCCATCATGTACCATCAAAACAATGAAAAGAGGGAAGAACTCCAACATTAACACCATAATGCCAACAAATGCAGTGCTGCAACCATCGTGGTTACGCGTCGAAAAATGAAGGTAAGCAAGTGAGTAGGGCAAGGCAACAATAACGAGCGTCATACAGGACTTGTAAAAAAATTAGAAAGGTTCCAAAAACTAAAAACATTTATGCCGTCTCAAGAATAGCAACTGCGCGATAATAGTGCAGCCTTCAAGAATGGCGTTACAAACCAAGCAGGAAATATGTGTAAAGAAATGTTGTTTCACATGCTGCAGGCCAATTAAACAATATCATGTGTACTTAAACGTCTACTTTAGGAAAGCGCTAGCGACAAGTACAACAATCACAATCTACTATCATGTATCTAAAGTGTTGTCTCATGTATTCAGTATACGTGAGAGCATTGCAATATGTACTGAGTCATATCGGGAAACTATGTTAATGTATTCTCATATACAGGCAAATACAAATGTAAAGTAAAATCCCATTGCAATTATCAGTGAGCTAAATGATCAGAAATTTAAAACTTTCAACCTGTTGTACATTACAACCATGCTTGGGAAACAAAGCCCTTGTATTTCAAGCACACCCATCGTAAAACAAAGAAAGTTGCAACCATATCAGATTCTGAACAACACTTAACACGTGTTAGAAACGACTAACAATAAATAAATCATTGCAATGTAAAACAATTACACCAGAGTCATGAGACTATGTCATCAACCTGTAAAGTGTTAAAGACATCGCAATGTTGTCTAAACGATAAATTCTAACTCAACAAGACCTGTGGAGATAGGGGTGATGAGTTAAATCTTTAAAAAAAGAGGGAACACACGACATGAAACATGATGTTGTATTTGGGTATACAGTATAAACCTGAGGGAGAGGAACAACGTAATAAATTAGTGGAGATTATAGAGCCAGAAGAGTAGTTCCTTCACACCATGTCAAATGACATATTGAAACTGATGAACTCTGTTGAAAATCCCCAGAATTGCATACCTAACGAGCTCAGTGTCATGTGGGAACGTAGGTCCCCCGGTTACATGCACCGTTCTATACCTATAGACGACCTTAAACGGCTAAGCTACACAAATCTGCACGACCATTGAAACCAAAACCACGTAAAAGTAAATAACCTACTTTCTTCATAGGTAGATACATCGCTGTACATACCGAAGGTGGGCATCGTATAAGCGTGAATGCTGAATGCAAAAAACAGAATATTGGAAGCTGAGGAACAAAGGCATACTCACACCCAGAAAACTGCTACGGACTCAACAAACTTGCGGAAAAAGATAAGGAAACAAGCATATTAGTAAAACGTAAGTAGTTCCACTGCGCCATTCCAAATCAGCGTATAAAAATGTGTCATCAGCCAGTAGGTGAGCTGTGGCGTAAGACAATGGAATGCAGGGTAAGTGTGTTAGATTCAACAAGCCCCTGTAACGTAAGTACGGTCAAAAGAAATGAAGTAGCAAACCGCAACGTGTTATGGAACAAGTAACAGTCGAGGACATATCGTTGCTAATCACAGTTGGTGCAGAGAAGAAGGGCAGAAATACGTTAATGCATTTGCTACTTTCATGCATGTGCTGTTAAATAAGTGGCACCATAAGAATCTGTGATTGATAGTTTGCATTCATGCAAGTATATATTCTTGTTTTATTAGTTATTGTTAGTATATGGAACATGATGCTGTAGATAGTTGTGGGGGCTGACCTCCAGTAAGAGGTATATGTTTTACCAGAGTATAATAACACATAATAAATAGTTTGCCTTCAGTTTGTGCTTTTATCTATGCATAACACACAGTATTGACCACCGTTTAGTAGGTTCGTTTTTAGGATTATTTGGCATACGTACTTTGTTCCCTAGTTTATATTAACACTGTGTGCAAGTGTTCCCTTATTTTATTCCTTAATTTATCTTTACCTTTGATGTTATTCCCTGTACAGTTTGGTAGTGTTAAATGTCACTGTATATTACCACTGCATATAAGACTTGCACCGCCCACTTTTTTATGTACTTCCACTGTTATCATTGCTGCCCGTACAGAGAAGCCTGAAGATGGCATAAAAACATCAAGAAAACTGGTTGTGCAACAAAATAACAATTGGAAATTTAGACGGTTGAAAGGTGTTTTAATTCGACTTTGTGGATGTGGATTGAAATAAGGACAAAGACAGAGAGAGTAATGATGTGCAAGAGGAATGGGAGATGAGAATGGGAATGAGAGACCATTTAGCAGACAAGGAGAGGGCATTTGACTATCTTGGATGCGGGATGACGCATGCCTGACGAAGAAATGAATGTACAAAAAGTTTATAATCACACATTAAGAGAACATTCCTGGCCAAAGAAGTCTACTATTATTAGACATATACCTTGAAAATGAAATTTCTGAAAAGGTATGTCTCGAGTACAACAATATAAAGAAAGAGTTTCATCGACTGCGAGTAAATTGGAAAGGAGATATTTGGGCGTTTGAGATGGGCTGATGCTGAAAATCGAGTGATCTGATGTAGTAAGAATTAAGGAGGTTCTCGAGCCGTAGAAGGTGAAAGTTATAGGGGAAGGAGGATTTTGAAACGTGTGCAAAAAATAGTTGAAGCGAAGACATCGTGACGGGTCGCATCAAACTAGTCAAAACTGTTAGAGCAGAAAAAAGTTCAGCAGGAAATGATTCGAGCGCCCACTTTAATCAAACGCAGTAAATGTTCAGGAAAATTTATTTAATGAATCTCGCATCGAAACTTAAATTATTCACACGAAGATAGAGGTTCACACCCACGTCTGGCCATCGTCATTTTCACCCCTATCAGATTTTTTACACCATTTCCAACGAATGCCGGAATTGTTCCTTTAACGAGGTCGCCACGCTTTACCGACTACCCTGCTCTATTCCTAATGACGTCGTTGCCGTCGGAAAACATTATCTCTCGTCCAAGAACAGGTGGCAGTGTGTGAGTGCGCCGACCAATATTTCCGCTTAGGATCACTTCGTGTGGCAGCTTCTGCCACGTTAGAGATACATCTATCAATCAATAATATTATTTTTATTTAGTTTAAGTGTGCATAAAGGGGAGAGTATTTCACTAGAATCATTGAATGTTCGCCCGGGTCACGTCGGACGTTCTACGCGATATTTCAGCAGATGTTGCCTAAATACTGTATGGAGCTTACAATACGACCGGACGGGCATCCAACAATTCTGCGAGCTGGAAATAGACGTGGAAGACGTAATTGAAAATTTGTGGTATGGTCTTATGGGACCAAACTGCTGAGGTCATCGGTCCCTAAGCTTACGCACTGCTTAATCTAACTTACGCTATGGACATCACACACACCCATGCCCGAAGGAGGACTCGAACCTCCGACGGGGGGAGCCGCGCGGACCGTGACAAGGCGCCTCGGGCCATGACATTAATGTTTCGCGTTCGTTGACATAATATTATTCATTAAACATTATAAATACGCAAAAATCTGTTTTAAAAAGCTGCGTCTTACTTACAGCAGAAAATTCACTGCACTGGACATTCACTGATAATCTCTTACTGTTTTTTTAAAAACTAATTTCTACCGTGGATTGCATGTGATTTCTTCGACGTTAAACTTATTTCATTTTGAGACTTATCAATCGCATGCAAGATATGAGATATCTCTGAGCCTGTTCGTTTGTTTGTGGGTAATGACAACTTCGCATATGAATTGTTTCTACGTCGACTGATGATGTGTGTGTGTGAAGCCTCCCTCACGCGGAATCGAAAACAAGCGAAAGCGCAACAGTGGGAGAGTGAAAGGCATTCAGTCGTTGTCGGTTCGCATTCGCTTGTGTTCGCTTCTCTTACGCTGGTGTCTGTCTTTTAATGAACCCCCAAAGTAAGTGCACGTCCTCTCCGCCTCGGTGCTAGTAGTTTACAAACTTTTCCTCTGTTATCTTGTCTACGTTTGCTGTTGTTTACGAGATTTGCGTGAGCGGTAGAGTGGTCAGTAGAGATTGTAATGTTCCTGATAGAACGATACAGATACCACACATGTTTGTGGGACACAGTAGATCTACAAAAGCCGAAAGAAAAGAAATATGACTGGTAGGAAAATCCTCAAGCAGTCGAGGACCCTAATATGAACTTGAAAAGCACGATTTCCCTGAATGTAAACAAGTGAAAACAAATACCTAATATTGTGACTAAAACTAAAAATATAAAAACAGACCTTATCACTCTCTTTACTTTCGTTCGTGGTATATGTAATTATGTATGGCTGATGTATCACTTTTATGTTATTTTTATGACAATATTGTTTTACCCGAGGACACGCTATCTGCCCTCTAACAAATTATATAGCAGTTTTTTTTTTATCAAGTAGCCTATGTCAGAGGCCGTATACATACTTCACATTACAAATTTTATTGACACTATCTTCGAAACGACCTGGCAGATTAAAACTGTGTGCCGGACCGAAACTCGGGACCTTTGCCTTTCTCGGGCAAGTGCTCTATCATCTGAGCTACCCGAGCACGACTCACGACCCGTCCTCTCAGCTTCAATTCCGCCAGTACCTTGTCTCCTACCTTCCAAACTTCACAGAAGCTCTCCTGCGGACCTTGCAGAACTAGCACTCCTGGAAGAAAGCATATTGCGGGGACATGGCTTTGTCACAGCCGGGGGAATGTTTGCAGAATGAATGGTAGAGCACTTGCCCGCGAAAGGCATAGGTTCCGAGTTCGAGTCTCTGTTCGGTACACAGTTTTAATCTGCCAGGAAGTTTCACATCAGCACACACTCCGCTGCCGATTTGTAGAGGAAAAGCATATGAAAGGAAGCATGGAAATTAAAGGTACCAAGAGAGTTGCATCAAGATCAGCTAACATCATTCTAGATGATAAATTGGCTGGAAAGTTATTTCTTGTGTTGCGAGAAGTTGAGTTACTCTGTCCCACACGATTGTTCGTCGTTTGCGTGATAGTGCAATGAGAATATTTACGTCACAGCAAGAAAGATTGGGAAATGGTCTTAACCACAGGTATGATGCGAGCACTGCTTTTTTCCGATAGCTGGTCAAAATAACTTGGTTTTGCTTCGTTCCTGGGCTGTGTATAAAAATCATAATACTTCCATAAAGCAAGAAATCCCTCCTGAAAAGAATGTGACATTACATTTCACACCACGTGGAAGCATTGGACAAATTCAGCCTCTGTATGTTTGTTTCCGTGCCTAAAAAACAAATCATCGCACTATATGCAGCTACA
The DNA here is from genome assembly GCF_021461395.2 of Schistocerca americana. Classification (NCBI taxonomy): domain Eukaryota; kingdom Metazoa; phylum Arthropoda; class Insecta; order Orthoptera; family Acrididae; genus Schistocerca; species Schistocerca americana. The sequence goes on along the minus strand of NC_060124.1, from coordinate 465,850,013 downwards.
CTTTAAAGGATAGTCAGTTTCACGATAAGCTCCACGGCAGACTGTTTAGCACCTGGTTGCATACCATCAAATTCGATCAGGTCTCATCAACCCATTACACCTGTACGATTCTACATGCATTCTTTGAGAGTGAAAGTCTAGCGGAACATCCTACATGGTATCTAGCTTCCAAAGAAGTCGCCTTCGATTTTGATGGTGGAAACCCCAGTGATCACTGTGGCGAGCCATTTATTTATTTTATTTATTTATGCATTTATTTTACCTGGCAAGATTAGGGCCTTCAGGCCCGCTCTTACACATAACCATGCATACTCAGATTCAACAAATTTCAGTTCCTACAGAACACTAAGGACATATAACATGTTATACAGTATTAATGTTAAAGAAAAAAAATAGAGATTATAAAAGTAGTTCAATGATAATTATAACAATCAAAAAATAATTATAACAATCATGAATAATAATAATAATAATAGTAATGACTATGTATATGAAAGTAAGCATATTTTTCTTTTATGAATGTCAGTCCTATTGCTAGTTGGGAATTTTCTCATTATATTCTTGCAGCTTGTGAGTTATTCTCATCTAGCATAGACATAAGAAGATAGATGGGGTGAAAGAGATATAGAAGAGGTAGATAGGTTAGAGGAAGAGAAATAGAATGGTAATAATTCGAAGCTATGATGGAGAGGAGAAAGAAAGAGATGAGGGGGGGCACAACAATGGTGGCTATACCGTCCCTAATATGTAAGTCTTGAGTTCCCTCTTGAATGTTGAGTGGTTCTGGATAAGACGCAGATCACAGGGGAGCGCGTTCCATAGTCGTATGGCTGAGATGGAGAATGACACGGAGAAAGATTTTGCGTTATGTAAAGGTACAGCCAAGATGCTAGACGTATCTGATCTGGTATTGCGGTTGTGGAATGATGATAGGTGTTTAATGTGAGAAAATAAGTATTGGGGGCACCAGTGGCTAAGAAATCGATGAAGTAAGCACATCGTGTGGAGATCGCTTGCCTTATGTGGGCGTATCCAACCTAGCTGGGGTTATGAAGGACTGATATGATCATACAACCGTATATTGCATACGTATCTAACGCAAGCATTCATCACCAGCTCGAGGCATCTCGAATTTTCACTATTTGTGCCGTGTTGAACTACATCACAGTAGTAAAGATTAGGCAAGACTAGTGTTTGGACTAATTTTTATTTAACATGGGTTGGAAATATTTTTCTAAATTTTTGAATTGCATGTAGGGAAGAGAGCGATTTCCGGCAAGCTGTGACTGTTTGTTCTTCCCAGTTAAGGTGTTCATCCAAGATTATTCCAAGGTCTTTTACTGTTTTTTGGTATGTTAGTTGGGTACCATTGAGGAGTATTTGAGGGACTGTTTCGCGAAAGTACCGGCTGATTAACTTTGGATGAGATATAAGTATGACCTGGGATTTCTTGGGGTTTAGTTTCATACCTAGGTTCTCTGCCCATCGAGAAACAGAACAAAGATCTGCGTTCATACTCGCTACGGCTTCATCAATGTTCTTGGGGCTTGCACTTATGTACAGTTGGATGTCGTCAGCATATAGATGGTAGTTGCAGGAGTGAATCACTGAAGAAATATCATTAATGTACAGTGAGAAGAGAAATGGACCAAGGACGGAGCCTTGGGGAACTCCAGAGCGCACGTTTTTCCATGATGACTTTTCCGACCCACAAATGACTTGTTGACTTCTGTTTTTGAGGTAGCTGTCGAGCCAGTGTATTGGGCTGTTTGAGAAATTCAGCTGCTTCATTTTAATTAGTAATATATCAAAGTCAACTGTATCAAAAGCCTTGCTAAAGTCAAGCAGTGTTAGGATGGTAGCTTCACGTCTGTCCATAGCATGTTTAATGTCATCAGTTACTTTGATTAATGCAGTTGCTGTACTATGGTGCTTTCGGAAGCCTGACTGATATTTGTCGTGGATGTTATGAGTTTTAAGTTAATCCGTCAGCTGTTCATGGACGATGTATTCTAGGGCTTTAGATATTGCAGGTAGTATGCTGATCGGCCTGTAGTCACCTGGCGACTTAGGGTTGTCAATCTTGGGTATAGGTTGAATTAAACTTTGCTTCCACTCAGTAGGATATGTACTACTGGCAAGAGACAGGTTGAAGATGTCTGTGATAACTGGAGTAATAGTGCCTACGACGTTCTTGATCATGCCAGTGCTCACTCCATCATTTCCTACTGCCTCGGAAGAGATTCTCATAATTGCCTTGTGTACTGTGCCGGTAGTGACATGTTTTAGGAAAAACTTGTCTCTCGAGAGATTGATATCTTGGGGCTGGTAATTTGTCGCTGCGTGGCAGTTTACAGCTGTTGAGAAGAAATCGTTTAATTCTTCTGCAGACGCTTGATAAACAGCGTCAGATCTTCGCTTCCCTATACCGAAACTGCGCAGCTTTTTCCACAGTGCAGCAGCTTTTGATATGCCGCATACGACAGAGCGGGTATGTCTGATTCTGGCACTCCTCACGCTTTGCTTGGTTCTATTTCGGAGTTTCCTATAAGCTTCGTACGCCTCGGGAGTTGGGTTACGCTTGAAGGCCATATGTGCAGCATCACGTTTATTCATTAACTGGCGTAATGCAGTTGTGAGCCACGGAGCGGGAGCTCTCTTTACCTTGACAGTGCGTTGAGGAGCATGTTTATCATACAGTGCAATAATTTTACGACATAATTCCCGAATTTTTCCGTCTAAAGTCGGTTCATTGCTTATATCATGCCAAGGGATGTCTGAGCAATCCTTTTGAAGAGCGTCATGGTTAACATTTTTTAGGTTTCTGTAGGTTACCAGGTGAGATTTTTCTTTGGTAGTATGCACTGAGTAATTTAAGAATATCACGTCATGAGCAGAGAATCCCGGAGCGGATGTCTGATTGGCGCGAATTATTTTATCTGGTCGCTTTGTTGCTATTATATCTATGAGTGTATGGCTGTGTGGCGTGCGATGAGTTGGGTCCAGCGGTGTTAAACTCATTGTGGTGTCACCGCCAGACACCACACTTGCTAGGTGGTAGCTTAAATCGGCCGCGGTCCATTTAGTACATGTCGGACACGCGTGTCGCCACTGTGTGATCGCAGACCGAGCGCCACCACAAGGCAGGTCTCGAGATACGGACGAGCACTCGCCCCAGTTGTACGACGACATTGCTAGCGACTATACGGACGAAGCCTTCCTCTCATTTGCCGAGAGACAGTTAGAATAGCCTTCAGCTAAGTCCATGGCTACGACCTAGCAAGGGGCCATTAGCCTTACATAGTTTGAGAGTTATCGTATAAATGTCTCAAGAAGAACGTTGTAAACCAACAAAGAATATAGTTAAGTATTCGAGGAGCTGCATACTTTTCTTATTAGAATCAATAGTTATCCTGTTCCAGACTTCACGCCAGTCGGCGTGTGTGTACGCGTGCCTTTCTTTCGGCTACCCGTCACTGTGGACTGGCTGCCTTAGCAGTCCACATCAATCATATCATTGGAGTGGAACAGTCTCCTTAGTTTTTCTGCAGAGGGAGATTTTAACTGTAAGTCGATGTTTGTGTCGCCCATAATGATTATGTGTTCATACAGTGTCACGAGCGAGGACAGGGCAGACTGAAAGGAGGACATAGCACCGACGTTTTGAGGTTTATAGATTACTCCATTTAGCAGTTTCTGATTTGATGTATTTATTTCGAAAAACAAGAACTCTGCTTCTCCTTCGCCCTTTGCATCCGATGTGCATGGTATAGTAGGTCTCAGATCAGAGCGAACATAGGCACCCACACCACCATTTCTCATCCGGTGTTCACGGTGCGTGTTAATGGTTGGTTCTCAGCATTTGTTGAATATCGACGATGTCCATTTTTGTGAACTGTAATACATACATCATATAGAAGGTGGATCGCTGGACCTGTCAACCCCCTGATAGATATGGTGGGTCATTAGCAGCTAATGTTTTCCCCGTTATAGCTGTTAGCATAACACTTTCAAATGAGCCTTACTAAAGAGCGAACTTGCAACCTCGCACTGAAGGTGTTCCATCTAAGGTGCGCAGGCACTGGCGATACGTAAATTATGGTATGTGGAGCTTACTGTGTGAACGAGTGTGAATAGTCGCACTGCGCAGCCAATGCCTGATTCAAAAAATGGAATGGATAATATCTTAAATTAAATAAGAATAAAACTAATGAAAATAAGAGAAGGGGCAGGAAGCCGTTAAAGTCATCTGGCGTGTAAAGAACAAAAGGCTCAGGTAAACGATGCTGATTGTTTGCATATACATGCATAAAGAAACACGAGAAGAACTTGCATCGTACCAAATAACAGCATATAAAGCAAATACACTTCGTAAAACATGTTCACATAATGTAGAAAAGGCATAAATACGTGAAGTCACATTAATCAGCACGTAACTAGCATGAAAGAAAAGATATTTATAAGAAGGAATGTCACAGATTAAAATAGAAGCAAAAACAATGGGGGAGGGTGTGATTATAACCTATGAAGCAACATACCCAGAAAAGTAGCCGTGAATGATAAAGCATGCTATGTAAACAAATTGAAATCTGATGGAAGCAGCATTCTGAGAAAAGAAAATCAAAGTACATCATAAACTGTTAGAATAGTAAATGAAAACAAAAATGCGTAAACCATGCTGTGCGGTACGTATGTAACTTGAAAGAAAAAGCTACTTAGAAAGATATAAACAGATTAACATATGATACACAGGAGGTGACAAAGTGGATACATTAAATATGAAATAACAACACAAATGACAAAGTACGCTATGTAAAAACACAAAACTGGACATAAAAATGGACACAGAATTCTGAGGAGAACCAACATCACGCAGATGCCAACAGCGAGATATAAACTTGGCTCTCAACCAGAAGTAGTGGCTTAAAGTCTTGAAGGAAATGTCTACTTGCAAGCTGGAGCGGATGGTTTAAAATGTTCCCGTCTTTCTTCTTTAAGTGTCTAAAAATTTCAAGTTTTGGAAACAAGTTTAAACTAGTCACAGTCAACGTTCAGCAATATGAGTGGCCGAAAATTGAGAGAGGACATATCATCTACAGCAGAACTTAATAACACCCTGATTCAAATGGTTCAAATGGCTCTGAGCACTATAGGACTTAACTTCTACGGTCATCAGTCCCCTAGAACTTAGAACTACTTAAACCTAACTAACCTAAGGACAGCACACAACAACCCAGTCATCACGAGGCAGAGAAAATCCCTGACCCCGCCGGGAATCGAACCCGGGAACCCGGGCGCTGGAAGCGAGAACGCTACCGCACGACCACGAGCTGCGGACTAACTCCCTGATTCTGAGTGTGATCGACTGTAGCGTGTTGCGCGGCGAGGGAAAAGCACCCGCATCATATGCTGGCGACAAGACGGGAGATGCGCCAAGAGTGGAACTGGTGCCATAAATCTTAGCATATTACACAAAAATATATGTTCCCATAATTTTTAGTGTGTCGTAAGAAAGTGAACAGTTTCAAGAAGGCATTACATGTCATACCACGTTAAGCAATATGAAAACGGAAATTACGGACTTGAGAGTATACAAGAGGTTTTAAATCCTAAAAGGAAGCTCTCTGAAGAGGAAGAAGAAGTCCAAGAAAAATCTGTGCCATTCTGATCAGCTACAAAACTGCATTATTTTTATGAATATCCTTGCGCCCTTTCACAGATGCTGATTTGATAAGGGAATACAAGTATTTGATGGTTCCAGCTGAATTTTACGTTCACTTCAAGTAGATCAATTTCGCACGCTGCCTTTAGCAAATACGACATTCACGTGTCCCACACATGTTATGGCAGATGACGTTCACAGCCAGTTTGCAGAGTGTGTGTAAAGAGTTTGTTGCATATCCTTTAGCACTCTATGAAAGTGTAGACATCGCAAATACTCAACAGCGACAGTCGTAGCAGCCTTGAACAAAGTTCTGAAAATAAGGGTTTGCCTTTGAATTTATTAGTTCGTATGTCTACAGACAGAGCGCCAGTCCAATTGGGAGGAAAAAGAAATGATCAGGATTCGTAGTGCAATCGAACGGAAAAATGAAAATGCTTTCAGTAATGAATTTGCCCTGATCTGCAACTTGATGTAGCTGATCTGTATATAAGCAAGCGATATTCACGGCGTTGACAAACTTCATGGTATTCCTCCTAATACCGAATCGGACCTCCTTTTGCCCGGTGCAGTGCAGCGACTCAACGTGGCACGGAGTCAAAAAGTCGTTGGAAGTCCCCTACAGAAATACTGAGCCACGCTGACTCTACAGCCGTCCATAATTGCGAAAGTATTGCCGGAGCAGGGTTTCGTGCAGGAACTGACCTCTCGAGCATGTCCTATAAATGTACGATGGGTTTCATGTCGGGTGATCTGGGTAACCAAATCATTCGAGCGATTTGTCCAGAATGTTCTTCAAACCAATCGCGAACAACTGTGGCCCGTGCCACGGCCCATTAACGCCAGTTTTCACCGCACTGTCCTAGCGGATATGTTCGTCGTTAAGTACCACATTGATTCCTGCTGTTATTTCGCGCAGCGTTGCTAGTCTTTTGCACTGACAACTCCAAGCAAATGCCTCTGCACTCGGTCTTTAGGTAAAGGCCTTCGGTTACTGCGTTGTTCGTGATGAGAGATAATGCCGTGAATCTGATGTTCTCGTCTACTCTTGACACTGTGGATCTCTGGATATTGAATTCTGTAACGATGGCTGAAATGGAATGTCCCATGCAACAGTTACGATTCCGAGTGCAAAGTCTGTTATATCCTGTCGTGCGGCAATAATCACAATGGGACCCTTTTCACATAGATCACTTGAGTACAAATGAACTGCCCTTTTTTACTTTTGTAGGCGATACTACCACTATCTGTGTGGTGTCACCGCCAGACACCACACTTGCTAGGTGGTAGCCTTTAAATCGGCCGCGGTCCGTTAGTATACGTCGGACCCGCGTGTCGCCACTGTCGGTGATTGCAGACCGAGCGCCGCCACACGGCAGGTTTAGACACACTTCCTAGCACTCGCCCCAGTAGCACAGCCGACTTTGCTAGGAAGGGTTCACTGACAATTACGCTCTCATTTGCGGAGACGATAGTTAGCATAGCCTTCAGCTACGTCATTTGCTACGACCTAGCAGGGCGCCATAGCATTTGATATTTATCTTGAAGCATATACAGTCAAGAGAGATGTTCACCAATTGTGGATGAAAGTTAAGTATTGTACCAGTTACCTCCTTTTTTTACTAGACTCAACTCCTATAACTGTTCCAGACCTCACGCCAGTCTGCGTGAGCTTAACGCGTGCATTTCGGCATCCTCGCATAGTGACTTGGCTGTCTTGCCAAGTCACAACAATCTGTATATGTGAATATCGCTGACTCATGACTTCTGTCACTTCACTGTAAAGATAATCTAGATTTCTCCTAGCATTTCTCTCAGGATCGATTTCTTCATTTACACAAGTCACCACCGGTCCCTACACCCTATTCCCTATGACGAAGGAGGGACAATAGTACTCGCTGTTCGCAGGTCTCTGCTCGCAGGTTCCTGTGAAGCCCTGATCTACAGATTTCTTTCATGCTTTCGTGTTTTTCAGGTTTGAGAGGTCTTCGAGATCTTGCACTTCGCCACATATTTCTGCTCGTGGGCCGGCCCTGTGTGGCTGTGCGGTTCTAGGCGCTTCAGTCTGGAACCGCGTGACCGCTACGGTCGCAGGTTCGAATCCTGCCTCGGGCATGGATGTGTGTGATGTCCTGAGGTTAGTTAGGTTTAAGTAGTTCTAAGTTCTAGGGGACTGATGACCACAGATGTTAAGTCCCATAGTGCTCAGAGCCATTTGAACCATATTTCTGCTCGTGGGATTTGGTTCCTGTAAAGTCCTGATCTACAGCTTTCTTTTAGGCTTCCATCTTGTTGAGGTTTGAGAAGTGTTAGACATAGTCCACTTCGTCATATATCTCATTTCATTTCGTGCAGACTCATTTCCTCAGATTACCTTTGCACTGCAACATCCTTCAGTAGGTTGAAAGAACGTGCCTTATTGTACGTCAGGTGTCAGCCAACCTAAGGCGTCCCCTCAATGTCCCAAACCTCGATACAACAGCAACAGCCTTCAGTTGAGACTCGTGGTGTTACTGGCGTCCTTGACTGCAGGGAACTCTAGAACGGTTTCAGCACAGAGGTTGCGAAAGCATACTCTGAACAGTGAGTGCCACGGGTCAGTTTCCAACTTGTGTACTCGTGTTTGTGTGGCTGTTGTTCCTTTCATGGCTCTGTATGGTATTCCACAGGGTAAGAATAATGTATTCACAGGAACTGCTCTTCAAAATTACGATTCCTGTCGCACCAGCCTCTCAGTTCTTTATCTCATTCAATGGCAAAGCTTGTACGTCCATTGAGTGCGATGGGGGCAGTGTCTCATGATAATAGCATATAATTTGGTAAAAATATGTTTGTGACTGATGTTTCAGCGAGTCAGCTGGTGTCGTCCATCCAACCGCCATCCACCACTCTCTGTCGGGGTCCCAGTGCAAGGCTACTTTCGAGGTACCAGCGCAGATTTATCGGACGTCGTAGGTTGTATGTCGTGGGGCTATTTCTCAGCCACCAATATTCTGAACGTAACGTCCACACTGACCCGAAAATGGATGAAGCAGCTTGAGCACTGGCGGATTTCTTTCAAATGGCTACAGTACGATTCGTGTGTACGTCAAGAACTGATAACTGGACGGCGCTATGACAGTTTCTGCTTTATATTATTCCTGAAAGTGGCCCATTTTCACACACAATTTCCAGGGCTGAAGAGAGTTATATAGGATATTTTCCGAATATGTGATTTCCTTCCTGCGCCTCTATTCACGTTAAAAATGCAGAGGTCATCTTTTCTCCAGGATTCGATTACAGTTACGTCTTCTCTTAATAGGTGGTTAGTTCTTCACGAGCACGAATTTGTATCTTATGTATACGAATTTATCCGCATAGATAGTATCTCAGTAAAATTTACAATACTTTAAAATGTAAACTTTTAACAAGTACAGTCAATGAATAACCTTTTTCTTTTTTACATTTCGTAGCAATCTAAAAAGCCAAAAGAAATCGTCCTACGCACCAGCGCCTGGTGGACGTACAAGAGTAACAAGGTACTAAAGAATGAATTAGGAGCAGAAAAACTCTGACACAATTCTGTTACTTACTGCAAGCCTAATTGTTTTAATGTATGTTCGCGAGGCTCCCAACAGAAATATCCATTTCACAGATGTCATATCGGTGTTTCGCGCTTGTACCTCGTTTCTTTCGGTGAAAAGAAGAACCGTTCATTCTCTAATAGCCACGACACTATGTTCTAGCTACAAGATGTTAAACTGAACTAAGTGCACAAACTTCAACAAGTATTATCGACACTACATATAAAAAAGACTGTATCGTGTAAAAATGACGATAATTATTTCATTATTCCTGTAATAATTTAATTTATGTGTGAATTAAAACTATTATCAGAGAACTACATTCATAGATAACGACATTTTGTTATGTGTGATAATTGTGGTTCAGTTGTTCTTCCTGTGTTAACCGATGAACTGTTCGGACGTGAGACGTGTGAGGTCTGTAAAGAGAAAACCTGTCACTATATCGTTAATCATTATTTGAAAAATAGAGTCGCTATTGTCTAGACGTGGATTTCTATTTATTTCAATTGTAGTCCAATCTAATTAATGTTTTTAAGTGTTAATTTTCAGCTCCGCAATTTGGGGCGCAGCCATTAGCGCTAGTGACTTACAGCGGAGTTTACTAGTAGCTGGTATAAAAATATGAAACATTTTTCATTGAGAATAATTTTAAATTCCAAAGAATAGAGAACAAAACGCTTATAGACTATTATCTGAACATATTAACTTGATATAAAAGGAATCGAGAATAACAATAGACAAATTGACTTTCGTCTGTCTGCCGCCATCTTAGCAAAAATATCTCCGCGGCAGTTTTGAATAGAGAATTTTAACAAACATAAATGTTGTTATATATAAAAGACCACGAACCTACTATGCTGTCATAGTAGGAGGAGGGGTGATACTCCTACGTGGCGCGTCCCAGGTGGCGGATAGGGAAGTCCTCACCGGTTTACTGGCGGACTTGAATGAAATAAAATAGCTCTCGCGGACCAAACACACCCTCTGCGGTTAACAACGGGAGTTGTAAATCGGAGCTTGCTCCAACTAAGGTTGATAACCTTCGACAGTCAAAAATGAAAAGGTCTTTTAGGAAAAAAATTCCACCGTCCTGCTCAAAAGGCAGGAAAAGGTTACATCGGATTCGGTGGGTAGTCAACTAGAAGACAGCAACGAATCGGAGCGTTTGCAACCATCCAAATGCACACTAAAACACAAAAAGAAGATTAAACATGAGCAAATAAATTATATAGCAACACACAACATAAACTCACTACTTCAGACCGGACAACTCAAGGAGCTCACACATGAACTTAATAAACAAAAAATTTTGATAACAGGGATCCAAGAAATGAGAAACACCACAGAGGACCCATTCGAATCACAAGGATACAGAATTTATAATGGGAAACCAGGACCGAGGGCAATGAAACAATGTCCCCAGTTTGGAACAGGGTTTTTAGTAAACATAAAAATAATAGATTCAGTAACGGATTTCCAAGCAGTATCACCAAGAATTGCGACTCTAAGCTTTAAAACAATGAATAAAACCTATACAATAATAAATGCTCATGCCCCAACAAATGAAAAAAATTGTCTAACAAAAACAAAGGAAGAGGTAGATAAATTTTGGGACCTTCTAGAACAAACTGTGAACAGAGTAAATAAAAAGAATGTAAAAATTGTATTGGGAGATTTCAATGCTCAGTTGGGAAAAGAAAGGAAATATAAAGATATAATTGGAAAATGGAGTCCAAATAAATTTACAAACAAAAACGGTCAAAGACTTGTAGAACTCTGCAGAGAACACAACCCTATATCTAAATCAACATACTTTAAGAGGAAGCCAAGTAAACTTAAAACATGGAAACATCCAGACTGGAGGAAGGGCGAGTGGCAGCTAGACCATGTCTGTATGGACAAAAATTTTCATAAGGAGATCCCCAACTGAGAGGAGTAGACACAGGCTCAGACCGTTATATGGTTAAAATTAAAATCAAATTCACACCGTTAAAGAAGAGGACCGGAAAAGCTAATAAAATAAAAAGGAGGTTTGACCCACATCAGCTAATTAAACATAATAAGTACCAACAAATAACACAAACCATCAAATTAACAGATGATCTAGATCAACTACTGCCTAATCTTAAAAAAGAAGCAGAGAATCTAGCTCCCTTGAATCCACGAAGGAAACATGTATGGTGGACATCATAATGTGACAAATTCCATGAAGATAGACACCAAGCATGGTTAAAGTTTCAAACACATAAAACTGAAGAAAATGCCATCAACCTAAAAAATGAAAGAAAAAAATTCACTCAAAATATTAGAAGAATCAAGAGAGTATTTCATAGAGATATTATAAAGTCTGTAGAAGGTAATTATCATAAAACCAACTCCAGGAACTACTACAAAATCTTTGGGAAACAACTACAACAATATGAGGCCCCTACACTAATACTGAAAGATGAAGATGGAAGAATGACACACAGTAACAAGGAAAATGCAGAAATCATGGCAAAAGCATTTTGCAAACTTCTGAATTGCGAGGAACCCAAAGAACGCTTACAAATCAACATAAATACCCCAATAAAAACCAAACCTAACAAACTAGACCCTCCAACTTTCCAAGAAGTAGAAGAAATTCTTAAAGAACAAAAAAATTATAAGGCATGTGGAGAAGATCAGGTTTTTGTTGAAATGTGGAAATATGCAAGTGACACAGTCAAGACCTCCTTACACATGGCTCTAACAAAAATTTGGTTAACAGAACAATTTCCCAAACATTGGACCACAGCTATCATCCACCCACTACACAAAAAGGAAGATAAGAGCAACCCAGATAACTACAGAGGCATCTCTCTCCTAGATTGCACATATAAAATTCTATCCAAGATCCTATATGAAAGAATCAAGGAGCAATTAGAACAGGAGTTAGGGGAATATCAGGGAGGTTTCAGACTATGGAGAAGCTTTGCAGAGCAGATAATTAGTTTAAAATTGATTATGGCATACTACAAGAAACGGAACAAACCTCTGGCAATAACATTTGTAGATTTTAAGAAGGCATATGACTGTCTCCACAGACCTTCAGTATTAAAAATTTTAAGAAATCTAGGACTCCATCCATAACTAATTAAAATAATACAACTCACTCTAACCAACACCAAATAAAAAGTGAAGTTTAGAGGAGAAATTTCGGAACCATTCCTCATAAAAACTGGCTTAAGACAAGGTGACTGCCTATCACCATTACTTTTCAACTGTGCACTGGAATACATAATGAGAGAATGGTACAAGGACAACCCAAAGAGGATAAGAATTGGAAGTGCAAAAGATGATATTAGCTTAAACTGCTTGGGATTCGCTGATGATCTTGCTCTCCTAGCCAACACCGTTCAAGAAGCCAAGCAACAAGTGAAATCACTACAAGAAATAGCAGACAAAGTAGGGCTTAGAATATCATTTGAAAAAACGGAGATTATGCTAACTGATCCACCACTTGCAAACAAAATTACAATAGGAGAACAGGAAATCAAAACTGTTGATAAATTTAAATATTTAGGCGAAATAATAACATACAATCTAAATGAGAAGCCATCATGGCAAAATAGAATAAAAAAACTGAACTATGCAAATTACATTACCAAAACTACATACAACAAAAAAACCTATCTATAGATGCAAAATTAAAACACTATAAAACAGTTACACAACCAGAAGTAACATATGCAGCTGAAACTATCTTCAAAACAACTAATACAACAGAAATTGACAGAATACTAAAAATAGAAAGAATAATAATTAGGACATGTATAAATAAACAGTATAAAATAAATGGACATTGGAGAATAGCATCAAATAAAACAGTATATAAGAAAATAGAACCAGTCATGAGCACAATCAGGAAGAAACGCATCTCATTCTTTGGACATCTGATGATAACTCCAGAAAACAGAATTAGTAAAAAAATTAATACAAAAATTGTGGAATACCAAGAACGACATTAAATGGATCACAGAAATTAAGGAAGATATAAAAGAACTTCAAATTGCAGTAGGTGACCTAAAAAACAAGACAGAGAAAACCAGAACACTGCAAGACCCGCAAACCAGACTACAAATGAAAATCAATAAAAGGAGTACAGGAAGAGTTGTCTCAGATGAAGAAAGTAAGAAAAATCTGAAAGAATGAAGAAATATTGGGCAGACAGAAGAGCAAAACACCTTTCATATAAGAATAGCCTCTAATAATTATATTACCTAAATATATTAAGTTATTGGCGAACCAAATTGTATCCATGTGTAACAACTTGTTTAGAACTTAGTATTTTTGACTACAGTGGTGCAATGAAGGCCATAAAATAAATAATAAATATATAAAACAATGGAAATAAATGTGCACCGGTAGTCCCCAATCTACTCTAAAAGACATAATTCAACTCAGATTGAATGTTTAAAAATAGTACTCACAGCACGTTACGTAATATCAATTTCTTATTAGCTGATATATGAAGCCTAATTATTTCGGACAACTTACATGAAATAATTTAATAGAAGACATACGTCAGTGTTGTGCGCGGGTAGTATTTTGTGACTAAATGTTCCTTCTGCTAGAGAAAATTGATTTCATCTTAAGTAACAGTTGTGTAAAATCTGATAAGTGATATGCAATTTAGTGCCACTCACACGACTTTACAGACAACACTTCTACACAACGTCAAGTGGAGATTTCGTTAGCAGAGTGACAAATATTTGCCAGGATAATCATTTTTGAGATCAAACGAATTGTTACGCTGACAACAGATAACTGGTTTTATATATTTTTTGATCTACCTGAAATATCATTTATAAGTAATTAATGTCACGAAATACTATAAACCCGTTCCGCCACAATTCCTTCGCAGATGTTTCGTCCCCAGAGGCCTCTGATACGACTGAAACCTTAACATCTTTCAAAATCGTGTCACTTTTAAAATAATCCACCATAAAGGCAGAATTTAATACGTTTCATACAACTCACCATACTGTGAAGCCATTATCGCCTTAACACACGCCAACGCACTTCTTTCGAACATTTGCAGTTAAGGTCCACCATTACCGCTAGTTCTGTCTGTAAGATGTTTGGCATGAAGCAGCCAACGGTAAACATGGATAATTGCTTTCGTAATCGACGTCCGCATGTAATGTGTGACGTATGTAAACAACGCAGCTTGAGTGCTGATGCCTGAAGGAACGTCGATCGCAGGAACACAGGTCACAGTAAACGCACATGACGGAGTCATTACCTTTGTTTTCACTGAAGAAACATTGAACGTCACTAACACAGTAATACTGGACCGAAGCAATAGTGCATTAATATTTCAGACGTAAAAGGAAATAAAAATTGAAGGAACTGGAGCAACAGTTTCACTTTTGAAGACTGTAACCTTATTGCTTTAATTTATTGACATTGACTGGCGACTGTTTAACGTGTGTTGATCTAAGCGAACCTAAGTATGTGGGATCTCTGTCATAAATTTGGATAGTATTTTTATACGGTTTTAATCAGAAAAATAAATACGAATTTCTTATCAAGAGATTTTCAAACATGTACGTAGTGTATTCACTCAAAAATCCAAATTTTTTAATACTAAAATGATAATCCTTCAACTAAAGTCTAACCATTGAGTGATGCAATGATTAATATCTGCAAAAATTTGGTGAACTGAATGAATATGAGAAAACAACTACAGGCGTATCAACCATTCGCGTCGCTGATACAAAAAACTTGAATATCAGACATCCTCTATGGAAAACCCATCTGAATGATAGACATTATGTAACTCACAAAGGATTTTCTTTCCAGACAGGCTGGATCTTCGAGAAACACGGTGTCAATGTGATCTTCCGGCATTCTAAGAAGATTGCAGCCCTATTCGATTCCACGAAGGATAGCTTGTTGCACGTCTGTCATGGGAGCTGTGTTAAGTCATACATTTGCCAGAGAACGCGAACTGCTACCCATGTTTATTTCGAGACAAGTTAGTAGTGGCGGAATGCTGGATAAAGTAGGACCACTCTATGGACTACTGTGACGTGAAGATTTCAGCTCGCATCTCTTTCTTTTAGGAAGCAGCGTTTATAATAGAAGTGGAAATTTAATTAGCTCAACATTAGTAATTCATGATAGTCGATTTACTTTGGACAAGAGGTGAAAACAGGTCCTTGCTCTAATTAAATCACAGAGAAATTGCCACGATGCTGTCGCGCCGAAGATAAATCGACTGTAATGTATAGGGCAACGGTTTTGCTGCTGGCCAGCATCTGTGGCAACGACACGCAGGCTTTTGACACTTGGTTACATTAATGTGAATGTACAGTGTATTTCGAAGTGGGAACAGAAATTGAGGCAGACAAAATTGTTGAGTAGAGTGACTGTTTCAGACTCAAACTACTTTTTTTTTTAAATTTTCCCATACCACAGTAGCTGTGTAGGCGGATGGATTATTGCGATATATCTTACTTTTATAGTGGGCCTAGAACAATTGCGTGCTACTCGGCAGATTGTTTTGATCTTCGCAAAGTAATCAATAAACAAAATGCTATTACATCCCATGGAGTACGAAGCGAAATTCGTTGTTGGATCAAGGATTTATTGGAAGACAACGACATATGCAGATGTAACTTCGGGTGTGCCCCAAAACAACTTTCTGCACATGAGACAGTTATCTGTGCTGATTGATTGATGAGGGACCATACGTACTGTGAGGAGCGTGGGGGACGATGCGGGAGACGCGCACCGCTATACTAGGCAAGTTCCTAGTGGAGTTGCTTTGCCATTGCCTTCCTCCGGCCGTAATGGGGGTGAGTGATGATGATCAATACAAAAACAATAACACCTAGTCATCTCGAGGCAGGAAAATCCCTGGCTGCGCCTGGAATCGAACCCGGGACCCCGTGGGCGGGAAGCGAGAACGCTACCGCAAGACAACGAGCTGCGGACTATCTGTGCTGAAGTACAGTCTGCAAAATACTACACAAATATTCAGTCGGACCTTAAAAGATATCAAAGTGGTCTGATGATGTGCCACTTTCTTTAAATGTTCACAAATGTGAAGTTGTTCACGCCACAAACAGAAAAAAGACATATTATCGTATGGCGATAGTATCTGTAAGTCGCAACAGGAATCTGTGTAACGCTGTAGCGATATGATATGGAACGAACACCCGCGTTCAGTCGTACGTAAAGCTAGTGACAGACTTCGGCTTATTGCTGCAATATTAGGGAAATGCAGCCAGTCAGTTACGGAGATTACTTACAGATCACTCGTGTGACCCACATTGCTCAGGTGTGTGGGACCCATACCAAATATGACTAACAGTTGAAAAAAAAAATGTGGTAAGGTTCTGTGGGACCAAATTGCTGAGGTCATCGGTCCCTAGGTTTACACACTAATTAATGTAACTTAAACTCACTTATGCTAAATGTTAAGGAGAACACACACAACACACACACCCATGCCCGAGCGACGACTCGAACCTCCGACAGGAGGAGCCGCGCGAACCGTGACATGACGCCTCGGACCGTACGGCTACACTGTGCGGCACTGACCGTTGATATCGAACGTATACAGAGAAGGGCAACGCCAATTGTCACAGGTTCTCTGATATGTGGAAAAGTGAAACAGAGATGCTGAATTAATTATACTAGTAGAGACTGAAAGGTACACACACATTATCCAGAGAAGGCCTACTTGCAAACATCAAGAAGCTTCTACGTGTCACTGCCGTACCGTTTGTGAGGACAAGATTAGATTAATTACAGTGCGACCAGAAAAATTTAAACAGTTATTATACGCACACCTTAACGCGAATGGAACGTGAAGAAGCTCCAATAACTGGTATGGTGTGATGTACGGAATGTCAGATACTACAGTACGGAATGTCAGATACTACACAGTAGGTTGCAGAGTATGTATGTGGACTTTTTATCTTTCTCAAACAAGAATATTGTACCCTTCAAAGTACCTGGGCAGCTATACAGCTGTAGAGTCGTTTCCAGTCTTGGTAACAGCTGTGAAAGGCTTCAACTGGTAGGATTTTTAACATGTAGGTAACATTCTCTTTAATGTTCTCCAGAGACCCAAAATGGCGTCCATTTAAAACATTTTTTAAGTTCGGGAAAATAAAGAAGTCACAAGATCTTAGATCACATGAAGACAGAGGAAGGGGAGTAGGGGGTTATGGAACAGCAGGAATGGTTCAAATGGCTCTGAGCACTATGGGACTCAACTGCTGTGGTCATAAGTCCCCTAGAACTTAGAACTACTTAAACCTAACTAACCTAAGGACATCACACACATCCATGCCCGAGGCAGGATTCGAACCTGCGACCGTAGCGGTCGTGCGGTTCCAGACTGTAGCGCCTTTAACAGCTCGGCCACTTCGGCCGGCGAACAACAGGAATTCCTTTTGAGGTCAAAAATTCCGTGATGTGACAAGGAGCGTTATCACGATGCAGTATACGCTTGTCCGCAATGTGAAAAACTTCGATCAAAATATGATGTGTGTGACCTCAGAAGAGGACGCACACGTTGACATTTTCGTCGGTTTTTAAAGTAGAGATCTCCCAGAGCGAAGTTCATCTTCAACATGATTTCGGCCTTCCAAAAGTGATTTGTGACAGCGAAAAATAGGAATGTTCCCCATACGCCTGTTTCAACTTTTCAAAGGTCACACTCGCGGATTTGCCAAGTTTTACACAAAACTTGATGGCATAACTTTTCTTTAGATTCCGCTGTTCCATTTTCGTTAAGCACAACCAAACACGATTTCACTGTTGACGCTCTCAAAAATTACGTGATTGCTATACGGAGATGACACTCGGACTGAGCGTATGGAAGACATGAACAACTCAGTCTTCACAAGTACAACAGCACAACGTTGCCAGATTGTTCGCAGTGTTGCCGCCCTCATTACTTTTCTCACACGTCTCGTAAGCTATTATTTTTATACACCATTCGAAGGTCCCATTTAGGACTTCCTCTAAATTGTACGGCGCCGATCAATCTCCTCTGTGTGATGGGTTTTGTTTGTTTAAACTTGCTGTGGTTGTGTGTACGTGTTATCGTAAAACATATGAAAATCTAGCAGCAAGAATAACAGTGTTATTTGGAAGAAATAAATAATCGCTGATAATTGTTATTTATGTGCTGCTCAGCCCGACTATAATGAATTAGCCGCTCGGAGTGACCGTACGGTTCTAGGCGCTACAGTCTGGAGCCGATCGACCGCTGCGGTCACAGGTTCGAATCCTGCCTCGGGCATGGATGTGTGTGATGTCCTTAGGTCAGTTAGGTTTAATTAGTTCTAAGTTCTAGGCGACTGATGACCTCCGAAGTTAAGTAGCATAGTGTTCAGAGCCATTTGAACTATATAATGAATTACATTGTCATACCTTATCACTACAAATAAATATTGAAATGCTGATTCACTAATTCAGTAAGTGTCATTTAACTGAATGCACCTAATAATTAATATATCACACCACAACCCCTTCCCATAACAACACTGGTGTTTCACTTAAAGTCACTGATAAATTACTCTGAGAAAAATTAATCTTTCTTACCAGCCACAAAAGTTATTTCATTTACATAAAGGCTAAGATCGTCCTACTGAATGTTATTTTCACTGAGAGAATTGAAAAATAATACATTCCTCTGGATTCTTGTCCTCGGAGTTGAAATATTGTTGTATCGATGGAAAGAATTATTGAATCATTATTTCTGCAGTTTAAAATTGCCGCTCCATACGTTTACGTAATGTCGACTGACAAAACGCAATCTGGACTCGGTAATATTACCCACGTAATTTTCCAAGGAAAATCAGTAAAAACAACCTTTGCCGTTGTGCTGGATTAAATAAATGTCAGAATCCTACACCGATCTGACTGTTCACAGTATCAATATTATTCACCAGTTACCAATAATTCAGTATCGCCGTACCAGGCGCTAAGGGCCGCTTTCCTGTTTGCTGCGGACACAAAACTTAAGACATTCGTAGTAGTTTATCTAGTTACAAGCAAAAGTCCATGCACTAGAACTACATTTAGTAAATTGTAAGTTTTTTTTGTCACCTGCAACTCACAAAACATGTCTACTTTTTACAATATTTAGAAGAACAGACCTCAGCTTATCTTCGCTCTCAGCCGCTTCATACATCGTACAGAACAATAAAAGAAAAAAATTTCACAGACAATACAATGCCAATACATTCTTTTAGTGGTATTATCTTTCACTGTATGATCATTCTTTGTTGAAAACTGTTCTAAAAATAATAAAACATATTGATATTGGAAATAATTTACATTTTACAATATAACAGTAAGTCACAATATAATAATAAGTCTTTCCTCAGTTTTCACTTATAGGCTTAAAAGTCATTTCTGCAAAAATATTCATCACTTCATAAATTTTGAGCACTGTCGCATACACTGGTGACACAAAATATTGGCGTTGACATTACAGCTGGTATGATGATAGTCATTATCCACATTTAGTTTTTCAGTTGTTTTCGTGTATCGATGACAGTAAATGTTGGTATCGTTCCTTTTAAAGGTACAAGTAAATTCCTCGATTCCCTTCTTCATCCACGTTAAGACAGCGCTCGTTTCTTTTTTTAATGGCCACGTCGTTGGTGGGATCTTCAACGATTTATTATCATTTTCCGCGATGTTTTCTCTTCTGGCTGCAGATTTGGTCTCTTTCTCACATGAATATGGATTACGAGATTTACGATGAAATATTGAGTTTAAATAAAGGTCATCCCGAAAATTGAATCATATCAATTTCAAAGTGCCAATCACATGTCCATATCTTCATAAGTGTAGAGGAAACTGCATAAATATCAGGCTGTCAACAGACGAACACAGCATTGCGTGATAGGTGTGGTTGGAGAGCAGCGACGGTAGGAAGTGTCAGAATACCGCCTCTTTTCACAGTCAAGTTATTACACTTTTTGTTTCTCCCTCGTCTTTAAGCTTTGCTTTCCTCGTGACGAAGGTCCAGTTTTCCATTGTCGCAATGATAAGCCATTAAACAGTACGGCTGATCTTTGTGCGTCATTGCCGAGGAGGTAATTTTCTGATGATTGTGATGTAGTTTGAGTAATTAACTGGGATAGGAATTAAACCAATAACAATTTAAAAGGGCAGACAATCTATGACCACCGGCGTTCCGCTGCTCTAAATGTTCGTCTGATATGCTGGGTGATTCGTGATGATGTTATAGATTTTCAGGTATGATGGAGAAAGGTGAATGTATAGATCTGAGGTAAGGGACCATGTCCAGAAACCATCCAGTCGAAAGTTACAATCAAATATTGTACTCATACCTCTGACAGTGGAGCGCTTCTGCTGCAAGCTCGTTGTTTACCATATTTTGGGAGCATTTATTGCGTACCGAAACAAGGAAATATTGTCTAGTAAACATGGGCTATAAAATGCATACCTTCAAGAGCTCTGAGCATTTGGTCAGTAAGAGATGTGTTTCACAGATCAAAGCTGAACAAGTGTTCATAGCTCTTAAGGTACACACTTTAGAGCCCATGGGTATTTTTTTCTTCGTTCGTACTGCCTTCTCCCAAAATATGAAAACCAGTGAGCTTGCAGCTCAAGAGATCCACTGTGAGAGCTATCAGACACCATCATCGCTGAAAGTTTGTAACTTCACAAAAATACCCTGTACATAGGGAGGCAAGAAACAGGCTGAAAAGTTTGTAAGGGTATTGCCTGGGAGGTTGTGCTGCGAAGTCATTCTTATGGCAAAAATTCAATGCGTTACATCGTTTACGAGTTACTTAACATTCAAGCTAGCCAACCAGGTCGTTCGCGCGAAAGTTCAAGGAGCCTGCCAGAGACAGTGTCGCCAAACGTGTGCTTCGTTGGGTTTCCTCAGACCGAACAAACGTAGTTTTTGCTCACGTAGCTTAAATTTATCGCTTCCGAAAACAGCATATTTTAACTGGTAATGAGCATTTCAACGAGTGCTAGCTCACGTGCTAGCAGTTGTCTTTGCATTACCGTATTTTAGCGACAGCAAGTGTTCGAAGTTGCGTCCAACGGCCCAATGACCTAACTTTAATGTTTCTGGAACTGTGCAACATGTCGAATTTTTGTCTCAAAAATTATTTATCAACACAACCTCCGCTGCAACGCCCTTACAACTTCTCCAGACTGATCACACCACCCTGTTTACAGGGTGTCACTCCCAAGGCTTGTCGGGCGCATTTATTCTGGTGTTTCAGCCAATATTTGCAATTTAGTTTTTGCATTGTGTAGCTGAATTCAGCAGAAACAAATATTGCTCATCATGTCATTCATGCGACACCCAGTGTCCACAGAGAGCGTCAGTTTATTTGCCGTACAAATCAAATGATTTGTTAAAGCGGAATTGTACGCGCATGTTCAAGAGAGTGGACCCAGTTTCGCCTACTGCGAAATTTGTTTTAACGATATGTATTAACAGGGACAGTAAAACGCGAAGGTTAGCCAGTAGCCCAGAAGCTACAGCACTGCCCTAGATCGCGCTGACTGCTACCTGCAAGCAGACAGCTTTACTCACTCACTGCTGGATTGCTGCCTACTCTTCGTATTTTACTGTCGCTGTTAATAAGTATCGATAAACGGACTTTCGCACTAGTCTAATTATGGGACAACTCTGTGGAATAGGCACATAAAATTTTGGTTGAGAAATAATTTTTCTGGACTATATACAAAGAGACGTTTTTCGTTGATACTAGGCGCTGCACGAAACAGTTTGTGAGTTTCTTTATTTAGACCGACTTCGTATACATCTGCAAGAACTAAACTGAAAAGATGTGCCGCAACTCCAGAAGAAATGCACCTGGCGACTCTTAGGAGAAACACCCTATATAACTTTTGTCACGTATTCGTTTCTATACCATTCCACCAACTGCAGTAAAACCTTCGCACGTTGTTTTGCGCTCGCCCTTAAACGTTTCTGAATTAGTACGATTATAAAGAGTGTTATAAAAAGGTACTGCCAAACTTTCAGGAATCATTCCTGATACACAAAGAAAGAAAATTTGTTATGTGGACATGTGTCCGGAAACGCTTAATTTCCATGTTAGAGCTCATTTTATTACTTCTCTTCAAATCACATTAATCGTGGAATAGAAACACACAGCAACAGAACGTACCAGCGTGACTTCAAACACTTTGTTACAGGAAATGTTCAAAATGTCCTCCGTTAGCGAGGATACATGCATACCCTCCGTCGCATGGAATCCCTGATGCGCTGATGCAACCCTGGAGAATGGCGTATTGTATCACAGCCGTCCACAATACGAGCACGAAGAGTCTCTACATTTGGTACCGGGGCTGCATAAACAAGAGCTTTCAAATGCCCCCATAAATCAAAGTCAAGAGGGTTGAGGTCAGCAGAGCGTGGAGGCCATGGAATTGGTCCGCCTCTACCAATCCATCGGTCACCGAATCTGTTGTTGAGAAGCGTACGAACACTTCGACTGAAATGTGCAGGAGCTCCATCGTGCATGAACCACATGTTGTGTCGTACTTGTAAAGGCACATGTTCTAGCAGCACAAGTAGAGTGTCCCGTATGAAATCATGATAACGTGCTCCAAGTAAAGTACATTCTGAAGAAACTAAAATGAGCTCTAACATGGAAATTAAGCGTTTCCGGACACATGTCCACATAACATCTTTTCTTTCTTTGTGTGTGAGGAATGTTTCCTGAAAGTTTGGCCGTACCTTTTTGTAACACCCTGTATAACAATAGCTCGCGCACAGAAATTTCAGGAATTAACTTCGGTTCCACGCTCGCGAGTGTTTCGTCGTTAATACAAGCATTGTACATCGTTTCAACAAATGTTTGTATTTCATGTAGTTTAGTGGCATTCGTGTATGTTTCGCTGTATGCGCACAAGTGACGTAATTGCATTGAATCTAATACAAACATTTTGGATTGTACGACAACAAATGGTGTTGATGTGAAATTCCGATTACCAGTCGACATCTGATAATACATATCGCTCGCCTGTTTTTTTTATTTTAGTTTTTTTTATTTTTCCAACAGATTTTGTAATAGTATTTACAACGGGAAGCAAGACTGGAAACCGTTCGAATACGCACTGCTCGATCCATAGGAACCCCGCACACGGGTTTCATATTGTTTCACCCCCCTTACCATGCTAATTATGATTACAGTGTTCACCCAAATATGATCATCGGAAAAAAAAGATAAATTATACATACGTCGCGTTGCCCTCAAATTTAAGGGTGTTACATTAGGTTCAAATGGCTCTGAGCAATATGGGACTTAACATCTGAGAACATCAGTCCCCTAGAGCTTAGAAGTACTTAAACCTAACTAACCTA
Source organism: Schistocerca americana (assembly GCF_021461395.2). Lineage (NCBI taxonomy): Eukaryota > Metazoa > Arthropoda > Insecta > Orthoptera > Acrididae > Schistocerca > Schistocerca americana. The sequence goes on along the minus strand of NC_060124.1, from coordinate 465,826,408 downwards.
AGGACATCACACACATCCATGCCCGAGATAGGATTCGAACCTACGACCGGAGTGGTCACGCGGTTCCAGATTGTAGCGCCTAGAACCGCTCGGCCACTCCGGCCGGCTTTTTGAGAGGCACGTTGTTGGATGTACTACACTGAATTGCGAAGAAAGGATTGCCGCACGTACAGATTTTGATGAGGTTGATTGATAAACTGACACCTCATCAGACCATTTTATCTCAGCATAACTGAAATGTCGTCCGATACTGATCCAAACTTATTTGAAGTCGTCACCAAAAGCATAATTCATAGTGCATGTGGCTTACTCAACAGCAATTCACTACGCATGTTTGATAGTTTATGTACGAAATGATACCGAAGGGACTAACTTGCCGAGACTATCACTGGTAAAGGCGAAAGTACCCGCTGCGGTCGACGATCGGCTTTAATAATGGCAAAGTCGTCACAAAAGATATGAAACACAGATGTTGAAGTAGATAATCGCTGGTTTGTTCCATATTCACAATTACTTTCGAAAACGTACAAAGAACATATTAATGTCGAGTATTGCAGTTCGTTGAAATCGATCGAGTACGTTAGCAAGTATGTCAATAAAGGAGGTGATATGACACTTTTCTGGAATGGAAATTGCAACAGATCAATGAAATCGACCAGGATTAACAGGGACATTACATTGTAAGTGGGCTGCTTCTGTGTTGGCAGCGCTCTGTAGCACTTTGCATCGCATTTCTGACTGCGCTTTCTTTGTGGCTGGTTGGACTCGTTGTTGGAAGTTAATCACCAGTAGTGTTGGGCAGTTGGATGTTAGTCGCCAGCAGTGATGGAAGTACTGTTGGGCTGTTGGAGGTGAACAGCCACCAGTGATGGATGTTAAATGTAAGAATTTAGCATTGGTGGAGGGTAGAGGTTTGAAGTGTTAGCGTAGGCTAACGATCAGGAAGTATCCGACTTGGACATTAAAAATTATTAATGATTATATATCTTTGTACTGGATGACAATGACGTTTTATATTCGTGTTTGAACTGGATGTCACATTATCAAGGTAAAAAAAAATACATTATTTGGTTTGCAACAAAATCTTTCGTTTGCTACCCACATGCCTATTAGTAGTTAGCGGCTTTAGTAGTTAGAACCTCTTATTTAGCTGGCAGTATTGACGCTCACTGTATTGCAGTAGTTCGCGTAATGATGATTTTTGTGAGGTAAGTGCTTAATGAAATGTATAGGTAATTGTTAGAAATTTTCTTTTGTTTTGTTTTGAGCAGTCAGATTGCGTTGCGCTAGGATATTGTGGGTGTCAGTCATTCAGCAATTTAAGTACAGACACACTCATTTAAATAAAGAAGTTTCAACATTTATAGCAATGAAGAATAATGATGCATTTTATCATTTCCAATCCATGAACAACACCCAGCATTTCGCAATGCAGTTTCAAAATGTACAGTGAGTGTACTCTACAACAGGAAGTCGGCGTGAAGAACATTGTCACTACCTGCAACAACGTTCACGATTTCTTTTACGCTGACGTACCAACATGCTACATACGAAACGCATGAGTGTAGAAGTTTCAGTGCCCCAAATAAGTTAAAGTAGTTGCAAGATTTTCTAACTGATTTTCGAAGGACTCGTTAGGGTGTCTATACATCTGGGGATGGCTGTGCCGAATCAACCTACAAATGAACTTTCCGATCTGATTTACGAGAAAAAACACTTTTACGTCGACGAATTGAGTGCATTTGCTCTCACGAACCGTCCGAAATTTGTTCCAGGACATCGTAATCCGTATGACAGAATTATTGAGGCAATTACAAACAATAACTGTGAAGTGTATTTCCTACATGCGCGCCGAGGCACAACCAATGCTTTTCTCTTGTATTTTTTTTTTTTTTTGAGGGGGTGGGGACACCATACGATTACAAAAACTATAGCACTGGCAATCGTGTCATCAGGAACTGCGGTACGCTTTCTGAATGGTGGCCAAACAGCGCATTCAGCAGTGAATGTCCTGTCGAGCAAGCAAAGGACTGAGACACCAACATGCAATAGTAGCAAAAAATCTGTGACAGTACGCCAGTCATGTAAACTCGTGGTACGGAATCGATGTATTTGCAACGCACAGAAAAGCACGGCATTGTCTGTCGTACTGTCTATCGTACAGTCAAAGATTTGAAATGGAAAGCTCTTCAGCGGCGCATTCTCTGGTGATTTTCGACAAACTCTACCAGTAGTATCGCGTTCAGTATCCGTTGATAAACTAATGCGTGTCTCAAATCATGTTTCATTGCGAAAAGTACAGAAATTGACTTTAAAGACCAACAGACGTGTACAACAACATTATGTACCCACTGTAGGTTTCGCAAAACAGAAATGTCGGGCTTTTGATGTGAACAGTTTAGGCTAGGCTTCACCGTGACTATTACTGATATCGAATGAAACAACTAGTTTATTGTTGTCGGTTACTGTTCATTTATACCCATAACACTTTTCAGTGGCTTAAACGTCCATCGTCAGGTGGATTTATGTGCGTCAATGAGACGTATGTACGTTGTGTTACGACTTTGGGGTAACCTGTTACATCAAAGTCATAACACAACACACGCACGTCGTATTAATGTGGTGTCATCGTAAGACACCGTCCGCCCCGATAGCTGAGTGGTCAGCGTGACGGATAGCCATCCTGCGGGCCCGGGTTCGATTCCCGACTGGGTGGGGGATTTTCTGCGCTCACGGACTGGGTGCTGTGTTGTCTGCATCTGCATTCCATCCCCATCCGGCGTGCAGGTCGCCCAATGCACCAAGGCCATGTCACGCAAGGGGTCTCCCGGTTAATGATGCCAAACGCTCATTTCAATAGTAAGACACCATTCGTGCGCTGGCCTTCAACATGGCTGTTTATACAAATCGGGCGCCGCGCTTCCCTTCTCCTGGAGGACTACACGACACCAGCGCCCCCTCCAACGCTGGCATAAAGGACGCCGATGACAGCGCTGCGCCGGCCGGTGTGGCCGAGCAGTTCTAGGCGCTTCAGTCTGGAACTGCGCGACCGCTACGGTTGCAGGTTCGAATCCTGCCTCGGGCACGGATGTGTGTGATGTCCTTAGGTTAATTGGGTTGAAGTAGTTCTAAGTTCTAGGGGACTGATGACCACAGATGTTAAGTCCCATGGCGCCCAGAGCCATTTTTTACGATAGTTGGTGACAGAAACAGATCCAGAACTTTTAGCGTAATTGAATGCTGAATTAATGCTTAAGGATACAGGTTTCTCTTCCATATGGTGTAAGCCGAACGTAGTGGCCGCGCGATTTGAGGTGCCATGTCACGGAGTGTGCGGCCGCTCCCGCCGGATGTTCGAGTCCTCCCTTGGGCATGTGTGTGTGTGTGTGTGTGTGTGTATGTGTGTTTGTGTGTGTGTGTGTGTGTTGTTCTTAGCAAAAGTTGGTTTAAGTAGTGTGGAAGTCTAGGGTCCGATTCCCTTATGAATTCACACATTTGAACCATTTTTCCATGTGGTGTAGATACTCATAACTAACCACCTCTTTAAATAATACTTTTAGTATCAAACTTTTTTCATGAAATTAGGAACCCCTTTTTCAGTGCTGAAAATAGATTTATGAAAGTTTAAGGAACCGCTGATTTCGGTTACTGATATTGTAACCTCCCCACAGATAAATAATATGTATAATAATCTCCCAACAGTAAAAAAATATAAGTATATAATTCACATTCAGCGTAACCTCCCAACAGTTATGTTCCGTAACCTATCAATAATACAATGTGACAAATCTCTCAATAAAAAATCTAACTCATATACAACCTTTCAATAACTGACTGACTGTGAATCTAAACTGGTAAATTTGGACGTCAGCAGTGCTGCGTCATGGCCCTGAATGATCATTCTGAATAAATTGAAAATTCTTACCTGAATGAAGTACCCGGATAACGCGTATATATATGCTCTTTTAATAAATTTTTCTGGCACAGCCCAGTGCAATGCTGGCCGATAGATTTGTCATGCATAAAAAGAACAACTGATTTTCCTTTGCAATAATCGGGATGACCATGGATTGGAGAAATTAGTAAATTCTTTAAATTGAGATGAATAATTGTCAAAAGTTAATTTTTATAAAAAAGATTATTACTAAGAGATTTTTTTAAAAAACATTTACATGGGACTTGATATAACAATACTACATACGCGCGAGGCTGCTTTTACCTTATATTATATCGCTCAGGCACCGCCATCGCTCCCCACGACCGGCCCAGCCAACTTCATACACACGACAGCTACCTACTACTTACTCCTACTGCTACACACACTGCTCTTAGTGCTGACAACACTGCTCTCTGGTCTGAGATTCTCTTATACCCTACATATAGCAGGCAGCGCATGAGCAATCCATCGGAATTACACCTGCTCGAGTGCGCTAGCAACAAATTGCTTAATCATGGACCACTTACAATATTGATAGAACATACTTTCAGAACGAATTATTTTACTGGACGGACGTTTTCGTTTTGATCGATACAAAATGCCTCTGCCTGACACTGACTTTTTTTACAACATGACAGTAATACATTCGAATTACAATGAGTGAGTCTCATTGCTCGTGCATATCTTTTCATAATACAGAATGGTACAGTCGCAATTAATTCTAATATTGCACTATGTTGGATCGGTAATCATGCAATAATGAACATCTCGCGGCTGATGACTTCCGTCCTCGTATAAATGACTAATTCCACGGCCGTAGATGAGTGGTATTTGCAAATCAATGAGTAAATATGGTAAGCTCATCATAAGCTCCCTTGCAGCCCATGTACCGATTTCCCCATGACTTGAAGCTAACGAATGTCTCTGCACTCCTTTGTTGTTAACAAGACATTCGTTTTTTGGTTAATAACGTTTGTCCAAACACTCACATCATTTAGTTACACTTCCAAGATTTTCTCACAAGAACTGAAAGTTTTGATTTATCTATTTAGCTATTAATTTTTCTTAAAGTTGTTGTTTCATAGAAATTTATAATTACTGCTGATCTTAAAAATCTCTTCATGGGTGAGCTTTTTAGATTTCCAGGGGTAGTGGTCTTCAGTGTCGGTATTTGGCTACTTTCATTGGGAAATTTTCCCCTTAAAGAAAAATAAACCTACATATGCAATGATAAACCATAATTTTAAGACCACGGCCCCCCAGTGACGCTGGATGCCCCTTGGTAGCGTTGCAGGTACGTGATGCGGTAACAAACGTATACAGGGTGGTCCATTGATAGTGACCGGGCCAAATATCTCACGAAATAAGCATCAAACGAAAAAAGTGCAAAGAACGAAACTCGTCTAGCTTGAAGGGGAAACCAGATGGCGCTACGGTTCGCCCGCTAGATGGCGCTGCCATAGGTCAAACAGATATCAACTGCGTTGTTTTTTTTTTAAATAGGAACCCCCATTTTTTAATACATATTCGTGTAGTACGTAAAGAAGTATGAATGTTTTAGTTGGGCCACTTTTTTCGCTTTGTGACAGATGGGGTTGTAATAGTCGAAAACGTATAAGTAGGTGGTATCACGTAACATTCCGCCAGTGCGCACTGTATTTGCTTCGTGATACATTACCCGTGTTAAAATGGACTGTTTATCAATTGCGGAAAAGGTCGATATCGTGTTGATGTATGGCTATTGTGATCAAAATGCCCAACGGGCGTCTGCTGTGTATGCTGCTCAGTATCCAAGACGACATCATCCAAGTGTCCGGACCGTTCGCCGGATAGTTACGTTATTTAAGGAAACAGGAAGCGTTCAGTCACATGTGAAACGTCAACCACGACCTGCAACAAGATGCCCAAGTAGGTGTTTTAGCTGCTGTCGCGGCTAATCCGCACATCAGTAACAGACAAATTGTGGGACAATCGGAAATCACAAAACCGTCGGTGCTGAGAATGCTACATGAACATCGATTGCACCCGTGCCATATTTCTATGCACCAGGAATTGCATGGAGACGACTTTGGACGTCGTGTACAGTTCTGCCACTGGACACAACAGAAATTACGGGACGATGACAGATTTTTTGCAGCGACGAAGCGACATTCACCAACAGCGGTAACGTAAACCGGCATAATACGCACTATTGGGCAACGGAAAATCCACGATGGCTGCGACAAGTGGAACATCAGCGACCTTGACGGGTTAATGTATGGTGCGGCATAAAGGGAGGAAGGATAATTCGTTCAAATGGCTCTGAGCGCTATGGGACTTAACATCTGAGGTCATCAGTCCCCTAGAACGTAGAACCACTTAAACCTAAGGACATCAAACACATCCATGCCCGAGGCAGGATTCGAACCTGCAACCGTAGTGGTCGCGCGGTTCCACACCATAGCGCCTAGAACCGCTCGGCCGGCAAGGATAATTGGCCACCATTTTATCGATGGCAATCTAAATGGTGCGACGTATGCTGATTTCCTACGTAATGTTCTGCCGATGTTACTACGTTTCACTGCATGACAGAATGGTGATGTACTTCCGACATGATTGATGTCCGGCACATAGCTCGTGTGCGGTTGAAGCGGTATTGAATAGCATATTTAATGACAGGTGAATTGGTCGTCGAAGCACCATACCATGGTCCGCACGTACACCCAATCTGACATCCCCGGATTTCTTTCTGTGGGGAAAGTTGAAGGATATTTGCTATCTTGATCCACTGACAACGCCTGACAACATGCGTCAGCGCATTGTGAATGCATGTGTGAACATTACGGAAGGCGAATTACTCGCTGTTGAGAGGAATGTCGTTACACGTACTGCCAAATGCATTGAGGTCGACGGACATCATTTTGAGCATTTATTGCATTAATGTGGTATTTACAGGTAATCATGCTGTAACATTATGCGTTCTCAGAAATGATAAGTTCACAAAGGTACATGATCACATTGGAACAACCGAAATAAAATGTTCAAACGTACCTACGTTCTGCATTTTAATTTATAAAACCAACCTGTTACCAACTGTTCGTCTAAAATTCTGAGCCCTATGTTTGTGACTATTACAGCGCCATCTGTCACAAAGCGAAAAAAGTGGTCCAACTAAAACATTCCTATTTCTTTACGTACTCCACGAATATGTAATAAAAATTGGGGTTCTTATTTTTAAAAAAACGCAGCCGTTGTCTGTTTGACCTATGGCAGCGCCATCTAGCCGGCCATCCCTAGCGCCATCTGGTTTCCCCCTTCAAGCTAGACAAGTTTCGTTCTTTGTAATTTTTTCGTTTTACTCTTATTTCGTGAGATACTTGGCCCGTTCACGATCAATGGACCACCCTGTATATAAAACACGATATTTTTTTAAAAACTTCAAATTATTTTAATAAAAAAATGAAAGTTTGATAGTTGTCTCGATTTGATTACTGACTAATTGCACAGAAGAAACAGAAAGAATTCCTTGTGGGGAAAAATAAATGGCAAAAAGAAAAGTAATTATCACACGTCGCCTCATGACACTGACAGTATACACCTCAAACGCGACTTAACTCATATATGTATTTGCATGTAGTGGGCAAGCACAAATGTCTGTGTTTCACACAAAGTGACTTTGTGTAACAAACATTACTACGAAAAGAAGTTATTAAGTAATCACTAAGACGAAGAAAGAGTAGCAAGACATCCAATGGTTCCGGAAATAGTTGAGAGAGAACATACACATTGTAATCGTAGTAAGTAGTGGTCTTCAAATGATGGAAACAAATCTAGCAGAAAATATCCTCGCTTTGTTTCGAAAAGAGCACCTCAGGGGACAAGGAACAGGGCAACATGCAAATCCAATCCTAATTGAGTCAAAGTTTAATATAGGAACGCAATGCTATTTTGATAGTCGACGCTTCATTATCCGTGAGATGCCTTCCGCTGACCCGCTATAGGGGAAGATTCAACTTCCCGAGGACAAATAAATCTGCTCCTCCAGAGACGCCTGTTCACGGAATGTTATTTTCATACACAGGCGAGGAAATTGGAAACCTGGTTCACTTATACGGGGAAAATTTAGTTCGTGGAAACGTGAAATGGGATTCAGAACTCAACGTTGCTTATTTATATAAATTACAGGCTTTCAGAGGGAAATTTCATTCCTCATTAGATAAGCGCAAACGAGAGGTTTACGAGTTAAGTGCGAAGCGAATTTCACGTCCTTACAATCTGGAAAAGTCTCCCAAGCTACCTTCCTGCACCGTGGATATCGTACCAATGTTTTTCTTAGTTCTAAGCATTTATTACTTCTGCCGTTACTTCGTAGTGATGACTTCCAATTTTTAACTGTTAATAATATGAGTTTGGAATTACCGCAGAACTTATAATAGCAAATGTTGCAGAATGCACAATCATGTGTAAGACGTTACTGGTGTGGGAGGAATACAATATTTATACTTTACATCGGAAATTCAATCTTAAATTTCTGTTTCTGAAAGACTACTCCTGCTGCACGCGATATATCTCTTTTTATATATAGATTTTTTCAACACCAATAAGTGGAGAATGTGTTGAAGTCCACGAAGGATCAAAAAACAACTTGTTAAAACGTATAAATGAACAAAGAATTATGACAGCTGTTCTAATCACATTAACGGAGATAGTATACGTGTACTAATAATTCTAACAGAAATCTTAACATAGTAAATAGGACTCAGGTGTCATCGAAACGAAATCGATAGCTCGTCAGGTAAGCAATCATGTCGACACTAGAATGATGTTCGTGAATTTACGTCCTCGGGAACGTGATTCGTAAGCCCTTCTGGATTTTTTTTCGATGTGGAAATGCGTTAATAAGTTTCTTTTGACTTAAGTTCTACAGAATGAAACAGGGTTAACAGGAAAGTGCATTACACTGCTGACGGCCTATGAGGTATGTGTTATGCAGTTAACCAAGTAGTACTGACAAATAATGTAGCACTTTAGATATAACTCGACTATTTATCGCAAACTACCGAAGAAACTTGTCGTCGCCCAGGTATTTATTTACAGCTGTGCGTCCACGCCAGTTACAGGCAGCGTCCGCCCCTGTACTTAATGTTTATGACATCATATCTCCTGAACTTTGGGTCGTATAGCGATATAATTTTGCGGGTACATTCAGCAAAATATGTGGATACCGTCTCCGAAATTTACTGCGAATAGAGTTAGTAGAAAAGAAGTAATAAATTTAAACGTCGTGCATGATGCAATAGTTTTGCACGCATCTACTTATTTATGACGGCATATGGTCTGAACTTTGAATCGTACAGTGACATAATTTTGCACTTACATTCAGTGGTACCTGATCATACTGTCTATAAAATGTGTCACGAATAAAGTCAGCAGTAAAGAAGAAATAAAGTATAACGTCATGTCTCATGCTGTACTTTTATTGCTTGAACAGCGGGCATGTTATACGGGTTCTCAGCAAGAAGAAAATTCTTAAGGGTTTGGAATTTTGTGTAAAGTTCGTTGCAAGTCGCTAACAGCTGTCACTTTCAAAAACTGGGCGAATCAGTTCTGGGAATCCATGCCCCGCGAGCTACGTGACTTTTAACCTCCTTCGATAGGTAAATGGTTGTTACCCCATAGTGACTGCCACCTGACGGTAACGCGTAAGTGTACAGAGATTGATTGAAATCGCTCGAGTGGTTTAGGAGGGGATGTGGAACATACATACCCACCCACCCACACACACACACTCTCTCACACACATATACATTGATTTTTGTAATGTGTATGAATTCACTATTCTCATCATAGCAGTGTCTCACTAACCTCATAGTAAACTGCATGAATTAATGTCCATTCATCGCTGCCGAAGATCGCCTGAAGAATTTGCTATGGGAGGGAAAGTACACATCCTGTTTGGTAAAGAGCAGTAGAAGAAGATGGATGAATTAAGAGAATCAACAGCAGATTTCAACATACTAACAGGGCTGAAGATACACTAAAGGTAAGGCTGTCCTGAACCAGAAGGTTGGTTTGAACACTACAATGCTTTCCTAAACATGGTCCTATATGAGGAGAAATACGTTTGACTTCTTCCGACCTTAGGACATAGTTTCCCAGCCAGTTATAGGGACTCTTGCTGTTTAAGGCAGACTCTAAGCCACGGTTTAACTCACTTGTCACCAGCGTTTCAATGTCGGATGTAGAAGAAGAGATACATGAGGAACGACAGAGGATTTTATACCCAGAGCCTTAGATTCAAAGGCCAATGGTAACCGCTTCAAAAATCGAGCATGTATAAGTAAGATAATGATCGCTTCAAGCTATATAAATATCTATTTCGTTTTACTATAATAACATAAGATTTTTACAAAAAAAACGTTTTGTATTATACTGTATGAGGCCCTACAGATTTGACTAATACTTCGTACCTACTAGGCGCATCAAATGTCTGCAGAATTTACGGATACGTCACATGTGCAGAATAAGGAACGGAGATATCTGGGAAAAAATTGCTTTTTGCGCCTACTGACGTATACTGATAAATTTATCCTTAACGCTACATCTTATGGGAATCGTTAAAACATTCTATTCAACACATATCATTTTACTTGTTTAATTTTCTTTGTATTAAACTCAGCGTATTAGAAGAGTTATCTTCAAATTAAGTCTGGATTAAGCTGCCAACAACGTAACCTGCGCGACTCTATGCCGTGTCGAATTTTGTGAAATTTTCTACAGATCTACGATGTCACTGTTATTGTTTTGTGGTTATCTTTTGTGGCAAAATGAGAACAGTGAAAACATACATCTACTAAAAGGCAAACTGAAACCAGGGAAAAAATCTGTCAAATGAACATCACGTGATATTTTACTACATTAGTGGTTTTGAAAGTGTATAGTCGGCCGGCCGGTGTGGCCGTGCGGTTCTAGGCGCTTCAGTCTAGAAGCGCGTGACCGCAACGGTCGCAGGTTCGAATCCTGTCTCGGGCATGGATGTGTGTGATGTCCTTAGGTTAGTTAGGTTTAAGTATTTCTAAGTTGTAGGGGACTTATGACCACAGATGTTAAGTCCCATAGTGCTCAGAGCCATCTGAACCATTTGAAAGTGTATAGTCAATTTCTATAAAAGCTGAATAGTCATTGTTGCACACAGCAGTATTAAACACTTCATTGCGTAAACAGTTTTAATCATATCAGACCAAAATAAGGCACAACGTTTCATTGCAAAAACAATCGTATACGTAGTACTCATCTTTCACAACTTATTGAGAGGACATTGCGACGGCTTAATCGAATGTGTGACAATCTATTAAGCTTCATATCACAAACTCGTAACTCCATACATCACGTATAGTGTACTATAAATCTCCGATGAAGCGCTTGACAATATTGATAAAGCATAATTCTTAAAAAAGTGGTAGAGTGGTAGGAAGGTTTACCGTCCATAACCAAAATGCACTCTCTAATTTTTATCATAGGTAGCAACTCCACATTTGGTACCTTACTATCGTTGACTCAAGGACAAAGTAGACAGGAGTACGTGGAAACGTGAAGACATCATTATACAGTATGAAAATTGTTGTGTCTAGACAAGACAGCCTAGACACAATGAGAGGAAGCCGAAAGGCACGCGCTAAGCCAAAGCAGGGTGCGTGAGGTCTGAAACAGGATACGTAATGAATGCTATAAAGAAAAGTACGTAGCTTCTGGAATACTTAACTTTAATCCATCCTTGTGGTACATCTGGAGATTGTGGCGATACAAGTGAGACTCTTTATATACATGCAATGTTACTAATGGCGCCTTGCAAGGTCGTAGCCATGGACTTAGCTGAAGGCTATTCTAACTATATGCTCGGCAAATGAGCGAGGCTTCGTCAGTGTAGCCGCTAGCAAAGTCGTCCGTACAACTGGGGCGAGTGCTAGTCCGTATCTCGAGACCTGCCTTGTGGTGGCGCTCGGTCTGCGATCACACAGTCGCGACACGCGGGTCCGACATGTACTAATGGACCGTGGCCGATTTAAAACTACCACCTAGCAAGTGTGGTGTCTGGCGGTGACACCACAAAAATAGTGGGTGAACATCCGATTTTGTCAGAATCTTAAACGTATGCTGGTGGTGGTGGTGGTTAGTGTTTAACGTCCCGTCGACAACGAGGTCATTAGAGACGGAGCGCAAGCTCGGGTGAGGGAAGGATGGGGAAGGAAATCGGCTGTGCCCTTTCAAAGGAACCATCCCGGCATTTGCCTGAAGCGATTTAGGGAAATCATGGAAAACCTAAATCAGGATGGCCGGAGACGGGATTGAACCGTCGTCCTCCCGAATGCGAGTCCAGTGTGCTAACCACTGCGCCACCTCGCTCGGTAAAACGTATGCTGCATACGACCTTTGGTCACAGTAGATTACAACACTTTATAAAATAAAATGTCGGGAAGAATGAACACACCATATAGACAACCAACCAACAACCAAAAATTCGTGTTACCTTACTCGCTTGATCATGCATGAATTCAAAAAGAGAAAGTGGAAAAATGAAGGCGACATTATATCAACATAATAGTTCGGACCTCCCATTTTGTCAAACTCTTAAAAGTATTTTTCATACGGTATATTGTCATAATAGATTGCAAATGTGTACAAAATAAAATTTTCAGAAATAATTAACATACCTCCTTGACAGCCAGCTAATAACCTCCTGTAAACAGTTGACAGAACATCGTGTTATGTTACTTATTTCATTCTACACACTTACAAAATACAGTCAATCCTAAGCGCCGGCAGAAGATGACGAGTGGGAAACTTCCTCTAAACGTTGCAGCAAAACGACACCACGACTCGACTGATAACACAAGAAGATCTCTCCAATGAAATTACTGTTATTGCACGTTACTATTCGAACATCTAAGAAACCGGTCAGCGTTAGTGAATTGAAATAAGGCATTGTCGTCTGTCACCGGAGCTGCTCATTGCCGCCAGAACTAGCAAGACTCACGTCCGCAGCGATGCAGCGCGAAACGCGTTACGAGAAACATCATATCGCTTCTACTAATGTCAAGGTTTTGATGCAATGTGTCTTCAAATGTGAAGAATCGAAATATTTTTATAGACGTGTGCTGGAACCATTGTGGAGTGAAAATTTCTGTAGCATGCAGCTTTTATGAACATGCAATCATTACTCATTATCGAGATATTTGTGGCTATATCAGTGGGAAGCATCAGACTGAGTTGTGCATCTTGCATAAACACGTCTTAAGTGGCAGTACAAATCCAGTTTTTTTGTAAACATTATTGTTCTGCTAGGTCGGAAAATATTCTGCACTTGCTTCTTCAATAATGAAGGAGATAGAATTATTTCTAGTCACCCACGTTTCATAAAACGATTTCAAATGCAGCTGCAATTGTTTATCCCATATAGGTATTTTTCACGATACACTCGAGTATACAGGCTGGCGCAAAAGTCGCTGGGCAGTTAGTTAAAAGAAAACAAAAGCAGCAGCAAGACGTAGAAGAGTAGGAAGTTTTAACTTATTACGTTCTTATTACCAAATAGTGATAATTACTTCTTGTCAAGTTGGTATACAATTCAATGCCAAACAAAACAAACCCAATAATCAAAGTAGTGAATTGTTGAAAGCGTGACCTGTTAGACGTGTTTACAGCTGTAGTTTTCCTGATTGTACCGATGTCAACCCTTAACTGACGAGGTGACTTTTCTGTAACGTACATCACGAGGTGGGGTCTATGGGACCCCTATGTTTAAACCGAGATTTAAGGCAAAAATCATTTAAAACTTTTAATTTATGCTGTACAACTTTTATTTTTACAATTATTTAAGTGTTGTTTAAATGCTTCTAGTTTATTTTACTGCACTAAACAAAGCTTGCAGCATTATACTATGTAAACACAGAAACGCAAATAGTTTTGTGGGGTTCGTTGAAATAGTGCACATAAATAAACTGTTAGAGTACTGAATTTTACATTCTGAAAAATTACACAATTTCTGCAGCAAATAAATTTCCAAACGAAACTAAATTCCAGGGTTTAAATTTGCGCATAAAAATTCCACACGATAGATACAAAAATAAAGTATGTCAAACTGTCATTCATTGCTGGGAGCTACAGTTTTCATATTACCACCTAGAACACTTTCGATTTTAACAGGCACGATAAGTGTTTCATTGAAGAAACAGGCAGATCCCCATCACAACTTTCCTGAAGTACTTCCTCTGAATAATACTCTTGTTCGATAGCAGTACTGTGATTACTGGATTATGTAAAATGTTCGTCTTTTTCGTTCATTTCTTGATCTATATAACTGACACCTTCCTCCATAGACCGACAAACAATTTCATGAAACTCGAGAGAGTTAAAAATGACACATTCGTGCCAACACATTTTGAGCTACACGTTATCGTCCTGAAGCAAACAGTACGTAGTTCACGAGGCGCGATCTAGGAGCCTCCAACACGTATCAGTAACACGTATCAACAGTATACACAGAAGGCGATAACGCAACCGACAACAAAACATCGTAGGCTTGGCAATTTAAGGAGGGTAGGAGGAGAAGAGTATCATTCCACCACAACTGGCCTTGGAGAGCGAGTTCGAAAATTTTCGCGTGGTCTGAGAGGCCACATCTCGTGTTGAGATATTTGTCCCTGTCACGAACAATGGACCACCCTTTATAAGAGAGAAAAGCGTCAGATAGTGAATGATAACTGGGAAGGGCACTCGTCTGAGAGAACATTATGAGAACCTGACAGAGTTTGTAAAGAGCCTAATTGTAGGTCTCCATTTGGCTGACCGGTCGAATGGTTCAGCATGCAGACAGTATCGAGAAGTGTGGGTGATTCGGACGTGACAGTTGCATAATGGTGGACTGCTTGGCAACGTCAGGTCGGCGACACTCACCGTTAAGATTCTGGTCGGTCACGTCTGATCAACAAAAAGGAGGAAAGTCATATTGTGCACCCAGGACATCATAGCCCCTTTATATCCAAGCCTGCTATCCGAGTTCAAGTAGCTGACTCCCTGCAACACGCTGTATCATTTCCCACAATTGGTTCAAATGGTTCAAATGGCTCTGAGCACTATGGAACTTAACTGTTGAGGTAACCAGTCCCCTAGAACTTAGAACTAGTTAAACATAACTAACCTAGGGACGTCACACACATCCATGCCCGAGGCAGGATGCGAACCTACGACCGTAGCGGTCGCGCAGTTCCAGACTGTAGCGCCTAGAACCGCTCGGCCACCTCGGCCGGCGCAATTGGTTCGAGACTATCAACAGCCAGCCTAAGGATCTACTGTTCCACCCTGTCGCTACCTTTAACACAAAATTACGGCTTTGGAATGGTGCCGTGATCGCGAAGCATGGGCTGCTGATAAATGGTGTAGTATTGTGTTGGATGAATCGCGGTTCTGCGCTATCCTGGATGATGAAAGTGGACGAGTATGAGGGTGATCTATGAAGAGGTCGCATTCTTCCAGTGT
This sequence comes from Schistocerca americana, assembly GCF_021461395.2. Classification (NCBI taxonomy): domain Eukaryota; kingdom Metazoa; phylum Arthropoda; class Insecta; order Orthoptera; family Acrididae; genus Schistocerca; species Schistocerca americana. The sequence continues at coordinate 465,810,957 of NC_060124.1, read as the reverse complement.
TTCGCTGAGGCACACCGTTGTTGCTCTTGGCGTGGCAGTGTGGCCATTGGGACTGACAGAGCCGCGGAGACCATTTTCAACAGGGCAATGCTCATACACACACAGCACACATCTCTACGTGCTGTCTGCATGATTTTGAGGCATCTTTGCGACCAGAAAGATACCCAAATCTGTCCCCGAAAGAATAGGTGAGGCACCATAGTCGACCTCAATTTCATCCTAGTCCCGGTATCCGGGATATCGAGGACCAGTTACAACGTATATGAGCCAACATCCTTCTGGAGAGGATACAACGAAACTACGACTCCTTTCCCAGTCGCATACGTGCATGCTTCCAGGCCAGAAGGGATGTAACGTCTTACTGATCATTACCCTCATACTGGCAAGTTCTTTGTAAACTGGCTCGACTTTGAAATCACTGAAATAACATCACAAGCCCTCTCAACCCTTCTCCCCTTCTCATGCTCCACATTTTATTAAGGCAGTTTATTACGTCTTACATATAATATTGTTGCATATTGCATGTTTCAGCAACAAGATGATGGTAGGCACTGATCCTTTTTGGGCCGTGCAGTTAAGTTAAATCTCCAGGAAGCTTATAGATTTGAGATCGTTCAGAAAACACATGACAAATGTACTTTCACTAGTGTAATTTTTTTCTCCATCTATGTATGTAACTGCTATGTACGCCTTAGATTTACCTACACTCTCCATGAGAGTGTCGCTGCTGTACACATTAAGGTTTACGGATGCATGCAGCTACTGACCTGTACGAAGATGGCGGGCAAAGCGAGCAGGAAGGATGCGCACCAGATGCCCAGGATGATCTTGCGCGCCTGGCTGATTGTGCAGATGTACTTGGCTCGCATCGGGTGCACGATAGCATAATACCTGCACATAAAACAAACGCAGTTTGATCAGGAAAAACGAGTATGACCGCTTGATCGTTTAGGTCTCGACTTTGCCAGTTTCCCTAATACACTGAGAATCGAAAGAAACTGGTACACCTGCATAATATCGTGTAAGGCATCCAGGAGCACGCAGAAGTGCCGCAACACAACGTGGTATGGACTCGACTAATGTCTGAAGTAGTGCTGGAGGAAACTGACATCCTGTAGCAGAGCCCATAAATGCGTTAGAGCACGTTGCAAGGCATCCAAGATAAGCTGAATAATGTTCATGTCTGGGGAGTTTGGTGGCCAGTGGAAGTGTTTAAACTCAGGAGAGTGTTCCTGCACCCACTCTGTAGCAATTCTGGACATGTGGGGTGTCGCATTGTCCTGTTGGAATTGCCCAAGTCCGTCGGTATACACAATGGACACGAATGGAAGCAGGTGATCAGACAGGATGCTTACGTACATGTCACCTGTCAGAGTCGTATCTAGACGTATCAGGGGTCGTACCTAGACGTATCAGGGGCCCCATATCATCCCAATGCACGCGCCCCATACCATTATAGTCCGTTGCTGACATACAGAGCCTTTGAATCCTTGAGGTTGCCTCCATACCCGTACACGTCCATCCATTCGATACAATTAGAAACGATACTCGTCCGACGAGGCAACATGTTTCTAGTCATCAACAGTCCAATGTCGATGTTGACGGGCCCAAAGCTTTGTGTCATGCAGTCATCGAGGGTACACGAATGCGTTTTCGGCTCCAATAGACCATATCGATTATGTTTCGTTGAATGGTTCTTACCCCGACACTCGTCGATGGCCCAGCATTGACGTGTGCAGCAATTTGCGGAAGGACTACACTTCTGTCTGATGAACGATTCTCTTCAGTTATCGTTGGCCCCATTCTTGCAGGACCTCTTTCTGGCTGCAGCGATGTCAGAGATTTGATGTTTTACCGGATTCATGATATTGGCGGTATATTCGTAAAATGGTCTTATGGGAAAATTCCCACTTCAGCGCTATTTCGGAGGTTCTGTGTCACATTGCTCGTGTTCCAACTATAATGCCACTTTCTAACTCAAATCTTGATAATGTGACACTGTAGCAGCAGTAACCGATCTAACAGCTGCGCCAGACACTTGTTGTCTTATATAGATGTTGCCAACCGCATTGCCATATCTGCCTGTTTACATATATCTGTATTTTAATATGCATGCCTGTACCAATTTTTGGGGCTTCACTTTATATAATAAATAATTAAAATGGCAGATGCGTTTCTTCGATGTTTTTAATACAGTTGTGTCAGTATTTCAGACCTCTCTCTCTGTGTTATTACACCAAAATAGGTGGAAGTGCATTGAGATGAGCTCCCGGGAAGTTTGTCGCCCTAACTGTTCATGACCTAGTTATGCTTTCGCTTGAGCACCCATACTACTCTCATTCTAGAGGAGATAATCGTGGAACACTTTCATGGTACTTCATTTAAAAGACTAACTGATCTGTAATTTGTGAGTATGTTCCAAATCTACCCCTAGGCCTAAATATTTTATTTATTCACACAAGCAGAGCTCCATTCCATGAAGATAAACTTGTTTGTGAAGAGGTCTCTTTCTGGTTTTGAACACGATTCAGTCTTGTAAGTGGAAAAGATGAAAAAAGCTGCAACAGGAAACGTTATAGTTTGGGGGCAGACGCTTTTTAGAAAACTGCATTGGGTAATTTCCGGATGGATACAAACAGACCAGAGACGCAGTTGATCACATGAAATGCTTGTGATAAGCTCGTGATGCAAGTGTGTAACTTTTAGGCGTCAGTAGCGGGTACAAAATGTCCTCTTGGCTGAAATTATCTCGGGAGAAATAGAATGGGTAGATATTTCCAAGCAGTTTAAAGGTAGGCCCTTTGTGATTGACAGAGGTAGTTTCCACAAGATGAAAGGATCGCTCCCATTGGTTTGAAAAAGCCGTGATGTGAAGCACCAAAGGACACAGGTGAGGGACAGTTTTGCTACGAAAGACACAATACGGTAAACTTTGGGGACTCTCCTCTGAAATAGCGTCCAAGTGTAAAAAAGGGGCATCACGCTCTGTACAACGGCAAAAGAGGATTTTTCTGTGAACACTGCGTTCACTTTGGCTGTCATTCAGCTAGAAATTAGCTGAAGAGTCGTTGAGCTCCGATAGCGGAGGAACGAAACAGCCACGTACTTAATTGTTGTTGTGAGAACTGAGAGATCATGGAAGTATATACGCTGCACCATCTATGCATGTGTATATCGCCATATTTTCCAGGCTGGGGATGAGTGCATGTTTTCTCGCCTAACGAGAAACATAGGACAGTTTTAGCTGATAAAATATCAGTAAAGATTTTGATTAGCTTTTTATAGGATTTTCAGAGGGCAAGAGCAGCCATGCAGCTGGCAGCACATCGCAGCTAAAAGGTAATTTCTGCTGGCAGACACGTAAACATTGTTGGTTCACCAGCTTGCGTCCTGTGTGAACTCTAGCAGCCTTGGGTAATCTTTTGCTCAGCTTGTCACAATAACTAACCATCCTCCATAGACTTGTCATCCTAAAAAATACCGAACTTAGAACCAGAATTGGATGATTTGTCGTAATATTGGTCAACTTCACGGTGTAGTAGTAAGCATAATGTTGCAGAGAACCTTCTATTTAAATTTTATATTGCTGTGTTCAGGGTTAGTTCTACTAAACAGGACATAATGGGTTATATTGATAACTGTCCTGTGTCATGTCACAATCTATGTAAATTTGTGTACTTCTTTGACAATAATTCTGACATTAAACAACTGTGTACAGCTAAACACCAATGTGCTCTGTCATAGAATAAGGGTCCACTACTAACCCGTCATTTATTCTATAGACGCGAAAGCACTCACAGGTTTTTTTGGTTGATGTCTGATGAATGTGAAACGGAGTGGAGTGTCAGAGTCTCGTTTCTCACAATCGATTCTTATACGTTAAACTGTGTACCAATGATTTTCTTCTTTCTGTGTTATTAAGGTAAGCGTAATGTAACTTTGGCTTCAGTGGTTTTTGTGAAGAACTTACATCCTCTCACTTATGAATATAATGGTTTTTTTTTTAAGTTGCTTATCATTTCACTTTGTTGCTTAGATACAGACTTAACAATTCGACTGAAGATCGAATAGCCGGCACGGTAGCTCAGCGTGTTCGGCCAGAGCGCTGCTCGCCCTCTGTAATAAAGAAACTCAGTAAAGGGATCAAGTATCAACTTGAACGGATGTCTTGTACCGTCCTCCCAGACCAAACGCAACCAACAATGTCGAACAAAACGAAAAAAAAAAGCCGATTCAAGGAGAAGTATAGCTAAACCTTGTACACTGGTAATTGCGAGCAGGAGCTGCTCGTATACTAATCAAGAAGCACGAGTTCCAAGTTAATTAGAGAAAGGTGAGCCGTTTCGGACGGTGGGCTCTCAATGTTCAGCAGCCAGCGGTACATAATATGATCAATGCTGAAACACATTAAATGAAGTTATGTGGTAAGAAAATGGGATGTGTTTAATTTACACACTGTAAGATTTTGTGTCTACTCTCAAACTAAGGAAAAGAAAATTGGAAGTCAACTGATACGAATATGGGACTGCTTAAGTTAAACACTGACGGACCTTGAGTTAATTACATTGATCACTGTGCTGAAAGCGCTTTTGGGAGCTGATGCATTTGCGGCAGCGAAAGAAAGTGACTGTGAGAGTGAACTCTGCATAGGAGTTGCTACCCTTTGCTGACAGCGTATTTGACTCTTCATTCATAATACTTTTTACTATGGCTTGAGTTACGGGAGTAGAAAGACTTGTTGTCGGAGCGGATCCGGTTCTATTGTTGTATGGCAGCCATTACGGAATTAGTTACAGAATGACACTGATCAGCCAGAACACTGTGACCTAACAGCCGTTATGTCCACCTGAGGCACGGATAACAGCGGCGACGCGTCGTGGCATGGAAGCCATGGGGCCTCGGTATGTCGCTAGAGGGAGCGAGCGGGCACCATATCTGGACACGCAAGTCACCTAACTCCTGCAAATTCGCGGGGAGGGGGCGATGAGCTCTGACGCCATGTTCAATCACATCCCAGAGGTAATCGATCGGGTCCAGATCTGGCCAGTTGGGGAGGCAGCACATCATTTCGAACTAGCAACTGTCTTCATCAAACCGCTCCGTCACACTTCTGGCTCTCTGACACGGCGCATTATCTTTTTGAAAAATGCCATTTCTGTCGGAAGACCTCATAGTCATGAAGGGGTGTATGTGGTGTGCAACCAGTGTACGATACCCCTTTGCCGTCATAATGCCTTGCGCGCGCTCCACTGGAACCATGGGTAGAAAATAAACAATTTTTTCAGCCTTCAGTTGCAAGGTAATTTTCACTCGTTTACCTAGGTTTCGATTCCAGTAATGGAATCCTCTTCAGAACCTATGAATTAAGCCACATACGGACATATATTACCCACTGAAATGCATCATCAGTCTAATGATTGAATAATAAAGAAATCGTGATACTTACAAAAAATTAAATTATTTTGAGAGCCAAACACTGGCCATGTCACAGATTAAAAATTAAAACAATAAAGACGCATAATCATAAGATTATGTCTGTCGAGATTAAAACCATGAAGGCGAACGTAGACGGAGCTACGCCGGCCAGAAATAAGGACCACATGTGAGCGGCGCGGAGAACTAGGCGTCGCGAGCAGTTTCGCGGCGAGGCTCGGCCGCGGCCAAGCGCATGCGCGAGCGCAAGCGCAGGCGCATGCGCGAGAGACAAACTGTCTCAAAATTACTTACAGCTAATATACATATAAACAAAATGTGACTGAAAGCCGTCCTACAAATGGACAAACCTGTCTATTGGTATGGCAACATTAAGCAATTTACCTGAGAACAAATTACAAAGCCAAGGTATAAAGATTTTTTTTTCTTACACTTAAGTATTATAGTAAGAGGGCGAAGCCCCGCTACAGTAACTAAAAAATTAGTGTCGAAACCATGCGTGCTAAGCATTAAATGTCTTTAACATAAAAACGCCTTAGCAACTATGAGTCATTAACAAGCATATTACGAAATACAAAGACACACATGTACAATCGCACTGTAATAAAGGGACAAAGCAGATAGGGAAACAGCATCGGCCATTCGAGGCGGACTGTGGGTCAACTCCACTGGAGTAAAGGTTGAAATCCTTCGAAATAACTTCTATTTTTTAGTTGCAACTGATCATTAAGTTAGTTGTCTCTATCAATAATAAGATGTTTAAAAATTTGCAATTCTTCGAGGGTGTCTAGCCTGTATCCCTTGGCTTCATTATGCAAAAGCACTGCGTCTTTTAGAGGCTTGGGAGCATGCGCCTTTTGGACCTGATGTTCAGCAAATGTAGATCCTCGTGTTGCATCACCGCTTTTTGTCGGCAGATGCTCTTTAAACCCAACCGACAGGGCCCTTCCTGTCTGGCCAATGTAATAGGAAGGACATTCAGCACACGTGATCTTATACACACCCGACAGCGATGATTTATCCGTTCCTTTATACAGAGAATGAACTAAATTCTTTTTGAGGTTGTTGGTGGTAGAGTATGAAACTTTACACCCTAGGTTTTTTAATAAACGACCTATCTTATAGGATATGTTACCTATAAAGGGAACTGATATATATTTCGTTGCCTGGTGTTGATTGTGGGTACCTGAACTGGAAAGGGTGGTAGTCTTCTTTCGTGTTTTTTTGTTGAACAACTGTCTCACTATACTGGGATTATATTCATTATTCTGAGCGATGTTTTCGAGGACTTTTAATTCGTTCTGTAAGTTGACTGGCGAAAGCGGAATGGAAAGGGCTCGATGGATACTCGAGTGAAAAAAAGGCCATTTTATGGGCCTGAGGATGGGTGGAATCAGCTGGGATGATGATGTCGGAATAGGTTGCTTTCCGAAAAATTTTGAAATCTATTTTGTTGCCAATAATGGATAGAGTCAGATCGAGATAGTCTAAGGTCCTATCAGCTGTCTGATTTTCTTGCGTGAAATTTATTTTTTCATGGAGGTTATTGAAAGTGGTAAATAACAGTTCTAGCTCTTCATAGGAACCTTCAAACACAAACAGCAAGTCATCTACATATGTCGCATAGAATATTATATTATTTGCCAAATCTGGATAATTCCGAAAAAACATCTGCTCCATTGAGTTTATAAAAATATCTGACATGATGCCAGCTAACGGGCCGCCCATAGCTAGACCACAGGGTTGCGAATATACTTTAGTATTGAAAGAGAAATAATTGTACTTGAGGGTGGTGCGTAACAGAACCATTAGTTCATCGATCTCAGGGGCAGATAATTTTTTATGGTATCGCAAATTGCATTCTATAATGCCCATCGTCTGCTCAACAGATACATTAGTATATAAATTTTTAATATCAAATGATACGAGTTTTGTGATGTCAGAACAGGCTAAAGTTTTAAGTTTGTTGGCCAAGTGTACCGAATTTTTTACGGAAAAGTTTTTTTCAAACACAAAATTCTCTTTCAATTTACGGTGTAGGAACCTAGCTAGTTTGTGGTATGCACTTTTGGTGCTGTCAACGATCGGACGGATAGGATGAGAAATTTTGTGAACCTTAAACTGGCTTCTCAAAATAGGTGGTTTCGGATTCATGTTTATAAGGCATTTTTTATGAAACTCGCCGATTAACTTTTTTGTACTGCTAAGAGCCGACCTTATCTCTTTTTGGATCACGTGTGTGGCGTCCACCTCGATTGGCACGATGCCATTTTCCTCAAAAAACATTTCCGTTTTACGGATGTATTCGCTTTTGTGGGCGATAATTAGGGAATGGCCTTTGTCGGACTTAGTTATCAGTGCTTCATTATTTTTAAGCTTAAGATTAATGCTCTTCAACGTTTGATGTACAGTAGAAACAGGATTTTGAACAGAGTAATCTTTTTGGACAATTTTACAGGCGTCATAAGCTATTCTTGTTTGCGCATTTTTTGCTATTTTAGAACAATCAAGCCCAACTTTGAGGTAGACAATTAAATTTTGTACACTTTGAGAAGTACATTTAGGTTGTACATTAAACTTGAAACCTTTACATAAAAGCTCGTTCTCAGCTTCGGAGAAACAAATATTAGTCTTATTCACTACGCGTTCGTAAAATTGGGGTAGGGCGGCCGCCCCATTACGTATGTTATGAACGCCAGAAACCTCAACACAATTTAATAATTTGGCTAGCTTTCTTTCATGTCTAACACTAATTTCGGTTTTACTGTTTGCTAACCATAAACTAATATGTATCCAAAAAGAATCAATTTGAAAGTTAAAGGTAGTCTTAAAAATTTTTGAAAGTTCAAGGTATAGTTCATAAGCTTCTTCATTCAAGCTGTCTTTCTTGGAGTACAACTCAGCACTTCTTTCATTTAAAATCTGGTGTACGATTTCCTTTTAAGACCAGGGGACTTATTACAAACTTTTTTATTAATATAGCCTTTCACAAAATCAGGTACTACATTTGACAGCTTGCATTGCTTAATGAAAGATAGTGCCATACCTGTTTTCATTATTTTATACACTATGTCCACATATCTGTTAGCTGCTTTACTTGCCTCGGCAGGTACAAATTTACAAATCTTTAACATCATGCAGCGCGTACAGAAAATAAACATTTTTTCAGCCTTCAGTTGCAAGGTAACTTTTACTCGTTTACCTAGGTTTCGATTCCAGTAATGGAATCTTCTTCAGAACCTATGAATTAAACCACATACGGACATATATTACTCACTGAAATGCATCATCAGTCTAACGATCGAATAATAAAGAAATCGTGATACTTACAAAAAATTAAATTATTTTGAGAGCCAAACACTGGCCATGTCACAGATTAAAAATTAAAACAACAAAGACGCATAATCATAAGATTATGTCTGTCAAGATTAAAACCATTTTGTAGGCTGAAAAAATTGTTTATTTTCTATACATATACGGTTGCTGACGCGCTGCATGATGTTAAAGATTTGGAACCATGGGTGTTGCCCAGAGCCTAATGGAGCCGCTGTTAGCTTGTCTCCGTCTCACAGTAGAGGTGTCAAGGAGCTGTTCCCCTGGAAGACGACGGATTCGCGCCCTCCCATCGGCATGATGGAGAAGATATCTGGATTCATTACACCGTGCAAAGCTCTGCCACTGCATCAAAGTCCAGTGCCGATGATCATGTACCCAATTCAGTCGTAGTTGCCGATGCCGTGGTGTTACCACCGACACATGCATGGGCCGTCGGTTCCGAGGGCCCATTGTTAGGAGTGTTGGGTGAACTTGCACTGTATGTTCAGGCACATTAGTACGCCCAGCATGAAAATCTCATGGTAGTTACGCCAAAGTACGCCGCCTATCAAGTTTTACCATTCCAGCGAGCGTATGACGTCCTCTAATGTGGGGTGGCCGTCCAACTACACGACGTCTGGAAGTGGTTTCAACTTGGTTTCGATAAGTGCTGAAGACACTCACCACAGCTCTCTCCAACAACTGGAAAGTTGTGCAGTCTCCAAAATGCTCGGTTCGAGCCTCCGGGCAATCACAGTCTGCCCTTAGTCAAACTCAGTTAGATCGCGAGCCTTCCCCATTCTAAACATAGGCAAAGGTGGACAGTCCTGAAAGCTTAGATCCATTTAACGACGCTCTTAATTAAGGGGAAAAACTTCTTTGTGTAGCACATTAGCATTTAACTTAAAATTCACGTAACATTCACTACAACTTTAAACTTTCAAGTTTAATATTCATTGAAGCAAATCGCAATTTAAATTTCTCTCCCTTTATTTTTCTGTTGCCACATAAAAAGTGGCGACGGTGTACAGAACTGCCAGGAAGACTTTTGGGGGAAAATTTGTATTTCGCAACTTGTACAGAGTGTCATCTCTGTTTTGTAAATTTTGTTTCAAGCTTGCTGTCGAGCTGCGTGTACTCGTGGTAGCTCATTAGCCTGTTCCACCACAAACGGAAACTTGACTAAACAACTGTTTGCTAATACAGGCAAGATTAGGGAAGTGTCTTTGACTGTAGATTCCTGTATTAGTCTTCTAAGACACAAACTCTTTAACAAAAAATGTTCAATTGTGTGTGAAATCTTATGGGACTTAACTGCTAAGGTCATCAGTCCCTAAGCTTACACACTACTATACCTAAATTATCCTAAGGACAAACACACACACCCATGCCCGAGGGAGGACTCGAACATCCGCCGGGACCAGCCGCACAGTCCAGGTCTGCAGCGCCCTAGACCGCTTGGCTCCAAACTCTTTAACAAGAATACGTAATATATTGTATGTATTTTCTAGTAGTTAGTGATTTGTAGATACATTATAGTGCTATTTTCTTTTCGTTATGCTTTAGGGCGTAACGTGTGCAGTTACAAATGTGTATCACGCTTCTTTTCAACAAAGAGAGAGGCATTTACACTGATAATCTGTATTGGGATTTTTTAAAACCTTCTTTGCAATTTATCTTCCTTCCGTTTGTGTTAAAGACGCCTTTTAAATGCTCGTTGCACTACGAAATTTTGCCTCCTACCTCATATTTCATTAATTTTAGTAGGATCGCGTTGTTGTTCTTTCATGGGGAAATTTCATGCAAAAAAGGTATAGCATCAGGGTACGGATTCTGGAGTCATAATTTGATAAGCACTTAGTTTAGCATGTGGTATCGGCTTTCGTTGTAATGCAAGAGTTGATATTAGGGTATCGTTTGCCACCAAATCTTTTCAGTATTTATGCTGAGAAAATGAAGAAAAATAATTAGAAAAAACAAGCGCCATAGTGGTAGGAGGACAAAGGATAACGGCAAGTGTACAGCTGATCAAGGAGTGTTGGCTGTATCACCAATAAATACAATTTCGAATGAAGGAAACATATTGGCTGGGACATATTTTGCAAAGAAGTGTCGCCCGATGCCAATGGTAATCTTACCGATGATAGTGCCACTAAATCGGAGTTACTGAGCCTTGTTTTCCAAAATTCCTCCCCCCATACAAGACGAAGTAAAAATTACCCAATTCGAATCAAGAACAGTTGCTAACAGGGAATAGCTTTATCCTAGGTGTAGTAAAGCAGCTCTGGTGACCAAATAAAGGTAAGTCTTCCGGACCAGACTGTGCCGTAGCAAAAGACTGGAATCTTGCACAGGTCACACTAATACTTAAGAATGGAAGTAGGAGTAATTAAATGTATTACAAACCCATAGAACTGATATGGATGTGCAGCAGGATCATGGAACATATACTGTGTTCGAACCACTGAAGTCGGCAATGGTCATGGTTTGGTGTCAGTGGTACGCACGCTACAGCGGTACGCTCGTTGTGTCACTGTCAGCCAACTGCTATTCATACTGCTGCTGCAGATGCACTACGATCCACCAGAGCCATACGTCAACACGATAGTCTTCCCTCTCGGTACTGTCACGTGGCCGTTCAGAGCCCGGTTTTCTTGATACTGTACATTTTCTTGACCATCGCTGCCAGCAATCATGTACAGTGGCTACATCCGTACCCAGCCCTTCTGCAGTAACGCAGAAGGAACATCCAGTTTCTCGTAGACTTATTATAAAACCTCGATCAAATTCGGTGAGGTGTTCATATTGACGTCTTCGTCGCCCAAAAGGGATTCTTCACTATCATCAACTCATCACGTCCAGATTGAAACCAACACTTGTCACAGCTCCAGCATATATTTATAGAAAACTTGATCTGCATCCTCACAGTGGCACTATTAGTGTGAAATGTGAGTAGGCAACATCTTTCAGATGTAGAAACAGCCTTACGAACTTTCGTTTATGTCGCACGACTCCTTCTCTATGGTGTCATTTTTTCCGTCAGAGTGGCTAATCCACAGCCTCTACATTCATTGTAAACGACTTTCTACGTCTACATAGTTAGTCCACAAGCCACAGTACGGTGAGTGGTGGAGACAATGTACCACTACTTGTCAGTTACTTTTCTGTCCCACTCGCCAATAGAAATTTGGAAATTTGTGGTAAGGTCTTATGCGACCAAATTGCTGAGGTCATCGCTCCCTAAGCCTACACTCCACTTAAACCAACATAAACTAATTTACGCTATGGACAACATACACACCCGTGCCCAAGGGAGGCTTCGAACCTCCGATGGGGGATCCGCACGGACCGTGATAAGGCGCCTGAGACCGCGCGGCTAACCCGCCCGGCTCGCAAATAGAGCGAGGGAAAAGGGACTGCCTTTTTGCCTTCCTCGAGCCCTAATTTCTTGAACATTATCGTCGAGTCCTTACGCCCATTTTATGTTGGCGACAGTAGAGTCGTTCGGCAGTCAGCTTCAAACGTCGGTTCTGTAAACTTTCTCAGTAGTGAAACTTCCTGGCAGTAGTGTTTCTCGAAAATAACGTCGCCTTGCCTCCAGGGATTCCCACCTGATTTCCCGAATCACCTCTGTAATATTTGCGTGTTCTTGGAACCAAACGGTAACAGATCTAGCACCTAGCCTCTGAACTGCTTGGATGTCTTGCTTTAATCGGACCTGGTGCATATCCCAAACACTCGAAAAGTACTCAAAGATAGTTCACACATGTTCCTTATAAGCAGTCTCCTCTACAGGTGAACCACACTTTCCTATGATTCTCCCAATAAACCAAAGTCGACCATCCGCCTTCCATACCACAGGACTCATATGCTCGTTCTATTTCATATCGCTTTTCAACGTTAAGTCGACGTACACTCCTGGAAATTGAAATAAGAACACCGTGAATTCATTGTCCCAGGAAGGGGAAACTTTATTGACACATTCCTGGGGTCAGATACATCACATGATCGCACTGACAGAACCACAGGCACATAGACACAGGCAACAGAGCATGCATAATGTCGGCACTAGTACAGTGTATATCCACCTTTCGCAGCAATGCAGGCTGCTATTCTCCCATGGAGACGATCGTAGAGATGCTGGATGTAGTCCTGTGGAACGGCTTGCCATGCCATTTCCACCTGGCGCCTCAGTTGGACCAGCGTTCGTGCTGGACGTGCAGACCGCGTGAGACGACGCTTCATCCAGTCCCAAACATGCTCAATGGGGGACAGATCCGGAGATCTTGCTGGCCAGGGTAGTTGACTTACACCTTCTAGAGCACGTTGGGTGGCACGGGATACATGCGGACGTGCATTGTCCTGTTGGAACAGCAAGTTCCCTTGCCGGTCTAGGAATGGTAGAACGATGGGTTCGATGACGGTTTGGATGTACCGTGCACTATTCAGTGTCCCCTCGACGATCACCAGTGGTGTACGGCCAGTGTAGGAGATCGCTCCCCACACCATGATGCCGGGTGTTGGCGCTGTGTGCCTCGGTCGTATGCAGTCCTGATTGTGGCTCTCACCTGCACGGCGCCAAACACGCATACGACCATCATTGGCACCAAGGCAGAAGCGACTCTCATCGCTGAAGACGACACGTCTCCATTCGTCCCTCCATTCACGCCTGTCGCGACGCCACTGGAGGCGGGCTGCACGATGTTGGGGCGTGAGCGGAAGACGGCCTAACGGTGTGCGGGACCGTAGCCCAGCTTCATGGAGACGGTTGCGAATGGTCCTCGCCGATACCCCAGGAGCAACAGTGTCCCTAATTTGCTGGGAAGTGGCGGTGCGGTCCCCTACGGCACTGCGTAGGATCCTACGGTCTTGGAGTGCATCCGTGCGTCGCTGCGGTCCGGTCCCAGGTCGACGGGCACGTGCACCTTCCGCCGACCACTGGCGACAACATCGATGTACTGTGGAGACCTCACGCCCCACGTGTTGAGCAATTCGGCGGTACGTCCACCCGGCCTCCCGCATGCCCACTATACGCCCTCGCTCAAAGTCCGTCAACTGCACATACGGTTCACGTCCACGCTGTCGCGGCATGCTACCAGTGTTAAAGACTGCGATGGAGCTCCGTATGCCACGGCAAACTGGCTGACACTGACGGCGGCGGTGCACAAATGCTGCGCAGCTAGCGCCATTCGACGGCCAACACCGCGGTTCCTGGTGTGTCCGCTGTGCCGTGCGTGTGATCATTGCTTGTACAGCCCTCTCGCAGTGTCCGGAGCAAGTATGGTGGGTCTGACACACCGGTGTCAATGTGTTCTTTTTTCCATTTCCAGGAGTGTATTTAAACGGCTTGACTATGCCAAGCAGGACACTAGTAATATTGTAACCGAACATTAAAGTTTATTCTTTCTACTCAATCACATTAACCTACATTTTTCCACATTTAGAGCTATCTCTCATTCATGACACCAACTTTGCAATTTCGTCTAAGTCGTATCTCCCTTCAGTCACTCAACCTCGTCACCTCAACGTACCCCACGGCACGATCAGCCAACAACAGCAGATTACTGCCCATTGTGTCCTCCAAACTATTTATGTATATAGAGAACAACAGTGGTCCTATCAAACATCCCTGGGGCACTCTTGACGAAACTCTTGACTCTGATGAACATTCGCCGTCGACGACAAGATACTGGGTTCTATTACATAAGAAGTCTTCGTGCCACTCCCATATGTGTGAACTTATTCCATATGCTCCTATCTTCGTTAACTGCCTGCTATGGGGCACAGTGTCAAATACTTTCCGGAAATCTAGAAATATGGATTCTCCGTGTCGCCCTTCATCCATATCATACGTGGAAAGGTCAAGCTGAGTTTCGCACGAGAGATGCTTCCTACAACCATGCTGACTCGTACGCAGAAGCTTCCCAGCGTAAATAAAGTTTATTATTTTAGAAGGATTATGCAGCAAGCCTAAGTTATCGATATGGGTCTGTAGCTTTGCGGATCTGTTCTTCTACCCTCCTTATAAACTGGAGTCATGTTACAACACTCTACCGACCACCTTCGAACAGATGTGCAGAACTATTGACGTAGCCGGCCGGAGTGGCCGTGCGGTTCTAGGCGCTACAGTCTGGAGCCGAGCGACCGCTACGGTCAAAGGTTCGAATCCTGCCTCTGGCATGGATGTGTGTGATGTCCTTAGGTTAGTTAGGTTTAATTAGTTCTAAGTTCTAGGCGACTGATGACATCAGAAGTTAAGTCGCATAGTGCTCAGAGCCATATGAACCATACCTATTGACGTATATCTCCAACGTCGATCAGTTGTAGAATTTTGAAACACGTATTATGTTCGAGTATAATCATTTTTCTGGGGACTAGAAATCTACTCTGTAGGAATCAGCATGGGTTTCGAAAAAGACGATCGTGTGAAACCCAGCTCGCGCTATTCGTCCACGAGACTCAGAGGGCCTTATACACGGGTTCCCAGGGAGTGCCGTGTTTCTTAGCTTCCTCAAGGCGTTCGATACAGTTCCCCACAGTTCTTTAATGAACAAAGTAAGAGAATGTGGACTATAAGACCAATTGTGTGATTGGATTGAAGAGTTCCTAGATAACAGAACCCAGCATGTAATTTTCAATGGAGAGAAGTCTTCCGAAGTAAGAGTGATTTCAGGTGTGCCGCAGGGGAGTGTCGTAGGACCGTTACTATTCACAATATACATAAATGACCTTGTGGATAACATCGGAAGTTCACTGAGGCTTTTTGCGGATGATGCTGTAGTATATCGAAAGGTTGTAACAAAGGAAAATTGTACTGAAATGCAGGAGGATCTGCAACGAATTGACGCATGGCGCAGGGAATGGCAATTGGATCTCAGTGTGAACAAGTGTAATGTGCTGCGAATACATAGAAAGAAAGATCCTTTCTCATTTAGCTACAATATAACAGGTCAGCAGCTGGAAGCAGTTAATCCCCTAAATTGTCTGGGAGTAGGCATTAGGAGTGATTTAAAATGGAATGATCATATAAAGTTGATCGTCGGTAAAGCAGATGCCAGACTGAGATTCATTGGAAGAATCCTAAGGAAATGCAATCCGAAAACAAAGGAAGCAGGTTGCAGTACACTTGTTCGCCCACTGCTTGAATATTGCTCAACAGGGTGGGACCCATACAAGATAGGGTTGATAGAAGAGATAGAGAAGATCCAACTGAGAGCAGCGCGCTTCGTTACAGGATCATTTAGAAATGGAGAAAGCGTTACGGAGATGATAGATAAACTCCAGAGGAAGACTCTGCAGGAGAGACGCTCAGTAGCTCGGTACTGGCTTTTTTTGTAGTTTCGAGTACATACCTTCACCGAGGAGACAAGCAGTATATTGCTGCCTCCTACGTATATCTCGCGAAGGGACCATGAGGATAAAATCAGAGAGATTAGAGCCCACACAGAGGCATACTGGCAATCTTTCTTTCCACGAACAATACGAGAGTGGAATAGAAGGGAGAACCGATAGAGGTACTCAAAGTACCCTCCGCCACACACCGTCAGGTGGCTTGCGGAGTATGGATGTAGGTGTAGATGTAGATGAATATTGCTGTCGGGTACTAAACCACACAGATAGTGTTCCTCTTGTAATCTAGAAGCCTCTTTCTGCGTCTGTACTATAATCGCCGTTCTCTCACCCACGAAAAATCAATTGCCTCGCATGTTCTTTGCGTCCAGATAGTGCCCACTCCCATACAGCTTCTTGGCGTACCATCTTGCAAAAGACATCCCAGTTTTGGGACTTCACCAATTCATTGCTTCGAAGTGCTACTCAGGCAACCTACAAGCAACATGGACGGTCCTGCTTGCAGTGCACACAGCGTCTGCAAGAGAACTCCGGGCGAGCGTCCTTTGCCGGCAGTGGAATGTTGTAGATATGGTGCCCAACCCCCCGCAGTCCAAGCCTCGACTGTGCTACCCAGCCCGCTTGCTGCTCAGTGTGAGACCCCGGCTTGAATGCTGATCAGCCCCCGAGTCCCTGGTCCCATTTCACGCTGCCCCATTAACGCCTGGAGCGGCCCCAGCAACCCTACAAACGCCGGCGACTCGGCTCCCTCTCCTAGCAATACAGCGAGAGCAGCGCCAACGAGACCAGCTGAGCGGGACAGGAAACAAGACGAGCCGCAGATTATAAATTCATGGCCCTGGAATTACGAGGAATCGGAAGTGGTGTAGAGAAAATACGAAGTAGGAAACCTATGGGTAAAAGAGCCTCTAAGAATGTGAAAGGGGTGTTCAAAAAAAAATGTGTAGGAAGTACTGGCAAAGAAGGGAGTGGAGAAAGAGACATAAAAAATGTGTGGGACGTACTGGCAAGGAAGGCAGTGGAAAAAGAGACAATAAGAGAGTGGAGGAGATGTACCGTGGATATCTCAGTTGTGTGGGAGTCGAAAATGAAAGGACAGATTGATTCCAGCAAACAAGTGATGTGAAACAGGGCTGTGCACTGTCACATCTCGTCTTCATTCAGGTCTTGGATGAGATAATGGCTAAGGTGACAAAAGAAACTAGAGAAGACAAAATGAAAGCAATGGTCTCTGCGGATGACTTGATGATCTGGGGAAACAGGGAGGAGGAGGTTCAGGAACAGCTGGGTGCTTGGGAAGAAATTGTGGGACTGTATGCAATGAAACGTAATGTAAATAAATTAGAGATCCTGGTTGCAACTACAAAGAATGATAGACCTACTAGCAGAATAAGGATTAGAGGTGAGCAGCTCAAGAATGTGGAAAATGCCAAGTATTTTGGAAGTGTTATAGAGTGTAATGGAAGAAATAAGAAAGAGATCAGTGAACGTGGCTGACAGGCAGAAGCATTCCTGCGAAGTGTTAGGAGCTTGGTGTGGTGTCACCGACAGACACCACATTTGCGGTCCGTTAGTATACGTCGGACCCGCATGTCGCCACTATCAGTGATTGCAGACCGAGCGCCGCCACACGGCAGGTCTAGTCTAGAGAGACTCCCTAGCACTCGCCCCAGTTGTACAGCCGACTTTGCTAGCGATGGTTCACTGTCTACATACGCTCTCATTTGCAGAGACGACAGTTTAGCATAGCCTTCAGCTATGTCATTTGCTACGACCTAGCAAGGGGCCATGTTCAGTTACTATAATTACTTCAAGAATGTATTCTGAACAGATAATATTGTGAATCATGTACCGTCAAGAGCGACGTTCATCATTAATGGATTAAAGTTAAGTATCAAACTAATTGCGTCCGCTTTCTGAATTCTCATGTTCCAGACCTCACGTCAGTATAGTTCCTCCCTCCTCACGCCAGCCTGCGTGAGCTAAAACGCTTGCATTTTGGCCTCCACTTGTAACACGGTGTTGGCTCTTCTGCTAACACAAAACTTGGTTTGACACAAAGATGTCCCACAAAAAAGCAAATGTGCATTATATATGTTTTACTACATCCCAATATCGACCCAAGCATTTGAAACTTGGGGAATGAGGGAAAGAGACGTAAGCAGAGTGCAGACATGTGATACGAAGTTCCTCAGAAGTAGGATAGGAGTAACAAGCAGAGGTAGGCTGAGAAATAAAAGGGTAAGGGAAATAGTGAAAGAGGAATCCTTGAGCAGTAGGAAGGAAACATCAAGGGTAAGATAACATGGGTGAACCGTGTGGCTCGATCAGCGATATTCCTGCCGCCGGTATGGGTCATCTTTCCGGTGATTGCGCGTGGTGGCGCCAACTATCGGGCCGATCGCGCAGCGAGGGGTAAGCTCTAGCAAGTAGCGAGGATTTTGCTTTGGGGCGCCTAGCAGTAACGTCGTTTGCCAAGTCTGGCGCACAGTACAGGTGCCGTGCGAGGCGGCAGGAAGAGCACATTTAAAAGGGGGCTGTTTACCCAGGTGACGGCGCCGTAGAAAAATATCGCCGGCGTGGAAGCAGTCATGTTACTGGAAAGCCGTTGGTGTATTTCGCTTGCTATGTCTCCTGGCATCGGGAACTGCTGCGCCTGGCTTCGACGAACAAGCAAGAGGGCAAGGGCATTGCTTGTGCTGTAAATTGTGGCCGGAATCGACTACAGGGTTCTGTGCTGTTGACTTCATTTTCTCGGCCGGCCGTTGCTATTACTGCTGAATCTGTCCTCGAATGTGTTCTATTTCAACTTGCTTAGTACGCAGTGTTCTAGTGAAAGCTCTATGTGATGTGATGGTTAACATTTACTAGGGCCTGGAGTGCTGATACATTCTGTTTGTAGGTTGCTACTGTCAGTGTTTAACCGTCACTGATAACAGTTTGGCTGGTCCTTGTCTAAGTGCCGCCTGGTTATTACATTTATATCACACGACGGAGTTAAGCTGGCCAATTGCTGTAGATATACAGGGATAAAATTTTCCCTGCGTGTGTTTTGCCGTGAATTGCAATAACATTACTGTTACGTTTCTATCTGAAGTAATAGTGTGTCTGAGAGACACGTGCCTAATTCTAAATGAGTAGTTTCATAAATTCTTACGAGTTACCGAGGGGCCAATTGTTATTGTGTGCTTAAATAGGTTGAAACTGATTCTATTAATGAAAGTACAAAAATTCTTTCAATGACTGTATGTGGATATTGTAATTAATTCTGACTGAATCTCAAATTTAAGTGTGACTATTCGCTGTAAATCACTTTGTGTTTTGCGTCGGAGGTGGGGGGGGGGGGGGGGGGGGGGGGGGGGAGCTAACTCGATCGATATACCGTTCGCTTGCACGCTAGTTACTTGCATTCTGATCTCGTTTTATCGGGACTTCTGCTATTTGTTGCCGGCCGCGGTGGTCTCGCGGTTCTAGGCGCGCAGTCCGGAACCGTGGGACTGCTACGGTCGCGGGTTCGAGTCCTGCCTCGGGCATGGATGTGTGTGATGTCCTTAGGTTAGTTAGGTTTAAGTAGTTCTAAGTTCTAGGGGACTGATGACCACAGCTGTTAAGTCCCATAGTGCTCAGAGCCATTTTTTTGCTATTTGTTTTGGTAGCGAGTGCGGGGTCCTGGGTTGTGTCCTGATTCTGCTGTTGTGTATTTTCCGCCCCCTTTTCCCGCACGTGCCGGCTAACCGTGTATCTAGTTCGCTCGCGGCTTAATGTATAATTAGCTTTACGCTCATAAGATAATAGATTTGTACTGATTAGCTGATGTTAATTAGTAGGTTGATTAATTCTACAGATGAAAGCAGTTATGAATTATTTTGTTTCTAGTTACTTAAGGCAGATGGCAGTCTGCTGCAGGTACGCACTAGTTCTGAGATTTTTCGTGCCTATTCGTGAGCGTTTCTGCTCCCGTTTAGTGGTCCATGCTGAGCCTGTATTGGAAACAGCTGAGTGAGCGAGCGTCCGCTTCTGGGTGTAGGTTTGTGTAACCCCACGTGGTTGCTTGGTCACGTGAAATTTTATATTTTATATCCTACATTGTAGGGTGCCTGCCATTTAAGTAACGTGGTTGTGTGCCTTGGTATCTGACTTGTTGATGCCTGTACTCTGAATTACTTTGGTAATACCAACCACTGCACCGAACGAGGTGGCGCAGTGGTTAGCACACTGGACTCGCATTCGGGAGGACGACGGTTCAATCCCGTCTCCGGCCATCCTGATTTAGGTTTTCCGTGATTTCCCTAAATCGTTTCAGGCAAATGCCGGGATGGTTCCTTTGAAAGGGCACGGCCGATTTCCTTCCCAATCCTTCCCTAATCCGAGCTTGCGCTCCGTCTCTAATGACCCCGTTGTCGACGGGACGTTAAACACTAACAACCACCACCACCACCACCACCACCACCAACCACTGCGGTAACCAAAGACTACATTATCTCGTTAAATATTAGTAAATTGTTCTTCAGGGTGATCATAGTTTTTGAGTAAATAATTTTTAACTCATAAATGCCGTCATTTATGAATGTTTAAATTTTGAAGTAACTTTCTCTAATCTAAATGGGAAATTTAAAGATGTGTGTTAATTTTAAAAATGTATTGATGGTTTTATTTGTTATTTGTCTTGTTTAAATGTGCAAAATAAATGTTCAGTGCAACTGTCGATGGCGATTGCCTGATGTGTCACTTGGTTCAGTCCAACCACCCCACAGCCTACTGTGCTGAGTTTGGGTAGTTGTGTAAAAGGTTGAATTCCATGCTGTGCTGACACATCAATGGGTACTTAATGAGAATGGGAAACGAAAGGATTCCCAAGAATTACACAGATAATAGAATGCGAAAGAAGCGACCAAGAGGAAGACCAAGGTTGAATGGCTCGCAGCACTGTGGGACTTAACGTCTGAGGTCATCAGTCCCTTAACTAACTTAAGGACATCACACACATCCATGCCCGTGGCAGATTCGAACCTGCGACAGTGGCGGTCGCGCGGTTCCAGACACTATAGCGCCTAGAACCGCTCGGCCACCTATCCCCCCCTCCCCCCCTGCGAAGACCAAGGGATAGATGGCTGAAAGGCGTGGAGAAGTGTGTTGAAAAAAGGTCAGAAGGGTGGAGCAGAGTCAACACAGAATGATGAGAGGGAAACAGGACTACATGGCGAGGCATTTATTCCAAATAGAGCCAGCATGGGGCTGGAAACTCTTCAAGATGATAATGAAAGTGGTGTTGAGAGCGAAAATTAATCAGATAGAATCAGGAAAGAGATTCGCGAAGTGTTTTGTCTGCAGGGTAGCAATATGTGGCAGCGAATCATGGGCTCATAAAAACAAACAGAAATGTGTAGACGTTATCAGCTGTGTTTGAGGAGAAAAATGCTGAAGGGAAATGGACAATCTGACGAAGAATAGGGGTGTAAGGAACACAAATGTAAATTAAGATAATGAGGAAAATGTGTTGGTTGGAATATATATTATGAAGAAACTTTCTGCAACGATGCGTCACTAACGTTGACATATGAGGAAATACACGAGTACATATACGCTAAAGTAGCTTTTACTGTGTGAGATATAACTGCACCAAATTTTGCGCACGTTATCATTAATTATTGGATGTAACCTGGATATTTTTTTCATTCTTTTGTCAAATAGTTTGATCGGGACGTTACTGGTTACATTTAGAACACACACTATCACAAGTAAGATATTCTCAAGGGTTACATAATTTACCACTTTCAAAAACAGTGGATTATGCTTAGTAATTAGATAAACAAATTTGTGACCAGATTTTTAATATCATTCTTAGAACTCTCGCAACATTTTTTAAAATTTATGCCTGTGATACGCAGCAAATTTTATTTCTCATCAATTTAAATAAAGCTGACGTTTTGCACTTTGACAAATTTTGTACCATAGAAAGCTGTGTTATAGTGTTTACAAAGTATGTACCAAATTTCACCTTTTCATCTGCAATGGCTCAGCACGAAATGTTCCTTACACAACGAAAAATAAAATTTGCAGGAAATGCAATACAATATTTTCATTAGCATTTATATCAGAAACAAGTATCTTAATGTTCGTCATGACCATGCCAGAAACAAGTATCTTAATGTTAGTCATAACCATAAATTTGCTCTTTTTGATATTCATGTAGCTCTTTTCTTCTCGTCTGATCTTTCTGGCGTACCCTTTCGGCAATATCCGTCAATGACAACTTCAGAACTATCAGTCCTCACATCGTCAATCTTTTCTAATATCTCTTCAGTGAAGTAATACGCATCAGATCTTAGTCTCATAAAGGTTCTGATTTTTCCAGTGTTACTACCATTGCATCCCGGACAAACATCATATTCGTACGAGGAAATTTTAACAATTGCAGATGAGTAAAATGTTACCTCTGGGCGCTTACTCTAAGTGAGGTTATTAAACCTTTAGTTTTGGTTTTGTTTTCCACGATGTGTGCATTTCTTTAAAATCGTATTAATCGCACTGTAAATGTTCTCACAGGCTCATATACTCTAGTGATTCTAATAACATATATCAAACATTTGTCACTGTTTCTGTAATCTTAGCTGATTGACTTCCAAATACGTCTCAGCTAATAATGTCTTTAATCTAGAAATTTGGTGGTGAACAACCAGAAGAGACAGCACGGATTAGTCACTTGAGGAATCCATAATAGCATTAATAAAGCGTCGTTCGGGATAACTGCAGGACGACAATTCAACACTTTATCCAAAACAGATCTCAAAGAACGTATTAGATGTAACAGCGTTGTTTATCCGTGTCTCTGTACCACGATACAGAAGTTACAAAGTGAGGTGATTCGCAGTTAGCATCTGCCGTTAAACTTTCTTCAGCATTTTTCTGGCCCTAAATAGAAAATATAACAAAAAATACTTCTTGTAAATCCAGTTCGTTAGCTGCCCTGAAAAAAAATCATGAGATTCAAGTATGAACCGGAGAAGTGTGTATTCCTATAGAGAAAATCGATAGCAATGCCGAAGTTTCTATTAGATCACTTGAAAATTCAGGAATTACAAAGGAATTAAACGAGGTTTTTCATTTAGGGTTGGGGCCATACATAAAATTCTACTGGTTTGTGGACTGTGTCGTATTGTGAAACAGAATACCGAAATTTCGGCCACTGTTGTACAGGTCGCTCATCGAGTACGCAGTTTATACTGTGGTAACGAAACTTTATCTCCATCAAGTACAAGCCTCTCATCGTTACTTTTGACGTGACGTCGCTATTCACAAATGTACCAGTGGAAGAGACCGTGAACATTCCAAAACGACGAGTTGGCCACAACGTATGCGACCTCGTGCGACATAATTAGCGACCAACTTTTTTAAAGTTGAAAAGAGAAATTTATGAGTAAATGGATGACATATCAAGCAACAAAAGCAGCTGGGTCAGCACTACATTCCGCAATACTGAAAGTAAAATACTGGACTCGATATGGTGGTGATTCTTCCATCTGACCGCATCGGAAACAGAGCTCCACCAAGTCCACCTGCATGAGAATGCACAGTATCACACTGTTTACGGGGGAAACAGAAAAGAACGATGCAGAGGGCTGCTGAGAACAAAGAGGGTGACTGCATTCGTCAGCGAGTTTCATATGCTTTGTGAAAAGGTCTGTAGCACAACAGTACATATCCTTCTACAAATATTTTCACGCATACAGGTACGTCAACCTTGTACCTGTCTCAGTTGAAGTTCGACCGATGTAAATGTATTAAATTCGTCTCACCTCTTCAGTATACTGATACTTCCAGAATAATACCTATGAAATTTTTTGTTTATGTACCTATGGTATTAATAGGTGTTGTATAAATACGGGAACTGTTTATACTACTCCTAAAATGCCTTTTCTTATCGCAATATACGTTCTACTTTGATCAGTTAGAACATCGACAATGCTACGGTTTACTCTTCTACTATTTGCTTCCAGTGGCGACGCAGTGTCTGTAAACAGGTCATGCACAGTTCCTCGACTCAGACCTCGCCGGCATTCTGGTTAGCTACCTACTGCACACTGAGGTGACAAAATTCGTGGGATAGAAATATCCACATAATTATACAGATGCCGCTAGTATGGCGTACATGAGGTACAAAAGGGCAGTGCACTGGTCGTGACGTCATTTGTATTCAGGTGATTCATGTGAAAGGCAAGAGCTGCGAAATGTTAGGTGGAGCTAGATGCATGGAACATTCAATTTCGGATGTTACTGAGGAATTCAATATGCCTAGATCCACATAGTGTAGAGTGTGCCGAGAATCCCAAATTTCAAGCAATGCCTCTGTGTCGTGTGTGGTTTGATTGCGTGTAGTACAATTTCCGCAAGATTACAATAAATCTAGTTACTTATTATTAATGTAACATGAGGTTTTATTTAATCACTGCTTTTCCCAGCTGATGATCGTTTTTTTGCTAAAGAAATCTCTCCCTGGGAACGTGTAGCAATGTTGTCTGTTAAGCCGTGTAAATGGCACTAAGTTCATGCAAGAAAGTAATCATATTTAACCAGCAAACAAGCTAAATGTATGATAAGTAATCTGAACTAAACAAGAGTAATGATTTTTAGTGCTGTTGTATAACAGTCTCTTTACTAGTTGCAGATCGTTTATCGAAATTAACGCTACTTTTATTCGATGTGGCAACACTTTTCTTTCAGGAAAATGAACAGTTTTGTCACACAATACCACACGCACAAACGACATATGTATTTTTTCCTGTAAAAATATTTCATAAAAACTGTTACTAAATAACCAGGCTTCATACATCAGCAGATACGAATTTGTATCACGTAATATGCTGTTTGCAGTTATAGAAGTTCACTGTATTCACAGTCTAACCGCCATGACAGGGTCACTCTACAGAAGCTCTTGAACTGAGCAGACAGAATCGTGGGTGATCTCCGTCTTCGCCGCCAAATCCTTTGTGGGATGAGGTATAATTTATTATACTGTTATTAATTCGCACTTTTTCAGGATGGAAGTAGTTAGCAAGTCGTTAAGACCATTCATTTTTTGAGAGATTTTGCCTGTAAAGAAATTTTAATTTTCAGTTAGTTTCTTTTGCAGAGGGGAGCATAGGGGGCTCATGTTATCCATTTGCAGTAACGCAATCAGTTAGTGACTTCAGCACATGAGACCAGCAAAACTATCAAAAATCATATAGTTCCACTTTTAGCAGTAGCGTATTGCAATTTTAAGTTTCTTACTGGTCTTGCTGACGTAACATGTGGTCTCACCCGTCTAGTTACCTTAACACGTGGCCATAACTGCTGATGAGAAATTTAGACGATGATTCCATGTGAAACCTGGTAGGCTATGCGAGTGTTTGAGTTACTTAAGGCTCTAAGTGTTGACATTTTTAGACAAATTTACAAATTTTGTGCTCGTATGTTTTGATTCATGGCCAACCCCATTTGCATGCAGTAACCTACACGAGGCTCCACGTTCTAACTATCTTTGCCAGCATGAATCCTGACTTGCCAGGTCTGCTGGTTAACCGGATGTGGCATGTTAATTTTAAGGGGTGGCTGGATGCACTTCCTGTCGCCACCCCTTACCCACCGGGATGCCATTAGTGCACCCCAACTGTTGCATTTAGTGTAATCCATGGAATAGTAATAATGTGTTCAAATGCCTGCGATCCATGTACTGAGGCAGAACGCGGGGACCAGCCCATATTCATCTAGCGAGATGTGGAAAACCGCCTAAAAAGGACATCCAGGCTGGCCGGCACACCAGCCCTCGTCGTGAATCCACCGGGTGGATTCGATCCGGGGCCGGCGCGTTTACCCGAGTCCAGCAAGCAGCGCCTTAGCGCTGTCATCTACCCTGGCAGGCCTGTACGTCCTAAGTAATTGGTAAATAATAGGTTGTGCGTGTGAATAATTGTATAGATTGAAAACAAGAATGAACAATGGGGTGAGTACAAAAAAAAAAAAAATAGCCGTTGATGTCGATCACCAACGTGGTGTCGAATTGCACTGACAGCGAGCTACGAGTTCGTTCTTGAAAACAATTAAGGTGAGGATGCTTGCGTGTGCTGTAAATTGTTAATTTTCGTGTGCCAAATTCGTTAGGATGTTTTATTTTTAAGGAAATTGTTTTTTTGTGTGTGTATGAGAAATGTTTTTTTTCTGCTTTTTTTGCCCCGATTTCCCGCCAAGAAACTTTGCCATAATCTTCACAAAGGGAACGGTGTTGAGAAGTAATGGAAAAAGTGACCATTGAGGAAGCGAGGTGCGGTTCATTAATCCATATCGATTTGGCCCAAGTAACAACATGGGATGCGAATTTCAATCACTCTTCAAGCAGACGGTCTACAGATGCAGCAACGTAGATCCCTCCCATTTCCCTGAGCACAATATTAAAAACGAGACCAGTTTTCTGATAATATAAGAACTTTCAGGACAAAAGAGTCTTGAATAGATTTCTGATATGGACACCTTCAGTGCTAAATAAAATAGAATTTAATCGTCTCTGCTTTGTTAATTGCAATTGTGCTATCGCATAAGTAGAGAGTAAAAGATGATTATAACATTTGTAAAGTTCCTGGGTAAATAATACAAATGTCATAAAAATTTAATTTCATGGATTCAGTGACTGATCATAGCACAACCCGTCCTGTGTGTAGAACAATGTTAGTACTAAATTGTAATCATTATAACCTGGCGGAAATGAAAATTAACAAGGATAGAGAAGACAGATCACGTTAGAGCGTGGTAATTAGTTACTTGCCCACTTGGTTGCTTGAGTCCTCCCTCGCGTTATCCGTTGCAAAATGTTAATGTAATAATCACCTAATCAATCAAATAGTAACTTCGGACCGGTGTGCTTTCAATGAATACTTCCGGGCATTGAAGCAAGCGGGTAAGCAGCGTGTATATGAGATGCCTTGGCACACACGCAACCGGCACGATCTAACACAAATTGGAGGGAAAGAAAAAATATAACAAATGAAAAGGTAGCCGTTCAACTTTTGTCTACATGACAGTAAAGCCTAATTTTCTTTCATTTTTTTCTAAAAACACCAAACACGAGTGACACTATCGAACACTGGTGGGCACCTTACCAGTCATAGAGAACTGCAATTTTAATCATTTACGTACCCGCCGATATTACGTATGTGTGCGAAATTCGATTGACATCTGACTGTACCTTCTGGCTACTTCACTTTTTTTGTCAGGTAATGCACATGTCAACATAGCTACAGTTAGGAAACCAGCCTATCAGGGCCCATACATACCTGTAAGCTACGTCCTACCCATATCCATGAGAATTCGGTGTTACATAAGCTGATCAAGATGTTTCACCAAATCTACGATGTTGACAAAGGAATATCTATATTGCAGTTTCTGCATGTCACTATCAGAGATAACGTATATAGCAGAGAAATCATCAAATAACATTATTGCAGAAAAGAAGTGTTTACATATAATCATAAATAAATGGAGTCAGACAGTGTGAAGTTACTTTCTCACCAAATTATCTAACCCATCAGAGCATTCATTTATTCATCTTTTCATTCATTTATTCACACATAGTGTTTTATCAATCTTATCATGAAGGAGAGCCATCGGTGATGTGGAATAAGTCTATGTACAAGTTAACAGCATACTTGCTGGCCACTTCTGTTTGTATATGAATGTTATGAGAAAAACACCAACTTCGAGAAAAAGCCACTCGCTTCCTTCTACACTACTCAGCTGGTGTTACTATCTAAGACTTCAATCAAAGCATGTTAACTTCACACAGATCACTATCAGCAGTCTACATATTGGCAGAGTCAGGATCTATCTGATACAAGTATTGACAGAATCTAACTTCCTGACTCCAGGTGGTCAGATACATTGTAGAATGACTAGCGAATGAGGTACATAATGACTTAGTGTTCAAAAATTTTTGATTTTAAGTATACTGCTTGATCTCTAGAGGAACCTCTTGTAGAGTTTTGCACCAGAATATGAAGAATTCCACTTTGAACCTTAGAGATGTACTCATTGCCGGCATGCAAATAATTTATATTTCTAGAACTTTACTGTGAATTCTCTCTTGTTACTAACCTAAAGTATCGTTAGGGGTATCTGTGTTGGCAAATAAGTTGAATGTCGTCTTATGGCTTGTGAAATTCCATAAATTATGTTTATTAGCTACTATCGCGAGTACTGTCACATCTGTGCCAACTGATCGATTTTCTCCGTACTGACTGTAGCATCTCCAATGACAGGCTAATTTGTCTGAGCCTTGTGAGGTGAGAGTGGCCTCTGCCAATGAAAACTGAGGATGCTGATATACGACATGGCTTGCACGTTTTGCAGGAAGACCAAGTGTTCTTCTTCAATTGTTTTCCACTTCCGCATTTCTGGAATGAAGGTGTACTTTTGTGTGTGTGTGTGTGTGTGTGTGTGTGTGTGTGTGTGTGTGTCGTATGGTGTGCTTTTGAGTGAGTCTGCATGAAATTATACTGAGAAAGATGGAAAGAGATATCTAAAAACTGCTTGTGTTTTTGTATTCATGAAGAGATACCGAGAATTGCACATAACATTCTTCTGTACATCGACTTCAGAATACAAGGTAACGTGGTTCTTTATTTTATGACTTGGCGAGTCTTATTGGAAAAGTAATATCCCATGAGTACTAAAGCAAGATTAATAACAGAGTTGAATCACGTTCAATGTGGGGCAGGTTCTGTTCTGTTTACGTACTGTATTGGTCGTTATCGAGTTTAGTGAATCGTTTTTCATTCACCAGAATGCTTTTTAATTCACTGAATACTTGAAAGTTCTTCTTTGTATCATACTAGTGTGTTTGCCAAGTAGTTAATATAGTATCAATCATATTGTGCTGTGCAAAAATACTTGCCTTCAGTGATAGATAATTATCATAAATTCACAGAAAGTCTTACTACTTTATTTCTATTCCGTGCCATTCTTAAGTTTGATTAAATAAAGTATAATTTTTAAATAAGGTATTATTGAGTAACCATTAACCTTTGCACTAATACCTTGCATAGGTATAAAAACTGATAATATTTTATGTCTTCAGCTCACTCATCATATAGAATACAACAATATTTAATGTGGTACAAACTGTATGGCCATTGGAAGGCTCTCTATTGCATTAGTAATCCGTCTTCGGATCAATAAGTTAAACACACCTCGAGAATTCCAGACTAGCGTTTGTTTCCCGTATTGATAAAATGTCTGGTGGGAATGAAGTATTACCAGTTCAAAGTGTCAAGTGTAACGGAATGTAATTGAAGCAGTTGGATGGTACTTGCCTACTAGGTGTAATTCAGTTTATGCTTATGGGATTCAATGATAGTGATGAGAAATTTGCTCAGTTGGTCATAGTAAATCATTCCAGCTACGAAACAATATCTAATGCGTTAAGTATTAGTGTCCAAATAGAATGACACCTGAAGGGCTGTCTGACGACGTAATGATATTACCTTTTTGGCTTTATTCGCTTAGTGAGGAGGGTGGCTTCAAAAAGGGAAGCCTTAGGTAAAGTTCAAGACCATGTCAGCAAGCAATAGATACTTTTACAATGTGTAAGAATCCCTTGGTCCCTGAACAGGCTTCTGCAACATGTTCGGTTATCAGCGTAACACATGCCTCTGTATAATAGACAAGTTTTTCCAGCTTATATACACTACCCCAGGAGATTATGCCATAGGACTGAATTGAGTGGAAGTGTTCAAAGTGTATGAGCAAACTTTTCTCGTGACCTGCACTGTGAGAGGTATTTATGAGTGCGAAGCAGACAGAACTGAGATTTTTGGCTAACTTATCCACGTGATGATGTTACTGTAGTTTTTTATCCATCTAGATTTTGCACGTGGAACGTCATCCACGATATGGTACTTGTGGTACCTCTGAGTATTCCTACTTGTTTGCATGGTTAAAGGTTCATGTTTGTCCGTCTCTGGCATGGACGTGTTTGGCTCCTTTATCATTAAACTTGTGTCATCAGCAAACACTGCAGTTTCTGATGAGTCCTGCAGTTCTCCAGTAAATCCATAGGCAGACCAAAAGAATGGGCCAAGCACCGAACCTTATGGCACACTGCAGTCAATATTTCCCCACCCATAATTTAATCTTCTTTCTGCTGTATCATTTGCTTTGTAGTGACATGTGACTCCATTCGTGTAAAGAGAGGACCTTTAATGCTGTGACGTTTCAGTATCCCTAGCAGAATTTTATGATCTACACAGTCAAAGCTTTTCACACAATCACAGAAATTGTCAACAGGATAATTTTTGTTGTTTAGTTCGGTAGAACTAAGTTTGTCAGGTCATATATTACATTCTCAACAGAGATGCCGTAACAGAAACCAAACTGAGTTGTTGTTGGAAGGTTACTTGGAGAATTACAGATCACTATTCTGCTGTAAGCGATATTCTCAAGATCTTTCTTAAACACCTGAAGAATTCTCTTCGGTCTCTAATTGGAGTTCAGTTGCTTGACTGCATTTTTCTACATTGATGTTATGGTTACATACTTCAGTCTTTCATTAAATACTTATCTGCGGATTACAAGTTCAACACTGAATTGTAGCATTTCGACTGGTATACCAAAATGGACATAAGGGTTACTTTTCAGTCACCAAATGATTTTTGTGCGCTCTATAAAAGAAGAGTTGGCAAAGCTAGTGTCTAGAGCAAAGCTGAATTAGAGACTTGTTGTGATCCTATAATGTTACTTTAAATCCGTCTTTATTGCAAATTTTTTTATTATTCATATGTGACGTAGCATGTGAAAGTTGCTGAATTGGACGGGTTACTCCTGTAACTTAAATATCAGATCTGAAGATGGTTCTGAATGAACCGAAACTGGTCATATGAATAATAAAAAAATTTGCAATCAAGACAGATTTAAAGTAACATTATAAAATCACTGATTGCTGTTATCCCATAAGACATTATGTCTGTTTTTGCAAAATTGTTGTGATCCACCAAAGATATCGTAGATACGTATTACGCCATCTCAGGGATGCAGAACTGGAATGGTGTACGTCCAGAAACGTGATAGTGAGGAAATGAGACTTTTGTGAAAATGTTAAATTAAAATTCTGTGTAACGGAAGAGATATTTTATTGAAATTGTCGTATACACAATGAATCGATAGCCGCGTTGGTAAAGAAATTATTGCACTAGCATCTACACATTATTTTGTAAACTGAAAAATATGAAATAAACTGGACTTACAGTGATCCTGAACTGAAGATGAAAACTATCACCTAAACTCTGAAATACAGAAAGTAAAAAAACTAAGCTGCAGCTAGGATAACAAGCTACTCATCATATATTGATTCATCATAATACTGAGATGTTCCATCTTCTGCACATACAACGTCTACATACTTGTTTTCCCTGTTCGTGTATTTACAATCAGAGGCAAGTTTTCAAAGAAAGCATGCTAGTTTCCGAATGAAGGATAATCAAGACAGGGCATTTCTTTTTTTTTTTTTTAGCTGATAGTTGTCTTCAGTTGTATACAGTCTGTCCCGATCGATAAGGGCAAGAGTACTCAATTGACGACCATGCTCTTCCTTTAGATTTACCAAATAGAGTTCAATGTCACAGTCATGTGTGTCTTCAAACGTAGTGGTAAATGACGCCTCTATCGAAAATTGCAAAAATTAAATCTTGAACCTTTTGATATCTTCTTCGTTAACTGTGTTTTTTCGATATTTTATATAATTTTGAAGGGCTAGAGTTGACAAAACATTAATTGCTGCATCGCGTCCACTTGGAACGGATTTGTGTGAGCCGCTGTCACTACGTCCACCGAATCATCAAAGGAATATATCTGACTTTGCACGTGCGCCTTCTTCTCGATTAAACTCAATTTTCAGTCGTTTGGAAGACACTATGCCCAAATTCAAGAAATTTCAGATCAACAACTTATGCTATAAATGATGACCAACTGACAACCTCAGCTGCCGACAGGTGTTGTTGTTATACCTCGAGAGTTCTTTCGAGAACTAGTAACTGTCTTCGTATATATAACTTATGCTATGTTTTGAGGACAGGTAACGTACTTCAATCGGTTAGAGCCATTGTTTTTTTCTGTTCTGTCTTCTACACTGTTCAGAACACAAAATAAATCTTTAACGGGTCTTCACATGTGTTTCAAGAAGCTTCACTCCACATGCAGCCAATTTATGAGCACCAGTATCTGCTTCAGTTTTTCCCCACATGAACAAGGGGCCCATTCTTAGTTTTAAACGAATAAAATTCAAAATTGGATACATAGATATTTCTTTTGAAATATTGTTGATTATAGAAACAAGCATTAATGTTTTTGAAAGTCATCAGTTTTAAACTGGTCTGACGCTGCCCACCACGACTTACTCTTCTGTGCCAACCTTATCATCTCTGAGGAGCACTTGCTATTTCTACGTCCAAAATATTAGTTGCTGATGTATTGTAGTCACTCTCTTCCTCTACAGTTGTTGCCCTCCCCAGCTCTCTCTAGCACCATGGAGGTCTTACGAGATGTCCTATCATAATGACCATTCTTCTTACCAGCGACTTCCATAAATTCCTTG
Source organism: Schistocerca americana (assembly GCF_021461395.2). NCBI lineage: Eukaryota > Metazoa > Arthropoda > Insecta > Orthoptera > Acrididae > Schistocerca > Schistocerca americana. The sequence goes on along the minus strand of NC_060124.1, from coordinate 465,778,244 downwards.
CCTCTCCGATTCTGTGAAGAACCTCCTCATTCATTATCTTTGCAGTCCACCTCATTTTCAATGTCCTTCTGTAGAACCACATCTCAAACGCTTCTATTCTCTTGTGTTCACGTTTTTCAGCAGTCCATGTTTTACGCCATACAATTATGTGCTCCAAACGCACATTCTTATAAATATCTGCCTCAAATTCAGGCCTATGTTTGGTACTAGTAGACTTCTCGCGGCCAGGAAAGCCCTTTTTGTCAGTAATAATTTGCTTTCTATGTCAACATTGCTCCATACATCATTGGTTGTTTTGCTTCCTAGGTAGCAGAATGCCTTAACTTCGTCCTCATCGTGATCCTCAAATCCGATGTTAAGTTTATCGCTGTTCTCGTTTCTGCAACTTCACATTACTTTCGTCTTCCCTCGGCATACTCTGAATCCATATTCAGTAGTCATTAGACTGTTTATTTCCTTTGACAGACCCTGTAATTCTTTTTTTCACTCAGGATAGCAATGCCATCAGCGAATCTTTTCATTGATATCTTTTCACCTTCAAGTTCAATACCATTCTTGAACGTTCCTTTTATTTTCGTGTTTGCTTTTTCGATGTATAGGTTGAACAGTAGGACCGAAAGTTACCTCCTTGTCGTACAACCTTTCTAATCCGAGCACTTCTTTGATGGTGATCGATCTTATTATCCCCCCTTGGCTCTTGTACATGTCGTACATTACCCATCACCTCCTCCAGATTGCCCCTATTGTGCTCTGAATTTCGAATATCTTGCATCATTTTCAATAGTCAAACGCTTTTCCCAGATTGATAATTCCTATGAAGGCGTCTTGATTTTTTGTTAGTCTTTCTTCTATACAACCGCAACGTCAGAAGTGCCTCCCTGGTGCCTTTCCCTTTCCTAAATCCAAACTGTTCGTCATCTAACAGATCCTCAATTTTATTTTCCATTCCTGTGTTTATTATTCTTACAGGTACTAGGATCATTGACCTGTTATGCTGATTGTGAGATATTTCTCGTGTTGGTTCTTGCTATCTTCTGAATTTTGTGAATGATGGTTTCCAGAAAGTCTGATGGTCTGTCGCCAGCCTCATACAGTCTACAAACAAACGTGAATAGTGGGTTTTCTGTCACATCTCCCAATGGTTTTATGAATTCTTATGGAATGTTATCCACACCCTCTGCCATATTCGATTTTAAGGCTTCTAAATTCTCATTCTAATACTGGATTCCCTATCTCTTTCGTGTCGACTCCTGTTTCTTCTTCTACCACGTCATTAGAAAGTCGTCTCCCTCATAGACGCCCCAATGTACTTTTTTCAACCATCCACTTTCTCATCTACATTTAACAATGTAATTCCCATTGCAATTTTAATGTTACCGCCGTTGCTTTTAATTTCAGCGAAGGTCGTTTTGAACTCCAGATATCGCAGTGCTGGGAGTAACTAGAGTGTACAACAGGACAAGTAAAAGAAAAGATAAAAATTAATTATGTCGTGGTATTCTGAAGTGTAAGTGCAGCTGGAAATTTTTTCCAGGTTTCCTCGGGATAATACGAGTAAATATCATAACTGAAAACTGTGGTGCTACGCCAAACGTGAAATTCGCATATAGGAGTGCGTAAATCCTGAAGACGGTTACATTCAGCATTCAATACATGAGCTGACAATTTCCTTAGAAATCGTCAGTACGGATCGTAAAGATGGTTCTGAGAAGAAGAATGACACAGCAAAATTTTCTAGAGTAGGAAATGTATATCTACAATGTCCATATGATTCTGAGAGGAAAAATGATCTGGAAAGCTTAATCGGATCGTACAATATGATCCCAGTAATTAACTTTCGTATGCGGATGCATAAACACATTAGGACCCTAACTGACATGTTTTCTTTCAAGAAGCTCATTCCAACAATATAACTTTATACACATTAACATATGCTGTTTCTGTTTATGACGCACAGTTAGGATGAATAAGATAGTACCTTACAATACAGATACTCCTCAGTGGAAATCAGTTAGAATAATTAATGACTCCAGAACAAATGTTTTAGGGAAAAATTTACAACTGACGACCAGGGATTAAAATTATAATGAAACAACTTCTGACATATAATAGAAACTATTTCTTAATAAATTCATATCACAATTAGAAAATAGCTATCCACACAGGCTAATAAGAAGGGACATTCAAAATCGATATAAAAAACCGTGGAACGCTGGAGGGATTAAAGCATGTGAAAACGAAAAGGGAAAAGTATCTATTGGCAAAACAAGTAAAGATACTGTAGTTCCTGGACATTACAAAAACGTCTCAGAATTACTGTAAAAAGTTATTAATAAATCAAGGAACATGGCCATTATCTCAGAAAACAGTAATTTGGACGCCTTTGACCAACATGCAGTATAGTGAAACAAGAGATTGGATAACAAGATAAAGAACAGCATAACATCACTATCAAATTAAATGGAAGGAGTACGAAAGATCAGTCATCGGAAAGAATATATGTTGACTAATCATTTTCTAAATCTAGCAGAAAATATACAATCAAACAGTTAAATAGTAAAATCGCAGTAGTACGTTGAAAAAGCAACTCTAATGAAATTCGATCATATGAATATATTATCAAATTCGCCTTCTGAAATTAAGTCACTCACATATTTTTTCAAAACGAATATCTCATCTCGAATCAGCCAAAAGAGCGCAAAAGATATGGTTCCATAAAATGAGCCCATGGGATGTGAGGTATGTAATGCATCATTAACTCAAAGCATATTTTTAGAGAGATTGAAATATGCCATTGTTAAACTCTCTGTCACGAAGGTGATAGAAAATACATCAATACCTACTGACCTGTTTCACTACTTATATCATTTCCTAAAAATTTTGGGAAGGTGACATATTCTAGAATAGCTTCTCATCTGAGCAACAACAACATTATCAGTAATCCACGGACTGGAGAGATGCTCAACGGAGATTGTCATTTACATGTTCACTCACCAAATTTTACTAGCATTAAATAACAAAACAACTCTGGTTGGAGTTTGTTGCGAGCGACATAAGATTTCTGACTGTGTGAATAACAGTATTGTCCCAGATACATTGAGATTTTATGCCATTGATGGTATGGCCAATCAATGTATAATATAAGATACAACCAAAATAATGCTGCGAATGCTGCTTAGTAATTCAACCAAAGTAACAAATGGAGATTCTTCTGACTGGAGTGAAATCACATATGTGGTTCCCCAAAGCCCAATATTTGGCTCATTATTGTTCCTCATACATATAAACGACCGTCAATCCAATACACAACAAGCAGAATTGGTTCTTTTTGCGGATGACACTAGTACTGTCATCAATCCAACCATATATATGGGAAAAGAATAAACGGTGAACGTTATTCCGAAAAGTATCGTTGACCAGTTTTCGGTGAATGGTCTGACTCGTAATTTCAAACATACACAAAATATTTAGTTCTGTACATCTGCGTTTAGTACTCCAATGATAACTGTAAAACGAGGTGAGGAAATAATAAAAAGAATAATATCAAAATTTTTATATTCCTATACAATGATAATTTAAACTGGAAAAAGCTTACTTTGGAACTCCTAAAACAACTTAGTTCAGTCATATTTGAACTTACACCAACTGTAAACCTTGGGGAGACGCAAATAAGTAAGTTCACAGCTTTTGCATATTTTCATTCAGTTATTTCATACGGAATAATGTTCGGGGTAATTCATCTTTAAGAAAGAAAATCTTCGTTGGTGAAAAACGTTCTGTAAGAATAGCATGTAGTGCTTATCCACGAGCATGTTGTAGATATTTTTTAAGGAGTTGGAGATATTGACTAATGCTTCAGATAATATTTATTCCCTCATGATGTATGTTGTAAATAATCCACTACATTTAAAAAAGAACAGTTATGTACATGTTTATAATACCATAAGAAAAATGACTTTCATTACTCCATATTCTGGTTGTATTTAGTATAAAATGGGGATGAACATCGCTGCAACCAAAATTTTGGATCACTTACCCAGTGGTGTAAAGTGTCTAACAGACAACGAAGTAAATTTTTAAAACATACTAAAAAAGTGTTTCTTTGACCAAACCCTTTTCACCCATAGAAGGGTTTCCCTGATTTTAATGTGTAAAACATGGTGAGTGGGAATTATTAAATCACATCTGCATGTTTTAAAAAAGGAATTAGCAGTCTGTAGCCATATTTATAAATTAATTTGTTATTTGAAAGTAAAATTACTCGTTTCACATCACTGACATTTAGCGTGCAAATGATCAGTGGAACATGAAACTACCGCAATTTGGCAGCGCCAATATCGTGCTGCACTGACCGCATCAGAAAATTCTCTACCTAACTAAAACCATCGGATCATGGCTACTCAAGAGACTGGCACACCAACATTCGCTACGCACTACGAACGACGAATTTTGGCGCAGAATTGAAGCAGATTGACGAGATGTCTGTCCTGGTCAGAACAAGTGTTGCTGCCAGACGTAGCAACTCAATGTACTATATTTCGCATCTTGTACACCTTCACATCACCTACAAATTTAGGATATGAATTTTGCTTATTTTGAATCTGGTTACCTGCTGTTGCAGTGCTGAAAGCCAACAATGTACTTAACACCTACAAATAACGTTCTTAGCGATCTTGGGGAAGAGTAACTTACAGTGCTTTGAATCCATCCCAATTCCTCGAGACGTCTCCTGAAAATTTTTAAATAATTACCGTTCCTTCGTCGTTTCATAAGCTAACACACATCGCCATTAACTGCAACAAATTAGAAGTCGTAAGCAGTAATGTTGGTATGATATGCGTGAAAGTGTTTCTCGACGGGATCAATATTTGCACCTGTCTTTACTCTACATGCAACCCACTTCCCGCTGGTTGTGTTTGTGCATACACCAGCAAAGCAATTAAATCTATCATCTCCTCGGTTCATGTCGGCAAAGAGAGTGTTTGCTCCTTGGATGGCGCCATGGGAAAATTTAATCACATTAGAGCCTTTAATTTTCTCCAGTAATTGCCAATTCTCGTTTGAGACGTATGTCAGTGATGATGTCTTACCTCAACTCCAACTGAACAAACAAGCGTTCTTGCATTGTCCTGAAGCACAGTGGTCGTCAAACAGCCACCCTGTTCGAATCATTCCAGTGTGCCTTAGCCGTATTTTATAATAATAAGCAGTAACAAACATCCAAATTCGAAAGCGTCAACTAACGTTAAGTTCTCCTAAGGAGCGTGGTTTTCCTGTTCAGTGGCAAACAAAAATACTTACAGACACAGCAGTATTTAACCCTGCTGTTCTGTTCGGGTCTATATGACCCGAAACGAATATGAACGTTATTTTACATTATGTAAATACCAATATATATTTATGAAACTTTGTGACTTTGTCTGAAAATGGATGAGCAGCATGTGTTTTAAAAGGTTTTAAAAAAGTTTAAGAAGTTTGGGCTTCAACTGTAATAGTTGCATATGTAATGTTCGGGTCATAATGACCCGACACAAATATGTTTAGTGTAACTCGTATTTATTTCTAAAATCTGGAAATGGCGAAAATTATTTTTGTTGTGTTGTGTGGGAATAGTGACTGCATCATTCCAACTTACTCTCAACAATCACCTAAAGCTCCATGCGTTCACAACAATGGGCTTGTTTGTTGCTTTCCCCAGGAAATAATAATTGGCAGTTCTCAATAATTGGAATGCTTTGTTTCTGCCCAGTTTGACTTGTGACACCATGGCGATGAGACCATTGAATGATCGTGAGTTGGAAGAAATAGTAAATGCCTCACCAGATGAAGGATCACTTTCTGAGTTTGAAGATCACATCAGCAATGCATCTGAAAGCGAGTGTTCCGATGACAGTTACGACAGTCCACAGCCCATACAAAATAGTGTAGAGACTTTTCTTTCTAAAAATGGGAATATAGAATGGCAGTTGCATCCACCAGCACAACATGGTCGCCTACCAGCTTCGAACATCATCAAGAGTACCCCAGGAGTTACCAGGTATGCAGTCAGCAGAATATCTGATGTAAAATGTTCATTTGAAGCAGTATTTCACACAGCGCTTCAAAATGAAATAATAGAGATGACAAATATTGAAGGGCAGCGAGTTTATGGTGAACAGTGGACAGATATTGATGGTTCTGTTTTCCATGCATACTTAGGACTCTTACTCCTAGCGGGTGTATATCGATCTCATGGGGAGTCTACAAAAAGTTTGTGGGATAAAGATACTGGGCGAAACATATTTCGAGCAACCATGTCTCATGAAACATTCTGTAAGATATCACGTGTCCTGCGATTTGACAAGAAATCTACTAGAGAGGAAAGACGACGTACTGACAAACTTGCCGCAATTCGTAGTATTTGGGAGAAGTGGGTAGAGGTCCTTCCTAAACTGTATAATCCAGGAGAAAATGTTACTGTTGACGAGCAGTTAGTAGCATTTAGAGGTCGCTGTCCATTCAAGCAGTATATCCCAAGTAAACCGGCAAAATATGGGATCAAAATATGGACCATGTGTGACAGCAAAACTTCATACGTACTGAAAGCCCAAATTTATACAGGAAAGGTGAGTGGAGCGGCACCAGAAAGAAATCAGGGAATGAGGGTGGTATCTGATCTCACTTCTGAGTTACGTGGTCAGAATATCACGTGTGACAACTTTTTTACGTCGTACAATTTGGGGCAGCTGCTTCTGAAAAGGAAATTGACTATGTTGGGAACTATACGGAAAAATAAGCCGGAGCTTCCACACAAAATGACCAACAAGGAGGTACACAGCTCTTCATTTTACTTCACAAATGACACTACTGTGGTTAATTATATTCCTAAGAGACACAAGAATGTTGTACTTATGAGCACTCTCCACCATGATGCGGAAATCAGTGACAGGGCTGATAAGAAGCCAAAAATGATTTTGGACTATAATTCAACCAAAGGTGCTGTAGACACGCTTGATCAGTTATTAGGTACATATACATGCAAACGAAAAAGTAATAGGTGGCCAATGATAGTTTTCTACAATATTCTTGATGTTTCTGCTTATAATGCATACGTTTTGTGGATTTCGGTTGACCCTAATTGGAATGCAAGCAAATTGACTAGAAGGAGAATATTCTTGGAGGAACTTGGAAAGTCACTGATAAAAGAACATATTGCATCAAGAACGCATTTCCCAAGAACAGAAGATTCTTTGAGAATGGTCACAAGCATCCAAAACCCGAATGATGTGGGTGGTGTGTCAGAATCGGTAACAACAAGAAAATCTACAAAACGTGCACGCTGTAAGTTCTGTCCATCAAGTAATGACAATAAAACAAACATGGTGTGTGGAAAATGTAGTAAACATATTTGCAAGAAACATGTAACCTACTTGTGTCCACAGTGCAAGCAGTAAGAAAAGAACTGTAGTATTTTATAAGATGATTGTATTGAAAATTCTGTTGTTTCAAATTTATGTGAATACTTGTGCCTAAACTACAATCAGTAAGAAGAGAGGATTCTAAAGTTGTAGTGCTTTCTATGTTGGAATGTAATAAAAAAACTGTAGTGTGTTCTGTACTGTAGTGTGCTCTAAGATGAATATCTGTAATGACAACTGTCTGTTGTTAGAAAATGTCAATACTTACGTCTAAACTGTCAACAATAAGAATAGAAGTATGGAAAAACTGTAGTGCTTTCTAAGTTGAATGCCTGTAATGGAAACTGTCTGTTGTTTCAAATGTATGTGCATATTTAAATGAAAAATATCCCTCAATAAAGTTGTATGCATTGTTATTATTATTATTATTACCATTAGTATTATTATTATTATTATTATTATTATTACTAACAAGGTACTGGAATAGAACAACAATGTCGATAGCTAAAACTGTACCAAAATTTATGTTTCTAAAGCATTTTGATATGTCGGGTCATATTGACCCGAACAGTATATATGTCAAGTAAAAGTGAACAGAACAGCAGGGTTAAAGATGTGATTAATTTTAATTGGATTCGCGGTATTTGCCCGTAAGCTAAGTAATGTTTGCCGCTTACCTCAGGGCCAGAAAGGTAAATAGGGAGGCCACTGCTCGGTTACACGATGTGAGAGGTGAAATATTGGTTTGTCTTCCAGTACTGCCAACTCGCGTGTTTGTGTGCCCCCTACCGATAAGCTGCTACGGTACAAATTTCAAATGGTTTCGTGAAAGCAAGGAATATGATATTAAATTAATAAACATTAATTATTATCAATTAATGAGTAGAGGAATAATGACTCAAGACGCATAGTAAACACTGATCGTGTCTCATATGTCGTAATTGCTTTAAATATAAGTGTAGTTACAGTTATTAATCAATAATCTTCAGGTCTCGCAGACAACAAAACAACACTTCCTAAGGCGACTACAGTGTTACATCTTTAGGAACGCTGAGGCCGGAAGCAATATGAAATACGATATTTTAGTGCCTTTGTTATTAAGAAATACGATGCAAAGTTCCTTCGGACATACAAGGAGCTTTGAATCGTATTTCCGGATAACAAAAGTGCTGCAATATCATATTTATCCGCCCACACCGGGCAAGTGAATTTCATGTAAACCCTCTCTCCGCTACGGGAATACACATAATGAATGTACACGTGTAGGATGTAGACACATGGTCGAAGACATATAGGTGTTTGAGCCTCACCGTGAATCGTGTCCTAATAGCCAAATGGTAAGGCAACCGTACGCGATAAGCGGGAAATCCAGATTAGAGTCCCGGTCTTGCACGGATTTTCATTGTCGTAATTCAATTATACAGCTGATGATTGTCCATCTTCGCAATTGCGAATACTTTTAATGCAATCTGAAACAGTCGAAACGAAGTCTTCCGCATCTTGCCGCCTTTTAACGATTAGTACTTGGGAGTCGGCGGCAAACTTATGCCGCTGGTCTATTGAGGGCTCATAACACACTAATTTATGTAGGTTACCAATTGATTAAAGATCGGTACATATCCGGCCCGAGGTGCTCCCCCAAAAAGTTAGTATTGGCTCTTGAGAAGAAAAGGTTCACGACCACTGCTGCATCAGGTAGCTTTCCCCTTCTATAAATACAAAGCCAGGCACTAACTTTCATGATATTAGATAATTTCTTGCACTAAGCACTAGCACATTACCTTGCCTTTTTCGCATGTCACACCACACTTCCGAATTCCTATTGCTACGCACTTACGGGTTTTTCCGTAACGATCGTAGATATCTGGTATAGGCCTGTGATTAACACCGACTATTTATCCATATATTCAGATGTGACGGGCGTTCTGTCTACCACATTCTAAGTAGCGTGTAAAAGGATCACGTAAACTTCTTATTTTTTGTGTCTTCATCTCAAATACAAAGCTGATTTACTATTAATGTACTGTCATCTTCACGCGTATGACAAAGTGGCGATTATACTGCGAACTTTAATACGAATATGAATATTCTAAAACAGTGTCTCGTCTACCGCAATATGAAACCCTGGTATAAAAACTTCATTTCTGCAACTTGTTGTCTTGCATTTGTATTTGCAGATATCAGAATTATTACTGTTATTGCCATTGAAGCTCAACACTAATGAACGATGCAGAAGGGTGGGGCTGTGAATGACTCAAAGCACAAAGAAGACGCTAAAAAGAATTTATTCAAATTCTATCACTTTACTTGCTTGAGAGTGACTTATTTACGGGGGAGCATTGTGCTATGAATCTTATTATACGCACATCAAAAAAAGGTTTTCATCACCTCGGTTCAGTGAGTTCAGGAACCTGTACAGAAAATTGGTACAGAGATCAACATAAACATCATTTCCGTCCTTTTTATTGCTCATGAAAACCACACATTGCATGTTGTACCACCAGACAGCGAGACCTTCAGAGGTGGTGGTCCAGATTGCTGTGCACACCAGTACCTCTAATATCCAACAGCACGTCCTCTTGCACTGATGCATGCTTGTATTCGTCGTGGCATACCATCCACAAGTTCATCAAGGCACTGTTGGTCCAGATTATCCCACTCCTCAACCTCCATTCGCCGTAGGTCCCTCAGAGTGGTTCGTGGGTCATGTCGTTCATAGACAGCCCTTTTCAATTTACACCAGGCATGTTCGATAGGGTTCATGTCTGGAGAAAATACTGTCCACTTTTGTTGAGGGATGTCATTATCCTGAAGGAAGTCAGTCACAAGATGTGAACGATGGGGGCGTCCATGAAGACGAATGCCTCGCCAATATGCTGCCGATATGGTTGCACTATCAGTCGGAGGATGGTATTCACGTATCGTACAGCCATTACGGCGCCTACTATGACCACCAGACAATACGAGCCGTGTACCTCCTTCCTGGTGGAATGACTGGAACTGATCGGCTGTCGGACCCATTCCGTCTAATAGGCGCTACTCATGCCTGGTTGTTTATGTCTTTGGGCGGGTTTAGAGACATCTCTGAACAAAGGGACTGTGTCTGCGATACAATATCCACAGTTCACGTCTATCTTCAGGATTTCTGGGAACCTGGGTGATGCAAAATTTTTTTTTGATTTGTGTATATTGTTATTTCATTTTTATATGATGATGTTCACTTTTTCTCTGGTGCAATCTGTTTCTAAAATGATAAATACTACTTCGAAAAATTAACATTTTTCCAAACGTGAAAACATGGTCCTGGATAAAACATAGTCACGTATTTAAGAACTTATATTCTACGGAAACTTAAAACTGCTGTAATTGAGAAAATCTTGTCAGTACTGTAGTCCAGGTGTTTCGTTATTACTCTACTACATACCAATAATCTGTAAGTGAAATGAAATTGAACAGAAGTGTTTTCAAAACCCAGTTAAATGTTTAAATACATTTTTAAATTGAATCTATCGGAAAATAACAGAAATTCTCATTTTCACTGAGACAGTACAGCTCCTGCGACACTGAAGAAAGTCAGTTCAGTTGCAAGTGTCACATTCTCCATGGTACAAAATCTTTTTCTCTTTCACATTCAAGTTGGTACACAATCGAGGAAGTAAGACTTATTCGTCCACAAGTTATATATAACTATTTTACAAATTTATAGAATTTTACCTACTATAAAATTCTCTAACTTAAGAATTAACATTTATTGTAAATAGCTTTAATATGTTATACAGCACTTCACTGTGTAGAAGTCGCTAAATTTACAAATGCTCCAAGACACACTCTAGAAAATGACGGCAACTGCTTATGTTGGTCCTTAGTGCGTTTTCTTTCATGTGATTCTAAAATACGTCACTAGTGTGAAGTTCCGATAAAGAAATATCGTATGTTCCTTGGTACACGATTCTCCGGGCGCAGCACTGTCCTCAACTGTCAGTGTCTAGATGATCACTAAAATTGGTGACTATTATTTCTTGCACAGCAGCTTAAGTACCATCTTCTGGATATTCTACAAGTTAGTTCCACTCTAATAATTCCTGATAAATTATTTAAATAAAATAGTATTCTTCAGTAATAAAAGAAGGGGTATTCCAAGCAGTTTGTGTTTCACAGCAGATATCTTCAACAGCTCAAATGTTACATCAACAAAGCTTACGCGTGCGTCGTTAATTTACATGAAAGTTGTCTCAGATTTTCTCCAGTACTGTCACTTCCTCGTTCTTCATCAGCGAGGCTTTCGCTAACTTTATATGCTTGCGAACTGAATATTCATATTTCGCTACTTCGTTCTGTTCACTTCCTGCGGCCCGGAAAGACTTTGCAAGTCTCTCATGCATCATCAGAATTAAACAGGCTTTCGTTAAAACTTAAATTAATCTTCTATTTTAAATTTCTAGTGTGGTTGCCACGAAAAAATTTTCATTCAAGGATAGACAAAACTGCGCAAAGTAAACTTCATACTCCCCCAGGAAACAGAAAATATAGTGAAGTATAGCAATTATCTACATCGTTATTAATCATTTTCAATCACAAATATAGCTCAAGATATACCAACAGATCAAATAAAAATATGTAATTGCTCCATTGTTATGAATCACTCAAAACAGAGAGTACTTTGTAATTATATGCAAATCTGAAAGCACAGGGCATAGACAGCCGAAGTGACTAAGACGACATTTGGAGATAAGCTGGAAATCCAGGATCGAGTCCCGGTGTGGCGCAAATTTCCATTTGCCAGTATTGGGCATTACGTCAGTATCTAGTACAGCTGATGTCAAGGAATTCCCAGTCAGCGAATTACTTTCGAAGTAGTTCGTACAGCTGCAGATCATCAACGGTGTCTGTTCTTTCAGACTTGCATATAAGTATTACAAGCCTAGGTTGACACATGACGATAACAACAATAGTCTCGATTCCTTGTTGTCTCATTCTCACTTTTGTGGGAATCCATGTAACGTCGCGAGTCTTGGGTGATGGATTTAGTGGGCTACGCTGTAAGTATGTAGAGAGTGTGACATTTCGAAGCATGAGTCAATGCAGGGAGGGTCCGCATATAACCAAAGTAGTAGAGTCGACCGCTCGTGGAAAGCGGGCTAAGCGTTTCCAAGTTCTAGTCCGCCAAAAATTTTCATTTATCACTATTGGATACTTCATGTACACCTTACACAGTTGATGTCAAAATTTCGAAGCAAAGCGAACTCTGGTCGCATGGCACTCCGTTTGAAACAGTTGTACTGTTCAAATATGGGTCGACTTTAATTACACAAATTATCTATTTTTCTTTGTATTCACGAGAAAACGAAACTCAATTCATAATTAAATAGTTATTACGTTCACAATTAATTGTTCACTTGTTATCATAACATCCAATACCAACATTTTATCCATTTCAAATAATATCTGTTACTACATGTTACCGAAAGGAGTAGTTGTCGATCACATATTTTTTCTTTTCTTTTTGTTATTCTGCAATAATGTTATTCAGTGCGTCGTATTTACTTGCAACACGACTTGGTTTGTACAATCTTTTTAAAATAGTTTTGTGTGTGGATTTTCTTTAAATGGTACAATAGAAATTCCATGTGCCGTAAAACTCTTCTTTTTGATCGGTTAATCACCCACAGACGTTCTTTTAAGGAGACGGTGATGTACAGCTTTTAGGAAATGCTGCCGAGCGAAGTCGCTCAAGCCACCAACTGGAGATGTTGTTGTATTCTTATAAAATAATCACACTTTTGGAGTCATCCCTCAATTTAACTGTTCGTGTTGGATTAATATTTTAGTAACGTTTTTTTTTGAAAAGATGGTTTTTCCCAAATCCCCTAATGATTGAGGGAATACACTACATATTACACAAGGGTCTATACTGTTTATAACGTGCTTGATAATGCTACATTGTCTAAGGGACTATCAACTATGCTGTTCTGCAGCAGGCCGGTCCCCTGGTCGGTTGAATCATGTATTTTATTGCATCAGGTAGATGGTCGTGTGAGGATACGCAGTCAGGCAGGCGACCGGATGCTCAAAGCATGCACCGCGTCGGTGAAGAAGGGCAGTGATGTTTTATTGTGTTATGGGACTTGCATGGGACCCGTTGTAGTAATCGACCTACTTTCACTGCTGTGGACGACCTGCATTCCTTTGTGCTTAAAATCAGTGATAGCATCTTTCTGGAAGTTGACTGTCGATGTCAAAAAAATGATTCAAATGACTCTAAGCATTATGGGACTTAAAATCTGAGGTTATCAGTCCCCTAGACCTAAGGACATCACACACATCCATGCCCGAGGCAGGATTCGAACCTGCGACCGCAGCAGAAGCGCGGTTCCGGACTGAAGCACCTAGAACCACGCGGTTACAGCAGCCGGCTGTCGATGTCACAAGGGTCGAATCGTACTGCAGTGGTTTGAGGACTGTGGGAGTGAACATAACGGGTGAGCCATCAGAATCGCCCTTGGAACACATTTTGGACGCAGTCAAGCACCCACTCCGCGCCCACACACCATCGGCCCGTAATTTAGAGAAATCGCGTGATTTTTCCGTAGACTTCTACCAATAACTTGTCGAATCCACGTGACGCACAATCTTTCGTACAGCGTTCCAAGCAAGTGGTCGTAATGTTTTGGCTCGTCATTCATTATTTTCAACTACCCGAAAATGTTAAAACCTCATAAACTGGCAATATAAATTCATTTTTATTATATACAATTTCCGGTTGGAATTTTTTGTTTATACATCATTCTAGTGTTTCAGCATAGTTACGTTTCAGGCCAGTTGTCAAACGGTGACAATTAGACCGATCAAATATGTTCCATAACACTGATTAATTATTCGTTTTCCTACATTTAGAATATTAAAACTTCCTCTGGGCTGTTGGGAACAGTTTTAGTGATATCAAATTTCTTGCCTAAATCCTCTTTTAAATCTGAATCTCTCACTGTCTGGTGGAACTATAGTAAAAGCTTTGGCAAAGAAGTATGTATTCCTAGAATCTCAAGGACTGTCTACCGATTTCAGTTAACCTGTATCAAATACTTTCTCAAACTATAAGAATTTCGGACAATATGCCAATTTGACTGCCCCATAACATTGTTCACGACTTGCAAATTGTCCATTTGGCTACGTTCACCATCGGCCCATAATTTAGGGAAATTGCGTGGCTACGTTCACTGCTAGAGACAGCTCGTTCCATTTCCTAAGCTTCTGGTTCTAAGTTTTGAGACTTTTTTATGTTACAGAAAAGACGCTGGTGGGTCAATAGCGTTCTGTGCCCTTTTTGTGAGTCAGAATAATTGCATTGACCTTGCTTTGAGAAGTTGTATTTCAGAGCGAACTTTCTGAAAATTAGTTATCAAGTTCCATATGTGCTACTTTTCCTCCACTACGAATCATGTTGTGAAACAACGTCATCTCTTTGATCCTTTCGTTTCTTCAGGCTACCAACGCGTTTATACATCGCATCTGACATTACTTCCAGAATATCATTGCCTTCACAGTTTTATGTTTCTAACTATAAATCCTGTGTAACTTCCTGGAAGATGTGTGTGCCGGACCGAGACTCGAACTCTGGACTTTTGCCTTTCGCGGGCAAGTGCCCTTGCAGGAGAGGTTCAGTAAAGTTTGGAAGGTAGGAGACGAGGTACTGGCAGAAGTGAAGCTGTGAGGACAGGGTGTGAGTCGTGATTGGGTAGCTCAGTTGGTAGAGCACTTGCCCGCGAAAGGCAAAGTTCCTGAGTTCGCGTCTCGGTCCGGTACATAGATTTAATCTGTCAGGAAGTTTCATATCAGGACACACTCCACTGCAGAGTGGAAATTCTCGTTCTATAAATCCTGTATCTATGTCTTGTAACAGTGGCTTCTTCATTGACGAAGCGTAGTTTACTCCTGACATACTTTTTTGTTTACTTTTCTTGATACTTTTATTGCTCTCAACTGTTTTCTTAGAATTATGGCCTTCCGTTTAACAGCTGTTCTTTCCTATACAGTTCTTGTCGTGTGCGCAACTATCCGTGTTAAATAATTGCCCCTTTCGTCTATGTCACTTCAACAAATGGAAACACAAGAAAATACACGCCTGTCTTCGATCAACCGGCTTCAGTTCATTGGTTGTGTACGTAAGTTGTATTCCGACGTAGAGGAGATCAGTGGCGGGTTTAAAAATTTTGCGCCCCTAGGCACACCATATTATATGCGCCCCAGCCTCCAAAAATGCATGTTCTAAGTAATAACTATTACCCGGTCACTTCACAATTGCCGTTTTGGGTGGAAGCGCTGTGAGCAGTTTCCGTACTCTGCTATTCG
The DNA here is from genome assembly GCF_021461395.2 of Schistocerca americana. Taxonomy (NCBI): domain Eukaryota; kingdom Metazoa; phylum Arthropoda; class Insecta; order Orthoptera; family Acrididae; genus Schistocerca; species Schistocerca americana. Next base: position 465,762,501 of record NC_060124.1, on the reverse strand, counting down.
TTGTTCTGAAGGACGCGTCAGCGGCATAGTCGCGCTCAATCAAAATGTAATATGGTTCCTGAACTGTACTTGGTGTACAGCAGCGGATAAAGCAAACTTAAAACTGCATTGTGTTAACACATTCTTTTGTCGAAAGCCAACAGAAACGAACACAAGGAAAATAGCTTTTCTTTCACGGCCTAAAACTTCAGCAGAGCGTGCAGGAACAGTGGAATTTTGTTATACATTCACTTCTAATATGTTGTTCTACACGAAACCGTTGGAAATGAAAATAAAAAAGCTGTGTTACGATCTAAAAATTGAAGCGAACGTGTCATAAATTAGAAATTAATACGTACTTTTACAGATATTCGTTAAAAATTAAAATTATACTCTCGTTTTACGATCTAATAACTTGAATGTGCAGCAGATATAAAAAACACGTTCGGTATTAAAACGTGAATCTATAGGAAAGCGTAAGAAATTAAAATGAAATAGAGATTTCGGCGCACCAACTAATAACTAAATACAGACGAACAAACACAGAACTGGATTTGCTATTACATAATTTTACAGACTAGTGAGGAAAAATCAAATTTCTTTTATAATCTGATAGTTAAAGTGTAAAGCATTAGGTTCTGTGTAGCTAGATGCTGCATAATAAGTGCACACGATACCTTTAATCCATGTAAGGGCTGAATAGTTTTGTACTGCAGCTACTGCTATCAGCATAGCTCTTTCTAACGGTATTAGCAAAGCTTTTACGTATTTATCTACAAGACTGAACTACGTTATTTATTAACACCTTTTCATCTGAGCGTACTCTCCGATAACAGATATTTCGGCGATAACTATAAATTTCAGAAGACACCAAGAATATCCATCAGTTGTAACATACTACAGTATCAGTACGACTTGACTGTACAAGACCGAGCGGCCTGGGTCATTCGGGTATTGTTTAGTAATGTCGGGCGCCTTCTGTCAAGTGTGCACTTAAACGAGGTTTAGTTCCGCGTTCTGCCAACGGCAATTGTAAAATAAACCGGTAATACGTAGTTTGAAAATACAATGAATGTGATCTAAGTTATAATAAAAATAACTTTATAATCTTTAAAACTAATATGAATAAATAAACAAACTCAACAGTCGGCAAAGTTTGCAATTGGTTTTGACGGCAGAAAACTCGTTGATCATAACTTCATAGCTCATACGGTTATCAGTTAAGAGGTCGGCTTCGATGTGAAGAATGGACAAGGCATTCAATCTCTCCTCAGATGATGTAGAACGCAGGTACGATTTCAGTCTTTTAAGAGCCGAAAACGAACGTTCTGTTGACCAATTTGTAAGTGCCATACTTTGAAATATTCTAAGAGCAATGTCAAAATTCGGAAACACAGACTGTAATCTATCTTTTCGTAAAAAATTACTCATTTCGACTGGTATACCACTAATCTCATAAGATTTCAAAAGTTCCGCGAAATGCACACATTCACTAGGGAAGGAAGGCTCTAAATCAGTGTCATATGAAGCTTATACTTTTGCTGTACGTTCAGCAATATCGACAGATGAACTGTTCTTACGGTTACTGGAAACTGTGAGAGTTCAACAGTGTTCTGTAGCTTTCCTTCCTCCTTACTAATTCAGCGTACAAGTTGCTGAGTACCGGGAGAAATGTATCGACACTAAATTTTTCCCTTCCAGTCAGAAAATCTTATGATTCCGCTTCTTCATCATCATGAAGTTTGCGTTTTCGTGACCTTTTATAGATACATTCATAGTCTATATCAGCCACAATCTCCATGGATTTATTTTCATAATAGTCGAACATGCCACGAATAGATGCAATAAATGCCGCAAATGATTCATATAATTCAATAAATTTCAGATTTACACCATTAAATCTGTGGAGTAGTTCCTTCCAAACTGTCATCATGAATACTGTTTCTAGTCTGCTGACTTAATTCAATAAAGCAGAAGCGTCATTCCACACAAGTGCTTTTTCAAAGGTATTATTGGCAATATGTGTGAGGCCATTGATAACGCCTTTCCAGTTTTCATATAGACTTACACACGCTTCCTCTCTTGCTGACCAACGTGTTCTTGATAAACATTTTACCGTTTTGCCTCCTGGTTTCATGAAAGAAAGAAGCTTATCCCAGCGCTGTGCAGAATCAGAGAAAAAATTATAGAGGTTTGGCACTACACCGAAAAATGAACGTGATTCCCGACAACAGCTTGCAGCACTAGTGCCAACTAAATTCAAGGAATGTGCTGCACGAGGTACAAAATGCGGTTTCGGATTTTCTTCTTTAATGAGTGCCTGCAAATCAGTGTAGGTCCCTGACATATTGCTTGTTCCTGACATATTGCGGGCCTCTACAGTCAGTAATATCAATGGATTTTGTAAAAAGGACTTTTAGTATGGCCTTAGCTAAGTTTCCGGACTTGTGTCCCGGGTTTGGTAAACACAGAAGGAAGCATTAAACAGGTACACCATTCTCGTTCACATATCTTAATATGAAAGATAATATATCAATATGTGAAATGTCCACAGTAGAATCTACTGTTATTGAGATATTTGGCTTGTTTGATTTCACTTATGGTAATTCATTTTATTCGTTCAGAAAGAAGCTCTATTATTTCTTCAGTTTGTTGAAGAAAGATAACTTGTATGTCCCTGCCCTGGATTTCCATATCGTGCAATGTGCCGTGCGAGAAAAGGATCAAACTTGGCTATAAGTTCAAGAGACATCATAAATTGACTATTATGTAATGAATGGGATCTTTCATTGTGTCCACGTGGGCCCACGACTTGTTAGCTTCTTCACTAGTGCAAACATCCTTTTCAACACATTGCGCCAGTACATTTTTTCTGTCTCATCATGACTCGGAATGGTTACCTATTGCTCCAAGTTATTTATTTCTTGTTAAGAGTGATAACTCAGAATTTTTGTGCTCAAGTGAATTCTCATGATGAGATAAAATATTAGAAATATTTTTCCAATCTGCAATACCATTAGTAGCAATCGCGGCCTTACCTCCGAAGAATTTACATGGTGCACAAAAACACCGGTGCTACAAGAGTATTCTAGAAAATTGCGCAAAGTTGATTAACCATTTAAAAGTTTACGGTAAAATACATTTTTGTTCAAATATTTGGTTTTATCGCCTATTGATATTCCTGAACTAGAAAAATTACCGTTACAATTTTGATTAATGCCACGTTGTAAGAGAATATCGATTGTTGATTCATTGACACACCATTCTGCAGGATCATCACTAACGAGGTTATTTCTTTTTGTAATGCCTGACTCGACACTTCGTTTTTTTTTCTTGATTCTCGAAATCAGGAAAATTTGCTTGTCTTCATTTTTAACTTGTAACTAAGTAAATAAATAAACAAAGTAAATAAACAAAAAAAATTTTAAACTGTTGTGAATTGTATTTCACACATTATTAGATATTATGCTTATGTTCTTTTCGTATAAACATGTGTTTTAAAATGTAAGACATTCACAGTAATAACATATTTTATTTAAATGGGTGTCATTACATCAAAGCTCAGATTTTGAAGACCACAGAGCTTTCATATTAGTTACAGTAATGGAGGGTTGATCCTTGCCCGTAATTTCTACAAGAAATTTAATTAGAGTCGGGTTTTACATACTGAGGCCCACACGTGTTACAGTGTTTAAGAAACTGTTGGTTAGTTTATCAAAGCTTTTCAGGGGTTCCCGGTATTTTCACAGGGAAAATATGGTAGGGTTAAGTAGAAGCCGACAACATTCTCGGAATAAGATTTCAAACATGGTATTGTAGACTGCCGTCCTGACAGCTTACTTCAAAATATTTTGAACAGCCATGAAGATGATACCAGACAGAAAACCAGTGTTAAATTTCCATTCAGTCACCGAGTAAACTATGTATATTTCCAAGCTTGTATTGTCGAAATTCGTTCTTAAGACTTATTTGAACTTGGAAGTTGTTTAACAGTATTAAAAATTTTTGTGCTTTGTAAGCGCAGTTATTTTAAAACGTAAAAGGTTAAAATGAGTACAGAGCAAAAAATGCCGCCACCCCTAAAATACCGCCCCTAGGCCCGAGCCTAGTGGGCCTACATGTAAATCCGCCACTGGAGAAGATGTAAATGCTACTGATATATGGACATTGTAAGCAGAGCAGTAACTGCGATGTTTTTTCTTTACAGGATTTAGTTTCGTGGCACTTGTAAACGATATATTTGTACAGTAAAGAGAGTCCTTGATTAAAAACTGCACCATCAATATGATTTCTTTTATGGTTGAAGATAAGCGTAATGCTACTTGGTCGAGAGAGAGAGAGAGAGAGAGAGAGAGAGAGAGAGAGAGAGAGAACTCTGTAGAGAGCGTTTCACTGACAAGATCCACCTTCCCCGCGGATGTTTTCTCGTCTTGTAGTGACGCGTTAGCAGACGGGAAGTTTCAATCCAACGCAAGGCAGTCGTTGTGGAACTCCCAAACACGAAGTAACTTCGGCAACGTTACTGTACACATTTCTGTTGCAATAATGCAATTTCTGGTATACTAACTGACGTCCTCTAGCGATGAGCAGCACTTCTATGCGATATTTCTTGTTGGACGTGCCTCTGTAGTTTCATGAAGCTCCGGTAGGAAATGGTGCTATACATAACTTTTAAAATGGCGTCTGTAGCTGAGGTGAGTTCCAAGCAGAGAGCTATCATTGAGTTTCTTTTGAAGGAGACCCACAATATCGCAGTTATTCAGAGGCTTTCGCAGAATGTTTACGAAGACCTTGCAGCGAACAAAAGCGCGATGAGTCGTTGGACGTAGCGTCTGTCATTACCGCAACGAGGTCGCGTAAACTTGTCCGATACCCCGCATGCCAGTCGGCCTACACAGTTGTGATCCTTGGAATGTAGGAACGTGCGGACACTCTCATTCGAAGTGATTGACGGATCACAAATGGTTCAAATGGCTCTGAGCACTATGGGACTTAACTGCTGAGGTCATCAGTCTCCTAGAACTTAGAACTACTTAAACCTAACCAACCTAAGGACATCACACACATCCATGCCCGAGGCAAACGGATCACAATCAGACACCTCGCTGCTCAGCTGGACGTCTGTTGGTGGTGCTGACACACTTGTCGACCAGTTGGAGATACTCAAGGGTATGTGCCGCCTGCATCCCTCGCTGCGTAGCAGAAGACCATAAAGAGCTTCCATATATTTGACCCAAGGGAAGCAATACGTGCCAACGTCGACCAGTAGGATACAATGCAGGCATACAAGCATTGCCAGTAAGGTGTCGTAAGGCTGTCGCATTGAAAAGAGGTTGTGTCGAGAAGTAGGGTTTTGTAGCAGAAAGAGTTTGGAATAATAAGGGATACTGGAATCCTGAATAAATCTGACCTGTTTTCAGAAAAAAAATGTGTAGCATTGTTTACTGAAGATCCCTAATAATTCCGCATACAGAAAATATGAACTCTGGTGTATAAATAAAACCGGCACATCGACTTCACCTTATCAGTGTCACGAACGTAGCGAAACGATGTCGTCTGTACTCCAAAAATTCTGTATGCTACAAGCAGTTTAATTGAATTTTGTCTTATTTTATCATTTGCATTTACACTGTGTTATAAATCATGAGGGGGACACCTTCGATAAGTCAAACGATACTTCAGAATGTGAACCACAATATGTTACATTAAACCGATTGTGTAAACGACACAGAAAACCACAGTTTAGTTACCGTTGGGCAGTACTTATGACACAATATTGCACGCTACATAGAAAAATATACATCATAGACGTTGTCATACTTGATTACTGTTAGAATACGAGTATGTGACTTTTGGTATGCATGTAGAGCTATCATGCCACATACACGCTATCTTTTACAAAGAAAAATAGCAGTTCATTATTAAAGATTAGATTAGTACTTGTTCCATAGATCATGAATACGACACTTCCTAAGGATGTGGGAAGTGTCAGGTTAATAAAAGGTGTCTACACAAGATAATACATTACACAAAATATTACATGACACTTAATATTTTTAATTTTTTTGTGGGGGTTGGGGAAACTACCCACTTACTATATCGAAAACTTCATCTAATTAGTAGGAGGAGTTGCCATTAATAAATTCTTTTAATTTCCTTTTAAATACTATATGGCTATCTGTCAGGCTTTTGATGCTATTAGGTAAGTGACCAAAGACTTTTGTGGCAGCATAATTTACCCCCTTCTGAGCCAAAGTTAGATTTGACCTTGAGTAGTGAAGATAATCTTTTCTCCCAGTGTTGTAGCCATGTACACTGCTACAACTTTATAACTTTTGAATTCGTTCGGGTTATTAATAACAAATTTCATAACTGAATATATATATATATATATATATATATATATATATATATATATATAGAGAGAGAGAGAGAGAGAGAGAGAGAGAGAGAGGCTACAGTGAAGGTCTCTAGCTCTTTAAATAAGTGTCTACGGGGTGATATGGGATGAGCTCCAGCAATTATTCTGATTACACGCTTTTGTGAAATGAACACTTTTACTCAATGATGAGTTACCCCAGAATATGATGCCACACGGAAGCAGAGAATGAAAATAGGCGTGGTAAGCTAATTTACTCAGATGTATATCGCCAAAATCTGCAATGACCCTAATAGCATAAGTAGCTGAACCCAAACGTTTCAGCAGATCGTCAGTATGTTTTTTTCCAGTTCAACCCCTCATCAATGCATACACCTAGAAATTTTGAATATTTTAACTTAGCTACCGATTTCTGATCGAAGTCTATATTTATTATTGGTGTCATTCCATTTACTGTGTGGAACTGAATATACTGTGTTTTGTCAAAGTTTAATGAGAGCCGATTTGCAGAGAAAAAAACATCGTTTACAATTTCACCAGTTAATTCTTGTCTGTTGGGTGTGATAGCTATACTTGTATCATCGGCAAACAGTACCAGATTTGCATCTTCGTGAATATTGAATGGCAAGTCATTAATATATATTAAGAACAGTAGAGGACCCAAGACCGAACCTTGCGGCAACCCATTCTTGATTGTTCCCCGGTTTGAGAAATCACCAGCAAGCCGCGAGGAGTAGTAGCGCGGTTTGAGGCTCCATATGAAAGACTACCTGGCCCCTCCCGCCAGAGGTTCGAGTCCTCCCTCAGGCATGGGTGTATGTGTTGTACTTAGCATAAGTTAGTTTAAGTAGTGTGTAAGACTAGGGACCGATGACCTCAGCAGTTTGGTCCCTTAGGAATTCACACACATTTGGACATTTTCTTGAAGTAAATAGATTTAACACACAGTATTGCTTAAATTATTAACAGTTAGAATTTGCCGTTAAATCATAAGCAATGTTTGCATAATTAATTCTGGTCTTCGTATCCCAGTGCCCAATGACCTTGCTACAGTGCTAACACCGGTTCCGGTCAGATCACCGAAGTTAAGCGCTGCCAGACTTGGCTAGCATTTGGATGGGTCACCGTATGGGTCTGCCGAATGCTGTTGGCAAGCGGGGTGCACTCAGCCCTAGAGGCCAGTTGAGGAGCGGCACCGCTCACGAAAACTGGCAATGGGAGAGCGGTGTTCTGACTACTTGCCCCTGCGTATCCGCATCCAGTGACGCCTAATGTCTGAGGATGACACGGCTGCCGGTCGGTACCGTTGGCTCTTCAAGGCTTTTTCAGGTGGCGTTTCTTTGTTTTAAAGTGCCCAAGTAGCGAGGTCAGTTACAAATTATAACATCACTACATTAAGACAATTCATAATAATCTACTGAATGTAGAGATAAGAGCAAGTAGTAGCATTACTTGGATTTTAAGTAAATTGTACGTCATTTTCGCTAGCTAGTACTTCTGTTTATTACTCACGCAAAGAGGTACAAAAATTATCAGCGCACTGAGGCGCTTACTTTGCATTTCCGGGTGGTCAATTAGCCTGTAGTAATAAGTGCATTAGAAATATGTAGTTTTGCAATGGTGGCACGACAAGCCAAGGGAAGGGGTGTGGGAAGCACCTACAAATAGTTGCACTCTGGGGAGGAGGGATTTTTGCAGCCATCAGTTTTTGGCGGTAGGTCTGGCCGTTTCGTGAAGTGACCTCAGGTTCAGAAATGTTGTGATGGTTTGTCATCGACGAGTTTGGAAGTGGTGTACGCGAGTGATCCATTTGGTCACGGGCTGTCGCACTTAGCGGTGGTTTCTGAAAACAACTTCCAAATATGTAGACCAATTTTCAGAAGAGCAGCCGGATACACTATTGGTGTGGGGGTTCGAAGTAATCTACCTGGGGTAACCAGTCTCATTACTTTTAGTACATATCAGGGGACTCGTATGTGGATTACTGAATGCAGAGTGCTATTTTCGGTAGACTTCCTGCTGTTCACAGGTTCGCAACTAACATAATTACAAGAAAGAACTCATTCCGATCAGTGCCCTGCATATAGTAAAACAACATTTGCTTGGTGCATTTTTTATGTTACCTCTGGACCAAAAGTTATTTCTGGAGAGTCAAGATAAGTAGGACAACCTGTATAACGGTTTTTTTGCTACGTGAGAGTAAATATCTTTTTTCTTCAAACCCATTTGTATTTTAACAAACTCAGACTTGCTTCTGGAGGAGTAAGCTATAATAAATTGCTTTTAGGAGGAAGGTTTAAGATACGAGGCTAATCAGAACATTTTCCAGGCGACAGCTAAGTCACCAGGGAAAGTTCGGTGCCTTGATGTTGTCTCGAGTTTGTAAATCTCGCTAATTGGGTTCTTATGAATTTATTATCGTTGTCTCAGAGATAGTGAAAAACCAGCTATGAATCAGAGACGAAACATTAAAAGGCCAAACTTGTTTTCAAATGAAACCAATATAATTCCTGAAGCAGCCGTGCTAGTGAGATATTAACAACACATTATCGCCAGTCGCAAATGCAGTGACTCAGTATCCGACGCTTCATCCATTTGTAATTTAGTTAATTACTGTAATATTCAGGATATAGTTATCTGTCACCGATGATATTTTTAAGCAATTCGTGTGCTTTCATGAATCTTTGCTGGGACATTAATACTGCCAGCAATAAAGAAAACTTTTTCTGTATGGGGGTACACAAAGCAGTGCAATGCAGCAAATGCCTCCGCTGTGAATTTTCTGAGAAATTTAGGGCACATGAAATGCAAGTTACCGACTATTGTCATATATTTTGGTATCGGAAACGGTATTACGTTGAACCCACGTATACTTAGTACTCACACAGAAGACACAGTAGAGAACAGATATGACATTTATTTGTGACGAAACGAAAGTCAGCAGCGTTCAGTGTGCTGGTAACATAGCAGTGATCACCGAAAGGGAACAAGAAATGAGTCGGATGCTCGATGAAACAGGACGCTCACCAGCTGAAATCTGTAACAAAAATAGAGAAGCAAGTCAAAACTAAAATAATCGTGGACGTAGCAAATGGCGTGGTGGCAAATTTTGTTACGATGCTCTTGAAGAGGTAGATGAATTTTGCTGTCCCAGAAATAGTGCGGATAACAGTACTACTACCACTACTCCATCCAAACATCTATGGAAGGGCCAACGGAACCGACTGGCCGCCGTGTTATCCTCACAGCCCAGGGGCGTCACTGAATGCGGATACGGAGGGGCATGTGGTCGGCACACCGCTCTTCGGGCCGATGTCAGTTTTCGTGACCGGAGCCGCTACTTCTCAGTCAATTAGCTCCTCAATTTGCCTCAGAAGGTCTGAGTTCACCCCGCTTGCCAACAGTGCTCGGCAGACCGGACGGTCACCCATCCAAGTGCTAGCCCAGCCTGACAGCGCTTAAATTCGGTGATCTGGCGGGGACCGGTGTTACCACTGCGGCAAGGCAGTTGGCGTGGATAACAGTACCAACACGTTTTTTGTTTGCTGATATGCTATGCAGCGCAGCATTCGCTACGTGGTCTGGGTAACGTATTATGTGGAAATACAAATTACAGAAAAAAACTGCTGCATTGTAAAGGAAGTCGATAAAAACATATCATACTGATGATCTAAATGTATTACACAAGCTGAAGATGAGTGAAAGACAGAAAGCGACATTCCATAAAAATAAGTGTCTGGTCGCTATATTTATTCAAGCAAGATTATATTGAACGGAAGAGAGTAGTTTGGCTGTTATTGAAAAGATGCAAGAAAATAATCGCAGAGATCAGCCTCCTGTATATGTGTATACTTGTATAAGGTAAATCGCCGATTACGTAGGATGGTAGGATGGAGAATTCTCGTTGAAATGAAGGTGCTAAACAGCAATCGATGCGACTGCAGAACTGGAATATTAAAGTTTATAACTGGAACAACACAGCTTGTAATTTCAGATTTTCCTGCAAATACCTTTTCATTGTGGATTCTATTTTATATTTCTTCGAGACGCAGTTCACGAGAGCTGCGCATGTAACATCCACTGATGCCATCAAAATTCGCTGCCAAGTAAAACCGAACTGTGTGCCCAGTCGTAAGATTCAGTGTGACTTCTACCCTGCCTGACGTGAAATTCAAAGGAGTAATTAATTCTCTATATCAGGATGAGGGACGTACAGTTTACACACACACACACACACCTCTTTTTTCTCTTTTCAATCGCCAGTCATCTGACTACTACGATGCGGACCGCTACGGATTTCTCTCCTCAGCCACCCTCATTACGTCCTCAATGTTTTCTTGAATGTATTACGATTTGTCTTCCCCTACGCTTTTGTCGCTTTTATCCTCTACGGCACCCACTGGTAGCATGGAAGTTATTCCCTGAAGTCTTAACTGGTGTCTAGTCATCCCATTCCCTACTCTTGTCGGTCTCATCTATATGTTCGCCTCCTCACAGATTCCACGGAGAGGTTCCTCATTCCTTACTTTATCAGTCCAACTAATTTTCAATATTCTTGTGTAGCGCCGCATCTCGAATGCTTTGGCGCTATTCTGTCCTGGTATTCTCAAAGTCCATGAGTCACTACCACACAATGCTGTACTCCAAACGTACACTCTCAAATATTTCTTCCTCAAACTAAGGCCTATGTCTGATAATGGAAGATTTCATTTAGCCGGGACTTCTCTATTTTACTGTGCACGTCTGCTTTTTATGTCATCATTTCATCGTCCGTCATAAGTTATTTTGCTAAACTTCGTCAACTTCCTCAACACTAATTTTGGTATTAAGCCTCTCGCTATTCTCATTTCTGCTACTTCTTTACTTTCGGCTTTCTTCGCTTTACTCTCAAACCATATTGTATTCTCTACTCATGAGACTCTTCATTCTATTAAACACATTCCTTAATGCTTCTTCACCTTCACTGATGACAACAATGCCATCAGCGAAACTTGTCACTATATCCTTTCACCCTAAATTTTAATCTCACTCTTGAACCTGTCCTTTATTTCTGTCATTGTCTCTTCCATATTTACAGACTGGGTTTTTTTATCTCGAGACAACGAAATATTTCAAGAACTACTCATCGGATTAAGAAGCAGAAAAATATCTGTTTAGTATTTTTTTAAATGCTATCCAGTGATACCCATCCCCAGGGCATGGGGCGGGGGAGAACTTCGAAATCTTAATTAGGAACACGACATTTTTTATTGTACAATCGGTTTCTACGGAAAAATTACGTAATTTTTCTATGTAATACTTTTGGCGTTGCGAGATAGATAGCGCTGTTACCGAAAAATAACACGATTAAATTCCAAAGCGATATTACCTCAAGAAAAGTGCTCTGGATAAAAAGCATAGAAACAGATGTGTCTGGCAAACTATTAAGCGTTTTGCAGTTTTCGTCGTGTAGCTATTTAAGCCATTCATTCATCCATTCATTCATTATTTCATTTAAGCTCATGGTGTGCATGTCGTCCTTCATTTCTTAAATACGTTCCTTTATAACCTGAGTGCGTTATTAGTTAGAATGTAGACTATTTCGATAGACTATAAAACTAAGATTGTATACATTTATGGAAAAAGTGGCAGGAATGCCGTTAAAGCTATACTACTTTATGCTCAGTGTAGTCCAAACACGGTGCTACCTCGCGTTTCTTTTGACGGGTAATTCGACCAGTTCAGCCCCAAAAAGTAATCGTCGAAAAACTGTTGCTGGCGACAGTAAATAAATTGCTATAGTAGCTGCAATGAATCATAACCTCCACGTTAGCACTCGGCAATTAAATCCCTGACAAAATAATGGCATTTGCTCCCCTCTGTGACTGACACTCAGTATCTAGTGGCACAAAATCTCGACCCTCTTCAGTACCCACAAACTGTTATCCAAATTAAACTCGTATACCAGCCTCTGACTAAACAGAACATACTCTGGTTTGAATTGTAACTGGTCTGAATACAGCTTGTCTTTATATTAAATGCGCAACTGAACTAAAGCAATTATCTGGCCCTAATCAAAATTTCCACTTATAAGCGATTGCAGTTTTTCTCGGCGTATTCCACTGATGATTTCTGCTCGGGTTATCAGCCGAGTGGTGGGTACGAAACTCATTGAAACGCTGCGACAAGACGACCCCACCACTCGGCTGATAACCCGAGAAGAATGCATCAACAAAATTTCCACTTACCTCGATTCTTGAGAAAACTGTTACAGAGATTTCTCGAAAGTGCAACGGCAAACAGCAAGCAGGGAGCGGCTAAGCTAGATTTCTGCATGTAAATAATATTTCCAAACAGTATTCATACCACATGGTGCAATGTGTTAATGCGTAATGATAAACTTTCAAATTGTGGGATGGAAAGAGTAACTATTCCTATGAAATGATATTCCAAGACAAAGATTTTAGAATAAAGTAGACAGAGTAAAACTTAACGTGAACTTCACACATAACAGTGGGTTGAAAACGGTGTAATAAGTTTATATGCTAATGCACGACTCAGTGAAATGGGGTGGTCTTTAAGCTCTGAGCAAGTGAAGAAAGCTATCTAGCTGACAATCACTCAGGCAAACTAGCTGCGCAGTGCTGTAGTCTTACCTCAAACTTAAGTTGTTGAAAATTTATGTTCCTGTCGCCTTTCAGTATATACATCATATTCATCCCCGCTGTCCTTTACAGTGAATCTTTATTCGTCTAACAGATGCCATCACAAGTCAACACAGCACTACTAAATACCTGCCACACTTCAACTATGAATGTATCACACTGCCAGAGGCACAGACTGTGCCACAACAGTCCAAAGATTGATGATGATGATAATGATTGGTTTGTGGGGCGCTCAACTGTGCGGTCATGAGCTCCCGTACAAAGTCCCAATTTTTACGCAGTCAAATTTCTTTTCACACTCCAATCTAGTCACTGTTACAAATGCTGATGATGATGAAATAATGACAACACAAACACCCAGTCCCCGGGCAGATAAAATTCCCAACCTGGCTGGGAATCGAACCCGGGACTCTGTGATCCAGAAGCAGTACCGCTAGCCCCTAGACCACGAGCTGCGGACAAGACAAAAGATTGTTTCACAGTAACGTAACTCGCTCTCCCTCACGTGTATGTCGATGACTTACGAAAACCAAAATGACATGCCCACCTTACACCCTTAATTAGAGAAAAAAATACCGGAGCGTGTATGTGCGTTCTTTTGCCCCTCATGCCTTGCAGAGAAACGGACCAGTACACGCAAATATCAACTGAAATCTCATTTTAAAATTTTGTATCTGAAAATGAGAATAAATTCTCGGATCGCAAGATGCTATGGATGAAAAAAGGTACCTGGTGTAACGTTTTATTATTCAAACCATGAATCACACAGATGCAGGCTTTCTGAAATTATCGATTACTATGTATAAGCTAACTGAATAATGTATAATTGTCTTTTGCATTATTAAGTCAACTTTTCCAGGTTACGTGCAAACATAAGAGTACCATACGTTACGTAAAGGCGATATAAGGTAGCGCATTTGTTAAGAAAAAATGGTCTCAGACTGGGGATGACGGAGGCTCATACTCTGTGCAGTTATCTTTTAGTTTGCCATTGTTTTCCTGCATCATTTCGGCTAAATGGCGTCATCGTTCATTCTGCAAGGCCACTGCTGACGACCTGCCCTATCGTAATCTAACCCTTGCTTTTTCGTATATCCCTGTACATGACATGTTTTCATAGTATTACGCTGGCGGATCCAGTACCATTGCAAATTAGAATTTCTGATACTGATTACTGATGCAGATACTGAGATGTTTGGATATCATCTTCAATACAGTACTCTCTCCTGTCGGTGACTGCGTTATGAACTGACCATCCAGGCTTACGTAACACCTTGAGTTAGCTTACTTTCCATGGACTTTTTTCTGTTTTTAGTACCGCTACTCCATATTTATCCTTCGTTCTCTGAACGTCCTTTCTGTTTTATTTCCCTGTATTTGCCGTATTGTAAATCGAAGATCTCGGTTCTAAGAGTGTTTCTATCTACGAGAGTTGCCCAGAAATTAATGCACCGCATTTTTTTTTCTCAGCCGAAAGCAATCCCACGAATGCGAAACGTTACGTATGTATTATTTGAAGTCTCCTGAGTGAGCGCGCCAGGTTTCCGTCACTTCCGACACATAGCGTAGCTGCAGGACAGTTTCAAAATGGCGTCTGTAGGTGATGTACGTCACAATCAACGTACCGTCACTGAATTTCTCACTGCAGAGAAAGAAACTGTGGGGAATATTCGCAAACCGTTGAGCAAAGTCTAAGGAGCATCTGCTGTCGACACAAGTACAGTTAGTCGCTGGGCAAGGAGGGTGAGGTCATCAGAAGGCGGTTCGGCGGAGCTCCACGATATGCAGCGGTCGGGGAGACCATGCACACATGACCTAGCCCCCTCGGACTTCCACTTGTTTGGGCCATTAATGGATGTCACTCGTGAAAGACATTTTGAGGACGATGAGGAGGTGATTCACACAGGGAAGCACTGGCTCCGTCACCAGGACAAGTATTGGTACCAAAAATGGTTCAAATGGCTCTGAGCACTATGGGACTTAACTTCTGAGGTCATGAGTCCCCTAGAACTTAGAACTACTTAAATCTGACTAAGCTAAGGACATCACACACATTCATGCCCGAGGCAGGATTCGAAGCTGCGACCGTAGCGGTCGCGCGGTTCCAGACTGTAGTGCATAGAACCACTCGGTCAGTCCGGCCAGCAGTATTGGTACCGACAGGGCATACGCGTCCTTCTTTCGCGCTGGAGGAAGGCCATAGAACGGGATGGAGATTACGTGGAAAAAATTGGGTGTGTAGAGAAAACAGTTCATTCCTGTGTGTTATTCTCATTATGTTCAGTAAAGAATTGTTGAAGGAAAAAATGTGGTGCATTACTTTCTGGGCAACCCTCGTATTACTTCTTTGATGTATCGCTCGATTGTGTGATCCCTGCTGTCGTTGATTCGATTTCTATACATATTCACTGCTTCTCTTTTTTGTGATGTAACTGTTACTGTTCTAATGATCCATCTTTAAAGTACCTCCAGTCCATTCAACTTGTTTCCTTCATCCCAATAATTCTCCCTCTGCTCCCCGTGTTACCGTCTGCTGTGTTCTGTCCATTTCCTTCATGTTTAATGTGTCTTCCTTCCTGCCTTAGTGGTGTTCTACGCTGTGAGTTAGTTCGAAGAGAGGTTCTGTTGCTCATGCACGGTCCAGTCACAAAGTGACCACCGCCTGTATTGGGCGTCAGTATGAAATAACGAGAGGAGGAGAGTAGCAGCACTAACATTGGAGGATGTATAAAGCGTGTAGGGGTGATAGGGGCACAGTGCAATCGTCCTCGTAATGCAGAAACGGAGCGATTTATTTGACGTCCGAAAAAGCATGATTATTGACTTTCGATCCAAGGATGGAAGCATCTACGAAACGGCTAAGTTTGTAAACTGTTCACCTGCCGGTGTGGTTAAAGTAAACCGTGCATGGCAAAACGGTGACACCCAAAAACCGTCTACGAGACAACCGTGGTGCACGATGGGCCACACATGACAATACTCAACGACGGCTGTGGCGATGTGCATGTGCCAACATACATGCAGGTGTTGAGCAACTGACCGCCCAGATGAACCAAGGGGCTACCAACAGCGTCTCTTCAACGGCCCTTCAGCGAACGTTAGGCCTCTACAGCAGGCCCCTGGTCCATGCACCCATGTTGAGTGCTGTTTATAGGCGGCGAAGACTGAAATTTGCACGCCAGTAAGGCAACTGGACGTCCACGGACTGCTGGCAGTGGCCTTTTCTGATTAACCACATTTATGCTCCACGCGACAGATGGTCGTTAGTATGTACGGCTTGAAAAGTCTGAAAGCAAACACCCAGCAATAATCTCTGGAACGTTGTGATCTGTGGAATATTTTCGTGGCACCTCCTGTGAGACATCGTCATTCTGGAAGGCACAAAATGTCCTCAGCATGATGGCATCTACCAGCAGTACGAAGCAAATTTGGCATACAGTTCGCAGTGTACGTGCGTGGTTCGAACAGTACAAGCATGAGTTTACAGTACTTTACTGGACACCAGACTCCTGAATTTAAACCTAAACGAGAATCTGTTGGTGATGAGGTTCTTCGTGCCTTGGATTCCCAACCGAGAAACCTAGTCCAGCTGGCCACGACACTCGCGTCAGCATGGCTCGAAATCCCTGTCGGTACCTTCCAGAAACTCATTGACTCGTAGCGGTTTACGATGTAAAAGGTGGTTATTCAGGATTCTGACAAATAGTCAGCTTATTGTGACCAGACACTGTAATTCGTTGATATTTCTTCCTCATTTGTTCCATATTTGTGCAAACTTCTGTTTTCAGAAATATGCAGGAATATTTTGTTTCGATGGCCTGACTTTTTCTATCGGTGGAATTCGCCACAAAGTAAGTATCTTAAAAGTTATTTCGGGTGTATTATGTACAGGGTT
The DNA here is from genome assembly GCF_021461395.2 of Schistocerca americana. NCBI lineage: Eukaryota > Metazoa > Arthropoda > Insecta > Orthoptera > Acrididae > Schistocerca > Schistocerca americana. The sequence continues at coordinate 465,745,604 of NC_060124.1, read as the reverse complement.
ATTACAAATGATTGAAGCGATTTCACAGCTCTACAATAACTTTATTATTTGAGATATTTTCACAATGCTTTGCACACACATACAAAAACTCAAAAAGTTTTTTTAGGCATTCACAAATGTTCGATGTGTGCCCCTTTAGTGATTCGGCAGACATCAAGCTGATAATCGAGTTCCTCCCACACTCGGCGCAGCATGTCCCCATCAATGAGTTCGAAAGCATCGTTGATGCGAGCTCGCAGTTCTGGCACGTTTCTTGGTAGAGGAGGTTTAAACACTGAATCTTTCACATAACCCCACAGAAAGAAATCGCATGGGGTTAAGTCGGGAGAGCGTGGAGGCCATTACACGAATTGCTGATCATGATCTCCACCACGACCGATCCATCGGTTTTCCAATCTCCTGTTTCAGAAATGCCGAACATCATGATGGAAGTGCGGTGGAGCACCATCCTGTTGAAAGATGAAGTCGGCGCTGTCGGTCTTCAGTTGTGGCATGAGCCAATTTTCCAGCATGTCCAGATACACGTGTCCTGTAACGTTTTTTTCGCAGAAGAAAAAGGGGCCGTAAACTTTGAACCGTGAGATTGCACAAAACATGTTAACTTTTGGTGAATTGCGAATTTGCTGCACGAATGCGTGAGGATTCTCTACCGCCCAGATTCGCACATTGTGTCTGTTCACTTCACCATTAAGAAAAATTGTTGCTTCATCACTGAAAACAAGTTTCGCACTGAACGCATCCTCTTCCGCGAGTTGTTGCAACCGCGCCGAAAATTCAAAGCGTTTGACTTTGTCATCGGGTGTCAGGGCTTGTAGCAATTGTAAACGGTAAGGCTTCTGCTTTAACCTTTTCCGTAAGATTTTCCAAACCGTCGGCTGTGGTACGTTTAGCTCCCTGCTTGCATTATTCGTCGACTTCCGCGGGCTACGCGTGAAACTTGCCCGCACGCGTTCAACCGTTGCTTCGCTCACTGCAGGCCGACCCGTTGATTTCCCCTTACAGAGGCATCCAGAAGCTTTAAACTGCGCATACCATCGCCGAATGAAGTTAGCAGTTGGTGGGTCTTTGTTGAACTTCGTCCTGAAGTGTCGTTGCACTGTTATGACTGACTGATGTGAGTGCATTTCAAGCACGGCATACGCTTTCTCGGCTCCTGTCGCCATTTTGTCTCACTGCGCTCTCGAGCGCTCTGGCGGCACAAACCTGAAGTGCGGCTTCAGCCGAACAAAACTTTAAGAGTTTTTCTACGTATCTGTAGTGTGTCGTGACCATATGTCAATGAATGGAGCTACAGTGAATTTATGAAATCGCTTCAATCATTTGTAATAGCCCTGTATATTTTGGTACATCTTGTTCCGGTATAACGACAAGCACGGGCACGAAGATGAAGAACGATACGGCAGAGAAGGCTGCGAGGCGTCAGCCAACAGCACGCTGGCTAGGACGGCAACACGACAGGAGCGGCCTCTACACGAAGAGAATAAAAGCGACTCGCCGCCTACCCTTGGCGCACTAGAAACCCCGTACTAGAAGAGAGGACTGGAAGAGCCGTGACTTGTGAACAGTATCATTTACTTGCATGGAAGTTGTATACCGTGAACGACATTATTTGCATGTCGCCAGTTGCTTGCGACCAGTCTTTGTAAAGACTCCAAGTATTGTCAATCTACTTTATTGTAATGAAAACTATTGATGTGATTTGCTTGAATTGTTGTTTAGCTATCCGAGAGAGCAGCATTCTAGGCACCCTATATTACACGAGTGGGCAGAATACCACACATGTCTTCAATGCTTCTCATATTTCAACCCGTTTTTCTTTTGCAACCACGCGGGATTAGCCGAGCGGTCCAGGGCGCTGCAGTCATGGACTGTGCGGATGATCCCCGCGGAGGTTCGAGTCCTCCCCCGGGCATGGGTTTGTATGTTTGTCCTTAGGATAATTTCGGTAAAGTAGTGCGTAAGCTTAGGGAGTGATGACCTTAGCAGTTAAGTCCCATAGGATTTCACACACATTTGAACATTTTTTTGATTTGAAAATTTTTACTTCTCTAATGAGTCGTCATTGTTGTGTTCTTGTTCACAGCAGTTCAGTGTTAAGTATCCATGCTCATGCAAGCATTCTAATGCAGTGTTTTTGTTCTTTAGTTTTACATCTACGAGGGGTGTTCCCTGAATAATGCAGCACATCATCTTTTCTGAAAACAGGTTTCTTTTATTAAGGATTCGAACACACACACAATGTTATTCCCCACTCTGTTGGCTACAAAACCCTGTTTCTCAATGCATACTCCCACCATACTGAGAGGGCCTATATGACTGTATGGTACCGTTCTACTGATCGACATGGAGCCACAGTTTGGCCATATCAGCCTAACCTCACCATTATCCACGATTGCCCACACACTGCTTCCCGTGGAATGCTTCTTTCTTAGGGCCAAACTGAGGCTCTGTATGGTCTCTTGTTAGACTGGAAGGAACGTGGTGTCACGCACCTTTGAGTACGCCTACTGCAGGAGGAGTCTGGCAGCACTATCAAGAGAGACGTCCAGTTATGCAGGAACATATTTGATTCTGATCTGTCGATCACCTTCAATGACAGTCTCTGGTAATCTATCAAGGAAAGTGAGGAAGCAGCCGGACTTGAAGTACCTGAATAACGCTAAAACCAACAGGTGTATTGGATTCCAACACTGATTATCCGACACATGCAACCAGTTTAGATGCCAAAAAGCCATCCACATTATTCGTTGTTCATACTGGAGTACATGCTTAGTAATGTTTCCGTTTTAAAACTCCGTTTTAAAACTCCTCATTGCGGCTGTGGATGGCAGCTTACGCTTGAGGCCTCAATATGACGCTCTTGGCGTTGAAACTGGAAGCACATGTTGAAAAAACAACTTTGGACTCCAACACGACTATTGGTTTTAACTATCGTTATTCAAGCACTTAGAATGAGTGTCCGCACGTTCAAACATTGCAGAAGTCATAGCTGTGTGCGGCCTTTCGGCACGTGGGCGATTGTAGACACTTGCGCGACCTTGCTGCGAAGATGACAGACGTCTCGCCCACGACTCACCGTAATTTTGCTCACTACGATATCTCCGTAGACATTCCACCAGCACATATGAATATCTGCGATGCCCTGATTTTCCGCCAAAAGGCACTCACTGACAGCACTCTGCTTAGAACACACCTCCATAAGTAATGACATTTTGAAGGCTACGTGGAGCGCCGCCACCTATCGGAAATTCATGAAACTGTAAGGGCTGAAGCGGAAATATTCCACGATTATTATTATTATTATTATTACTATTCTCTTGTCAGGAACATTCATAAAATAGAATATATTCAATTATTGACAGATCAACACAGTTTATATAATCTTTGACTACATTCCGTCCACTTCCAGTGCATTTTCCGTTTCCCGGTAAAGGTAATCTTCTGTGCATGTGGCTGGACAAAGTCGACACCGTTGCATGTTTTGAACAGTCTGTTCTTCCCCGCAGTCACATTGGGTTTTGTTTTCGTCAGTGTATCCTCGTTTTTTCAGGTTAGCCCCTGATCTGCCCACTCCTTACCTCGGCCTAATCAGGGACTTTCAGACTGGCCATTTCTCAGCATGACCAAGGAGTAAAGACCTCCATAGCTGCAGCCTGGATTCTTCATGAAAGGAGCCCCCCGAAAACAGAGATTGATAAAGGCAAACGGGCGTGTCCTGGGCGTCAAGAAATGTCAGCTGATCATGTCACACCAGAAACGTCCACATATTCCACCATGTCCCACAATAAATACTGCAATTTTTGAAGCGAAAAAGGTCGAGAAAAAAATATTCTGGATTACTTACTGAACTCCCTTCACATATCTAGAGACCTACTCCACAAGCACCCATACGGTGTACGACGAACAGTACCTAGTACCACTCCTAGTCATTGCCTTTCCTGTTCCACTCACAAACGGACAATTTTTGTATTATTTTTTTCCTATTTTTTTAACTATGTTGAAGTTCACTATAATACACTACTGACCACTAAAATTGCTACACCAAGAAGAAATGCAGATGATACACGGGTACTCATTGGACAAATATATTATACTAGAACTGATATGTGTTTACATTTTCAAGCAATTTGGGTGCATAGATCCTGAGAAATCAGCACCCAGAACAACGACCTCTGGCCGTAATAACGGCCTTGATACGCCTGGAGACTGAGTCAAACAGAGCTTGGATGGTGTGTACAGGTACAGCTGCCCATGCAGCTTCTACACGGTACCACAGCTCATCAAGAGACTGACGTATTGTGACGAGCCAGTTGCTCGGCCACCATTGACCAGACGTTTTCAATTGGTGAGAGATCTGGAGAATGTGCTGGCCACGGCAGCAGGCGAACATTTTCTGTATCCAGAAAGGCCCGTACAGGACCTGCAACATGAGGTCGTGCATTATCCTGCTGAAATGTAGGGTTTCGCAGGGATCGAATGAAGGGTAGAGTGACGGGTCGTAACACATCTGAAATATAACGTCCACTGTTTAAAGTGCCGTCAATGCGAACAAGAGGTGACCGTGACGTGTAACCAATGGCACCCCATATCATGATGCCGGGTGATATGCCAGTATGGCGACGAATAAACGCTTCCAATGTGCGTTCACCGCGATGTCGCCAAACACGGATGCGACCATCATGATGCTGTAAAAAGAACCTGGATTCATCCGAAAAAATGACGTTTTGCCATTCGTGCACCCAGGTTCGTCGTCGAGTACACCATCGCAGGCGCTCCTGTCTGTGATGCAGCGTCAAGGGTAACCGCATCCACGGTCTCCGACCTGATAGTCCATGCTGCTGCAAACGTTATCGAACTGTTCGTGCAGATGGTTATTGTCTTGCAAACGTCCCCATTTGTTGACTCGGGGATCGAGACGTGGCTGCACGATCCGTTACAGCCATGCGGATAAGATGCCTGTCATCTCGACTGCTAGTGATAGGAGGCCGTTGGGATCGAGCAAGGCGTTCCGTACTACCCTCCTGAACCCACCGATTCCATATTCTGCTAACAGTCATTGGATCTCGACCAACGCGAGCAGCAATGTCGCGGTACGACAATCCGCAATCGCGATAGGCTACAATCCGACCTTTATTACAGTGGGAAACGTGATGGTACGCATTTCTCCTCCTTACACGAGGCATCACAACAACGTTTCAGCGAGAGACACCGGTCAACAGCTGTTTGTGTATGAGGAATCGGTTGGAAACTTTCCTCGTGTCAGCACAAAAATGGTTCAAATGGCTCTGAGCACTATGGGACTTAACTTCTGTGGTCATCAGTCCCCTAGAACTTAGAACTACTTAAACCTAACTAAACTAAGGACATCACACACATCCATGCCCGAGGCAGGATTCGAACCTGCAACCGTAGCAGTCGCGCGGCTCCGGACTGAGCGCCTTAACCGCGAGACCACCGCGGCCGGCTCGTGTCAGCACGTTGCAGGTGTCGTTACCGGCGCCAACCTTGTGTGAATCCTCTGAAAAGCTAATCGTTTGCATATCACAGCATCTTCTTCCTGTCGGTTAAATTTCGTGTCTGTAGCACGTCATCTTCGTGGTGTAGCAATTTTAATGGCCAGTAGTGTACATAATCGACAAGCAACCATACGGTGTACGACGAACGGTACCTAGTACCACTCCTAGTTATTGCCTTTCCTATTCCACTCATAAACGAACTATTTCTGTATTTTTCCTTTTTTTTATAATATGTTGAAGTTCAGTATAGGAGCAGCGTTCGTAAACGCAGAGCTACATCGAATACTGCGTTATATGAGAGACCAACTTCGACCAGCAGCTGTGTCCCGTACAGGAGAGAAACACCCTGACGGGCGCCGGCAGCTGCGCCTGACAGACACGCACGGTGGATACGCGGCTGTAAGATGACCCCGAAGTAGCTGCGGCCGCGGTGGGGCGCCGGCGGCGGCGAGCCTGCTGGCTGGTCCGCCGCCGCGCCTCCAGCCGTCCGGAACAGAAATAACGCGGCCACCCCCTGCCCGTGACGGGCGCCGGGAATAGCCGCAACCCAGCCACAGCTCAGACGGACAGCGGCGTGACGCGGCTGCCCGTGACATAGCGGGAGTGACGCACTAGCTGCGAATGTCTAGTGACGTACATGCTCACTCTGCTACAGTTGACATGGGCGCCATTGATTACTGACCCCAGTCAAGTTGCAGACCACACGCAAGCATGGGACACGTTAAGAACAAGTATCCATGCGCTAATGACCGTAGCAGTTTTGCGCCCTAAAACCATAACAATAACAAGTGTCCAGCTCTAGCCGGACATAAACTGCTTTTTATAGCTGTGTCCAGTCAAATACACTACTGGCCATTAAAATTGCTACACCACGAAGATGACGTGCTACAGACAGGAAGAAGATGCTGTGATATGCAAATCATTAACTTTTCAGAGCATTCACACAAAGTTGGCGCCGGTGGCGACTCCTACAACATGCTGACATGAGGAAAGTTTCCAACGGATTTCTCATACACAAACAGCTGTTGACCGGCGTTGCCTGGTGAAACGTTGTTGTGATGCCTCGTGTAAGGAGGAGAAATGCGTACCATCACGTTTCCGACTTTGGTAAAGGTGGGATTGCAGCCTGTCACGATTGCGGTTTATCGTATCGCGACATTGCTGCTCGCGTTGGTTGAGATCCAATGACTGTTAGCAGAATATGGAATCGGTGGCTTCAGGAGGGTAATACGGAACGCCGTGCTGGATCCCAAAGAGGTCGTATCACTAGCAGTCGAGATGACAGGCATCTTATCCGCATGGCTGTAACGGATCGTGCAGCCACGTCTCAATCCCTGAGTCAACAGATGGGGACGTTTGCAAGACAACAACCATCTGCACGAACAGTTCGACGACGTTTGCACCAGCATGGAGTATCAGCTCGGAGACCGTGGCTGCGGTTACCCTTGTCGCTGCATCACAGACAGGAGCGCCTGCGATGGTGTACTCAACGACGAACCTTGGTGCACGAACGGCAAAACGTCATTTTTTCGGATGAATCCAGGTTCTGTTTACAGCATCATGGTGGTCGCATCCGTGTTTGGCGACATAGCGGTGAACGCACATTGGAAGCGTGTATTCGTCATCGCCACACAGGCGTATCACCCGGCGTGATGGTATGGGGTGCCATTGGTTACACGTCTCGGTCACCTCTTGTTCGCATTGACGTCACTTTGAACAGTGGACGTTACATTTCAGATGTGTTACGACCCGTGGCTCTACCCTTCATTCGATCCCTACGAGACCCTGCATTTCAGCGGGATAATGCACGACCGCATGTTGCAGATCCTGTACGGGCCTTTCTGGATACAGAAAATCTTCGACTGATGCCCTGGCCAGCACATTCTCCAGATCTCTCACCAACTGAAAACGTCTGGTCAATGGTGACCGAGCAACTGACTCGGTAACAAAACGCCAGTCACTATTCTTGAGGAACGGTGGTATTGTGTTGAAGCTGCATGGGTAGCTCTACCTGTACACGGCCTCCAAGCTCTGTTTGACTCAATGCCCAGGCGTATCAACGCCGTTATTACGGCCAGAGGTGGTTGTTCTGGGTACTGATTTCATAGGATCTAGGCATCCAACTTGCCTGAGAATGTAATCACATGTCAGTTCTAGTATAATATAATCTAGTATAATATAATTGTCAGTGACTGCATTTCTTCTTGGTGTAGTAATTTTAGTGGTCGGTAGTGGATATACAAGCCTGTGATAAGCTTTTTAGTGATGAAGTACGGAACTCAAAATTGGTGCCCTTTCGACGCTAATGACGTAAGCGCGCGAGTTAAGTATGAGGAATAAGAATATACACTACATAAACGAATTTAGAAGATTGAGCACTTAGTCTTGTTACCCTCGTCGCCAGTTTTTGTAAAGGCCTCGTCGCTTCTGTTCTGGAAGCAGTTCCCACTGTTGTTACAGTAGGCTGAGATTGTGAGTTGGCGGAAGAGCTACTTGTGCAGTACACTGCTAAGACAATTTCTCCCTGCCGCTATTACACAGCTGTGCCGCAGGGTCAGGTAACAGCATACTAGAATGAATGTTCTACAAGACTCTAACAAATTTGTAACAAAATCATACAAGTGGGTTCAAAAGGTTTAATTGACTCAGCAACATTGCATGTAACATAATACAGAAACTCTCCTCAATGGCTAAGTGCAAATGATCTTAGGTAAACTTCTCAGTACATAGCAAATGCAATTACAACTGTCTGTTCAGTTCTAAGAGTTCACTATATGACGTTCCGTAACTAAGACTGCCCTCGACGATGATCTATATCCAAGTGAGCGAGAGCTGCCCCTCTGTCTTACGAGTAGGCTTCTATCCGTTGTCGTACTGTCATTGGCGGATTGTACTCGGTCGGCAGTTGGCCGAGGCGGAGTCGATATCTTCATCCTCAGCGCCGCCCGTGGCGCTGGTGGAACTCACGCAGGTAGCGAGTCTTTATGTCACTGGCACCAGCTCGCATCTTTGCGCCTGTGGCGCTTTTGCCCCGTCTTGTTCAGACGACACAGCACTTAGTTGTCATCATAACTGCCAAAGGCTGTGTTCTTACTTTTCTTATATTATTTTTTTTTTTTTTTTTTGCTTTTTAGATTAATCCTTAACTTCCCGAACCACTTTCCGGTCACACACTGTCCCACGTGCGTCTCAGTGACTGCTATATTGAAATAGCGTTCAGCAATTCAGTGGAACAGTTAAGATATCATATGAAATGTTACATTAACACCACAGAAAAAAATATACATTCACATAAATTCTGAAGTTTTCTTTTTACAAGAAATACTCTCTTAAACAGAAAATTACATAATGTGAACATAATATTATATGATAATGGTAATGCCATTAAAATTCAAATACCCTGCATTCTAAATTTTACTTTTTGCTACATTTTATTGTTTATTGCACATGTAACCATAAAAGCACAAAAAACTCCCACAAAACATTCAAGAAAAATGAAAATTACATTAGTACTTTTTAAGTGTTTAGTTTCCTCTTCAGAGGTTTCCTATGCACTCACTGGAAATATTTTTGAGCGATTTAAAGTCAGATTGGCTTCTTGCAACAATGGAAAATATAAGGCGTCTTTGTCTTCTTTTTTGGGTCACATGTGGAGCATGTTTTGCGGCATTCAATTGCTCTACGCCGACTTCTACTCTTGGTTCTGCTACACCCAAAACACGGTGAACGATGCACGAGGTTCACGGGGTACGTGATGCTTGTTGACTCACTTTTTATCTGTGCTGTCACCAACGAGTTTACGAGCTTCACCGAGCGGGATTAGCCGAGCGGTCTGAGGGGCTGCAGTCATGGACTGTGCGGCTGGTCCCGGCGGAGGTTCGCGTCCTCCCTCGGGCATGGGTGTGTGCGTTTGTCCTTACGATGATTTAGGTTAAGTAGTGCGTAAGCTTAGGGACTGATTACCTTAGAATTTAAGTCCTATAAGATTGCACACAGATTTGAACATTTTTTTCAAGCTTCTTCAAAAATTAAAGCGATTCACCGGCGTATTGTTTCTGTTGAAACTGTGAAGGACAAATTCATTCACCCCACTTACGTGCAACACGCGGTAAAATAATGTCATTGACCATCGTTGGAACAGGCTTCGACTAGCAGCGATGTTTGTTTCGACCTAATGTATTTCTAGTTCAATCCCTAGCTAAAGATTCAGTCTCCACACTTCTGTCTTGATCACTTTTATCACTCGTTTGTTCAAGGAATTCACAGGTGGCAAAACATATTCGTCTTCACTTTCTCAGTGTTCCCATACTGTATTATGATAGCCTTCAACTTCATTGTCACTTTATGATTCAACATCTCTTCGAAAACTGTCCTCAAACCATTTTAAAACAATATCCTCAAAGTCCTTTAAACATGAACAGTAATAACTTGCCACTTAAGGCAAAGTCCCAGGAGTGGTCTGAGACATCGCTAGCACGACAGAGGTGGTAATAGTCCAGGTCACCTAACGTTACTGTCAAAGGAAACCACGTCAGCTTTGGGAAAGAACAACTGGACAACGCTGCAATCTGCTACCCCACCATTCTGCACTAACAGAGTAACAACAAAAGCTAGCAGTCTCTTGGGATGTCAAGGGTTAAGCACGTTTGATGTTGATTCGTCAAACAATTCAGTGGAAAGAATGAAAATACCACCCGACGTTTCTATTTATATAGGTCGTCCCACTTTTAAAGGAAAGTGTCGGTTTAAGTATAACACCGGTATTAAACGGCTGTTCCCTCGTCTTACAAGGGAATTGTGAAATACGACAAGTCGTTATCTCTCCTGAAATTTCCGGCCGAATTGGCCGTGCGGTTCTAGGCACTGCAGTCTGGAACTGCGAGACCGCTACGGTTGCAGGTTCGAATCCTGCCTCGGGCATGCATGTGTGTGATGTCCTTAGGTTAGTTAGGTTTAACTAGTTCTAAGTTCTAGGGGACTAATGACCTCAGAAGTTGAGTCCCTTAGTGCTCAGAGCCATTTGAACCATTTGAACCATCTCCTGAAATTTTTAACACGGGATGAACACACCGCAAGAGATGCAGTGTCAAAATTTTAGCGGCTATGGCGCAGTGCAAGTATTTTTTTTAATGTTATAGCTACTCATTTTTGCCGGACGAAGAAACGCTCATAACGGCGTTTTCTCCAGTCCTTCCTGCAAAGAAAGCGGTCTGCGAAAAACCGGACGCAGCCGTCGACGTGAGATTTAGGCCTAGCGCCAAGTCCAGAGTGCACACACGCTAATTTTAGGCACTTAAACCATGCAGAACACGTCTTTGAGTAATTTGCAGCTCGTATCGACAGCTATAGCTACTACTGCAGATGTATTTGTTACACAACTGACTTGCAAAGGAAAGGAAATCGTGGCAGTACATGGTGTTACCACACAGACGGCTTCCATCAATCAGGACATATATTTGTTCAGATTAGAATTTTTTAACAATTCCTGTAATGCAATTGTAATAAGTTTTCAATAATATACAATTATTTTACTAACCATGAAATAGTTCCTTGTTTATTTCCTGTAATCATCACAAATATGCGATCTGTATGTTGGATGACGAAAATTAATATTTCCTTAGACCAGGCATACCTGACGAAAGGCACTTTACACTCAAAACTAGTTTTGTTTATAGAGTGCTGAAAAAGAATGAGAAATGGTCTTGGCCATTGTTCTGCATAATGTGCTGCGTACCAGGCATACTTGATCAAATTCGTGGAATGTGGTGATGCAAACTGCCAATACAGATATGACTGACGTTTAACAATACTGTTAGCCGATAAACCTGAAATAACAAAGAGCTCTGGGAAATTACACTGTCGGACAATTTTCTATACATTTTAAACTTTTAGTTGTGGGTAGAATACGAATTACATTAACAGCCTTTTCGTCGTTGTCCTAAGGACAAACGTTTTCTTATGTCCAGGCCCAACATCCAGTAAAAGCATTGAATTATTTTCTGCGTATGGTAAGAATACGATTCTAATAACACCGAAAATTATTCTCTCCCGTTTTTACAAATTTTGCTGCGTACATTACAGAACTTCTGCAAGTAAACAGCCATTCTTTTTTTTTAATTCTTGTCCTAATTTGCCTTTATGTGCCTGAAGACAGATATAAATCTGAGGAACATTAATTCACTGATACCTATCACTGGCATTGTTGTGTACGAATGTGTCATAGCATTCATCGACTGCCCAAGCGAATCTGTCTTTTGTTTCGCTCAAAATAATAAAGTTCGATTTGCATGCAGGTGTTGCATGAAACCTGACTGACTGAACATAGCATTTTAGGGGAAGATGAATTTCTCTGCAGTGTTATCTAGTAATGACATCTCTTCTGCACGTTTACTTCAGGTAACCTTCGTAATTTTGCAGCTTGCCTTTCATATAATTTCCTGAATCTGATTTACCTGGTAGAAGAAACCCGGAAATCAGTAATGTTCGTTCCACTTGTAATTCATAGTGTCCAGTCTCATAGGTCTCACTCGGTATCAATCCACTGCCTCTGACGAGCAGTTATAAATATTGAGAAAACATTTTCTTTCATACTTTTACGTGTATCACTTTGGCACATATTTCGCACTTCATGTAAATCTTCTTCCACTTACACAATTCACGTTCAGATTGTACGAAACGGAAACCAGCTTCGCACTATTTAAGTTTAAGCGTTGCCTCCTCCCTTCGTTTAACCAAAAGGTTTACAGGTTTTCTAATCCTATTCGTAAGCATATGTTCTTTGTACTCGGAAAGTTGTCTCTTTTTCTTCTGGATTTTAATCAACGTCCTACCTCCAGTTCACGGAATCATTCGACAGAAGGGACCGTCGGGATTCAACAGTCGATCAATGGAAATGGTCGTCGCCACAAACGCCGACATTGAGGTGAACGACGGCTCGAAATGTGGAGCACTCCACGGACGCAGTCTGGTAGGAACAGTATTATACGAATACTATGGGGTACATTCTGGTGCGCTTGCATGGGACCTGTGATAATAATCGAAGACAAGCTGACAGCTGCGTATCACCTACATCCCTTCACGCTTTGTGTCTTCCCCGACGGCGAAGACATCCTTCACTATCATAACTGTCCGTGTCTCGGAACTAGAACCGCGCTCGTGGTTTGAGGAGGTTTATAGTAACTCACGTTAATGTCTCGGCGACCAAATTCCCCGATGTAAATCCCGTGGAACCAATCTGGGTTGCAATCGGGCGCCATCTCCGCGTGCGCAAATCAGCGGCCCGTTATTTACATCTACATCTACATCTACATTTATACTCCGCAAGACACCCAACGGTGTGTGGCGGAGGGCACTTTATGTGCCACGGTCATTACCTCCCTTTCCTGTTCCAGTCGCGTACGGTTCGCGGGAAGAACGACTGTCTGAAAGCCTCCGTGCTCGCTCTAATCTCTCTAATTTTACATTCGTGATCTCCTCGGGAGGTATTAGTAGGGGGAAGCAATATATTCGATACCCCATCCAGAAACGCACCCTCTCGAAACCTGGCGAGCAAGCTACACCGCGATGCAGAGCGCCTCTCTTGCATAGTCTGCCACTTGAGTTTGTTAAACATCTCCGTAACGCTATCACGGTTACCAAATAACCCTGTGACGAAACGCGCCGCTCTTCTTTGGATCTTCTCTATCTCCTCCGTCAACCCGATCTGGTACGGATCCCACACTGATGAGCAATACTCAAGTATAGGTCGAACGAGTGTTTTGTAAGCCTCCTCCTTTGTTGATGGACTACATTTTCTAAGGACTCTCCCAATGAATCTCAACCTGGTACCCGCCTTACCAACAATTAATTTCCACTTCAAATCGTTCCGCACGCATACTCCCAGATATTTTACGGAAGTAACTGCTACCAGTGTTTGTTCCGCTATTGTATAATCATACAATAAAGGATCCTTCTTTCTATGTATTCGCAATACATTACATTTGTCTATGTTAAGGGTCAGTTGCCACTCCCTGTACCAAGTGCCTATCCGTTGCAGATCTTCCTGCATTTCGCTACAATTTTCTAATGCTGCAACTCCTCTGTATACTACAGCATCATCCGCTAAAAGCCGCATGGAACTTCCGACACTATCTGCTAGGTCATTTATATATATTGTGAAAAGCAATGGTCCCATAACACTCCCCTGTGGCACGCCAGAGGTTACTTTAACGTCTGTAGTCGTCTCTCCATTGATAACAGCATGCTGTGTTCTGTTTGCTAAAAACTCTTCAATCCAGCCACACAGCTGGTCTGATATTCCGTAGGTTCTTACTTTGTTTATCAGGCGACAGTGCGGAACTGTATCGAACGCCTTCAGGAAGTCAACAAAAATAGCATCTACCTGGGAGCCTGTATCTGATACTTTCTGGGTCTCATGAACAAATAAAGCGAGATGGGTCTCACACGATTGCTGTTTCCGGAATCCATGTTGATTCCTACAGAGTAGATTCTGGGTTTCCAAAAACGACATGATACTCGAGCAAAAAATATGTTCTAAAATTCTACAACAGATCGACGTCAGAGACATAGGTCTATAGTTTTGCGCATCTGCTCGACAACCCTTCTTGAAGACTGGGACTACCTGTGCTCTTTTCCAAACATTTTGAACCTTCCGTTCCTCTAGGGATTTGCGGTACACGGCTGTTAGAAGGGGGCAAGTTCTTTCGCGTACTCTGTGTAGAATCGAATTGGTATCCCGTCAAGTCCAGTGGACTTTCCGCTGTTGAGTGATTCCAGTTGCTTTTCTATTCCTTGGACACTTATTTCGATGTCAGCCATTTTTTCGTTTGTGCGAGGATTTAGAGAAGGAACTGCAGTGCGGTTTACCTCTGTGAAACAGCTTTGGAAAAAGGTGTTTAGTATTTCAGCTTTACGCGTGTCATCCTCTGTTTCAATCCCATCATCATCCCGGAGTGTCTGGATATGCTGTTTCGAGCCAGTTACTGATTTAACGTAAGACCAGAACTTCCTAGGAGTTTCTGTCAAGTCGGTACATAGAGTTTTACTTTCGAATTCACTGAACGCTTCACGCATAGCCCTCCTTGCGCTAACTTTGACATCGTTTAGCTTCTGTTTGTCTGAGAGGTTTTGGCTGCGTTTAAACTTGGAGTGAAGCTCTCTCTGCTTTCGCAGTAGTTTGATAACTTTGTTGTTGTACCACGGTGGGTTTTTCCCGTCCCTCACAGATTTACTCGGCACGTACCTGTCTAAAACGCATTTTACGATTGCCTTCAACTTTTTCCATAAACACTCAACATTGTCAGTGTCGGAACAGAAATTTTTCGTTTTGATCTGTTAGGTAGTCTGAAATCTGCCTTCTATTACTCTTGCTAAACAGATAAACCGTCCTCCCTTTTTTTATATTCCTATTAACTTCCATATTCAAGGATGCTGCAACGGCCTTATGATCACTGATTCCCTGTTCTGCACATACAGAGTCGAAAAGTTCGGGTCTGTTTGTTATCAGTAGGTCCAAGATGTTATCTCCACGAGTCGGTTCCCTGTTTAATTGCTCGAGGTAATTCTCGGATAGTGCACTCAGTATAATGTCACTCTATGCTCTGTCCCTACCACCCGTCCTAAACATCTGAGTGTCCCAGTCTATATCTGGTAAATTGAAATCTCCACCTAAGACTATAACATGCTGAGAAAATTTACGTAAAATGTATTCCAAATTTTCTCTCATTTGTTCTGCCACTAATGCTGCTGAGTCGGGAGGTCGGTAAAAGGAGCCAATTATTAACCTAGCTCGGTTGTTGAGTGTAACCTCCACCCATAATAATTCACAGGAACTATTCACGTCTACTACACTACAGGATAAACTACTACTAACAGCGACGAACACTCCACCACCGGTTGCATGCAATCTATCCTTTCTAAACACCGTCTGTACCTTTGTAAAAATTTCGGCAGAATTTATCTCTGGCTTCAGCCAGCTTTCTGTACCTATAACGATTTCAGCTTCGGTGCTTTCTATCAGCGCTTGAAGTTCCGGTACTTTACCAACGCAGCTTCGACAGTTTACAATTACAATACCGATTGCTGCTTGGTCCCCGCATGTCCTGACTTTGCCCCGCACCCGTTGAGGCTGTTGCCCTTTCTGTACTTGCCCAAGGCCATCTAACCTAAAAAACCGCCCAGCCCACGCCACACAACCCCTGCTACCCGTGTAGCCGCTTGTTGCGTGTAGTGGACTCCTGACCTATCCAGCGGAACCCGAAACCCCACCACCCTATGGCGCAAGTCGAGGAATCTGCAGCTCACACGGTCGCAAAACCGTCTTACCCTCTGATTCAGACCCTCCACTCGGCTCTGTACCAAAGGTCCGCAGTCAGTCCTGTCGACGATGCTGCAGATGGTGAGCTCTGCTTTCATCCCGCTAGCGAGACTGGCAGTCTTCACCAAATCAGATAGCCGCCGGAAGCCAGAGAGATTTCCTCCGATCCATAGCGACACACATCATTGGTGCCGACATGAGCGACCACCTGCAGATGGGTGCACCCTGTACCCTTCATGGCATCCGGAAGGACCCTTTCCACATCTGGAATAACTCCCTCTGGTATGCACACGGAGTGCACATTGGTTTTCTTCCCCTCTCTTGCTGCCATATCCCTAAGGGGCCCGATTACGCGCCTGACGTTGGAGCTCCCAACTACCAGTAAGCCCACCCTCTGCGACCGCCCGGATCTTGCAGACTGAGGGGCAACCTCTGGAACAGGACAAGCAGCCATGCCAGGCCGAAGATCAGTATCAGCCTGAGACAGAGCCTGAAACCGGTTCGTCAGACAAACTGGAGAGGCCTTCCGTTCAGCCCTCCGGAATGTCTTTCGCCCCCTGCCACACCTTGAGACGACCTCCCACTCTACCACAGGTGAGGGATCAGCCTCAATGCGGGCAGTATCTCGGGCAACCACAGTCGTAGTCCGATCGGGGGATGCGTGGGACGAGCTGGCCGTCCCCGACAAACCCCCATCCGGACCCCCACAGTGATGCCCATTGGCAACAGCCTCAAGCTGTGTGACCGAAGCCAACACTGCCTGAACCGAATTACATGAGTGATGCGTAGACATCCTCCACAAAACTATCAACAAACTCTTAGATCGATAATACGCAGACTCAGTTATCTATTTCGTTCCAAAGTCGGACAAACAAGCTATTAAGCAGGTGGTCATAATGATTTGGCTCGTAAGTGTATTTCATCTTTGCAAGGTTGAAAAAATTAACTGGATTGGATATTACAGTGAAATTCTAGAATATGCTCAAAGGCAGCCCTTTAGCAACCACTGGTAAATATTATGGATACTAAACGAGTAGCAAATTCGAGTTAAGGGGAGTTAGAACGGAATTTTTTTTTTCACATTTGTGCATTGTCAAAAATAGTAAAGTTGAATCATAGTTTGAGAGACAAGAAACTTTCTGATGGTAAAACCATAACAGAGAGGCTGACAGACAAAATGACTGAGAAACTACAGCAGTATTATGGGATGGCCATTAGTTATATTACTGAGGATTTGTTGAAAATGAAGCAGGCAATATGGGCTGGCTACCCTCTTCCACACACTGTCAACTGATGAAAAACCAACACACCACATTTGCCCTCCTGGACCTGATTCATGGTTCAATTACCGCAATGCCCAGTACCCAAACACTTCATACAGCCGTAAATATTCCACCCCAGTAGCAGTTCAAAAATGGTTCAAATGGCTCTGAACACTGTGGGACTTAACATCTGAGGTTATCAGTCCCCCAGAACTTAGAACTACTTAAACCTAACTAACACAAGGACATCACACACAACCATGCCCGAGGCAGGATTCCAACCTGCGATCGTAGTGGTCGCGTGGTTCCAGACTGAAGCGCCTAGAAACGCTCGGCCACACCGGCAGGCACGAGTTGTAAATAAATAGTTGCCACTATTAAAGTTCCAACCCTCGTATAATAACAATTACGGCGATTACTTCTGATATTGTAAAGCGTTTGCTTACATATTCTTCATCTGTTTCGTTTCCATTTGACTGCTCCTTATGCTTGTTCGTTAGATCAGGAGGAAGGCAGACCTGCTCTTGGGAATGTGTGTCTTCGGTTATGTGGGTGACTCATTCTGAATGGTGAACGGCTGTTAGCAAACCACAACTTCGGAAGGGACCTTAACTTTTGTGAAGTGTGAATACGCTCCAGTGTAGAACTTTAACTTTTATGCTTGCATTACAGAGATTAGACAGAGTATAAGTTGATACTCTCTATCTCTCGTATATTAATGTATAAATCGTCATGCTGAACTCTCTGTTATGTTGAGCTGACTCATAATTCGTGAGTTGTGATCACGAAATGGAATTAGTTTGTAGCGCATGTTGGATGATTCTTTAGCTCGGAGATTCTGCTACCATCTTCGTAACGCACTTAATGCAACTTCATTTCATTTTAATAAGATTACTTTTCTGTCTGATTTATAATTGGTAATCGTAGTATTACATTCTGTTGATTTCAGATGGCTTTCTTGAAAAAACAGTAGTCAACATAATCCTCTAGTGTCGTCTACATCAATTTCAGACGTTATAGTAGATCCTTGTTTATTATTATAACTATTACTATTCTGGAGAATTTCCCCAATAAATGGGTGACATTAAGCAAATAACTCAGTCAGATTTTATTTAGGTTCGTCTTGTTATTCCAGTGCGCTTTCATTTTTTCCGAGAGGGCTCGTTTACGATCTTCCGACCACTCCATCTTTGGTGTCTTTGTTTTGGTTTGTCTGGTGAAATTTCCCATTTGTCTACCTTACGTCTGAATGTCGGTTGGTCTACGTTTGGATTGTTAAGGTCCTTTCGAATTTCGTTCAGCCAGGGTGTTGAGCTCTTGTTGGTGAGTTAACCAAAGAATTTCAATCGTTTTTTCTTAGTACCATTTTGGAAGTTTGTAATTTTTTTTTTTACTGTAGCCGGTAACCGTTTTGGTTATGCCCTACTCTAAAATTTTCCTAATGATGTTTCTCTCTCCTTCTTTGATTTCTTCAAGTTCGTGCTTTCTGTTATGCATCAGCGTTTCGTTTGCGTAGACGACTGTTGGTTTTATGACTGTGTTGTAGTGCCGAATTGTTGTCTGTCTTCACATGGATTTTTTTATTATAAGGGTTTTTGACGATGCTTTCTTGCCCTTTGGAGGCGATTTTGCTGTGATATTTTTTCAATGCCTATAGCTTCGATTAATTCTCCAACGTAATTAAAATATTGGATCCTGTTGATTTTCCCGTATTTCGTTATCAGTCTCGTGATTTCTGTCTTTGAACGTAAGAATTCAGATTTTTGTTGCCCTACTTCTGCACGTTCTTTAAGTGACCCAAGCTGTTTGACGGCAGTCTCTACGTCCTCTGCAAGTGTAGCCAGGTCGTACACACATGCGAGCTATGGTATGTAGAGGTTGTGTGTGGTAAAGCCCAGTAGGATTGGCTTCCAAAATCTAGTTTTCTTGAGTTCTTTCTCCTATTCTTCCATAACATCCTTGTCTAGGACAATATTGTAGAGGACAGAAGAAAGTCCATCTGCTTGTCTCACACCAGTATGAACGTCAAATGATTCTGAGAGTTCCACCACAAATTTTACTTTAGATTTCGTGCCAGTTAGTGTTTGTTTTATAAGTTCTCGTCCCTTCTTCACTCTGGAATAGTGAAGGTCTGTCTGCCGAGTCATATGCCTTTTTGAAGTCTACGAATGCCTATACTAGAGGTTTTTGTTTGAGGGCCTTTTGAGTGTGGTTTTTGGGTTAAAAATCTGTGCTAGACATGACTAGTTCGGTCTGAATCGTCTTTGATATTCTGCTAATTTTACTTCTAATAGCTTATGTGTGCGGTTAAAGAGAAAAGGAGATAGGATTTTGTAGGTGACCGGTAAGAGGGAGATCGCTCTGTAGCTGTTTACGTCTCATTTGTTGCCTATTTTATGTAATGGATGGATTAGAGCATTCATTCAGTCATCCGAGATTTTTTCGGTTTGCCAAATTTGTGTAATTTCCTTGAGTGAGTTTGTTCCTAAATATTTGAAGAGTTCAGCTGCAGTTCCGTCCTCCCATGATGTTTTGTTGCTTTTAACTTTCTTGATACGTGAACAAACTTCTTCTTGTGTTGGTGGTGCGGAACTCCTTGTTGTAATTTCTGAATGTGTTTTTGGGAATCTCTATTTAGGATTAGGGCAATTAAGGAGGTGATATACATGTGGCTAGTTCTTGGCAATTTTCCTTATTCCTGAAGGCTAATTTACCGTTTTGTTTTGGAAAGCAGTTCTGTGGTGAGTACCCTTTGATTAGGCTTGCAAAGGTCTTGTAGAAATAGTATGTGCTGTAATTTTTTTAATTGTCTTCAGTTGCCTCCAATTACTCACTAACATATTTCCGTTTATTTTGTCTTATAATATTTGATGATTGTTTGCGAACTTCGAGGAACTTCGAGGAATTTCTTCTGTATTTCTTCCGATTTGTGGAAATTGTAATTTTGAAATGTCTTTTTTCTTTCTTCTAGTGCATTTTCACTCTCTTCATGCCACCAAACATGTTCTGGTCGTTTGAGAATAGGGATCAGGTATTTCACTGCTTTAATGATTTCAGTCTGCATTGTCTTCCAGTCTTCTGCAGGTTGTTCTTCCCATTTTGCTGTTATTTTAAAGTATCTCATTTGGTGTAGATCAAATTTTGGGATCACTGGTGTTTTCTTGTTGAATTTTCTTTCAGATGTGAATTTAATTTTGATTTTGGTTAAATAATGATCCGAAACGATGTTTACAACTTTGCTACTTGCAAATCGTAAATTTCTTTTCGGTAGTCGTACGATATTGCTACATGATCGGTCTGAAACTGTCCTAAATGATGAATTGGTGATCGCCACGTTTTTTTGTTTTTTAGGCTTTTTTCGAAGTGAGGTTGACATAATTTTTAGATTGTTTTATTGCTGAAACTCAACGAGTCGTACGCCATTCTCACTGGTGAACCAGTGAGCAGCATTTACTCCCACTGTCCTCTCGTATTTGCATTCCATGCCAGTTTGGTCATGAAAATCACCGAGTGCAATTTTCAGATAATCCTTCGGAATTTGGGCCATCTGTGTTTCAAGCTCTTCCCGGAAGCTTCTGTTTTTTTGCGCTCTTTTTTATTCTCACCATTCGTTGGTGTATGTACGTTAATGAAGCTGTAGTTTTTGTTTGTGTCTTTGATTCTTCAGGTCATAAGTCGGTTGTTGATGGCTTTCACATTTTTGTACTGAATACAAAGCTTTTTGTCTACAATGAAGGCCTTGCCAAATAGTGCTGCTCCTTTGCCAATGTTCTTATTTGACTCACCTTTGAAGATCCTGTAATTATTGCAATCTATCGTTTCGGAATCCGTGAAGAATGTTTCTTGTAGGGCGAGGATTTGGATTTTCTTCTTCCTGTTATGTTGTGCGATCACGTAGATTTCCTGCTCGAATGAGTGGCCGAATTTTGAAAGTGCCAAAATGAGCATTTGTGGGAGTTTACTACACCACTACGACTTGCTCTCTCGTTTAAGTCCAAGCTCCCCAGAGTCCGAATGTTTGGTTGCCACTTTTGGATTGAGTCGATAGCCCGTCTGGGGCAATTCTGACTTACTTGTGCGAGTCATGTTTGCTTATCATCAGTTTTCTACCTTCTAACAATGGCATTTATTTACTGTTCATTTGTATTTTATTTAATAGTTCTGATTATTTTGTTAATTCACCAATGCATAAAATACTTAGTTGCAGGTCACAAATAAAGGATATTAAATGTAGTGAATTAGTTGCGCCGGCCGTTGTGGCCAAGCGGTTGTAGGTGCTTCAGTCTGGAACCGCGCGACTGCTACGGTCGCAGGTTCGAATCCTGCCTCGGGCATGGATTTGTGTGATGTTCTTAGGTTAGTTAGGTTTAAGTAGTTCTAAGTTCTAGGGGACTGATGATGTCAGAAATTAAGTCCCATAGAGCTCAGAGCCATTTGAACCATTTTTTCGAATTAGCTGCTGGGCATGAAAGCAGAAGTGTGCGGCTCGTCCCTATGACATTTTCGAGGCATCCTTTTTTAAACAGAACAGTATATAGGCCACTGATCTGACTTTCGAGTAACCGTAGGTAAAATGGCATTTTCAGTTTTGGTTGTTCACGGAACAGAATGGTCTGCAAAGGAAATAAATTCTTTTTGTCACTATTTAGTTAATTATTTGTTATTTTTGGATACATGAAATAGGTTTCACGTTATTGCCCATTGTCGGCGCTAATGGCAAAGATTTCATTGAGCTGTTTGTTTATATTCGAACAGTGCATCATGGGACCAGGTGACACAGCAATTAACTTTCCTAACATTAAGTTTACACTGGAGACTTAAGAACGGAAGTGAGTTTCGCATGATGTATTACTGCCAAATAAAACAGATCGAGGAATATTGAATCATACATATAAAGAACTGATACAGTAAAGAACATACAAAGAACCGCTACACTGGCGTCTGTGGGCGAGATCTGCTTCCTCCTATCGCTCCGTACTGTCGTTTTCTGCTTTCTCCTTGCTGGCCCACAAGTAAGTGCTCTTTCAGGCAGCGATCTCGTTAATCGCAAACGGTAGAAGTCTTGTCACCTTAGGGCACACATTGGAACACTGCCAACCATGGCACAACGTCTTTGGAGAAATAACGATTACCGTACATCACAAAGCATACGTGGAAGTCACATCTGTTTAATTGCTGTTTGTTGTTGCCAGATCGATACGTGATAGCGTGATATCACCCAGACGGGTCTGAACGAAGAGAAACGAAAAGAAAAAAACAGAGCTGTCGAATCATCATTTTCAAGTTTTGCAGAAGTTTCTGTAGTATCCGTTATATTTAAATTAAAGACTTCGTTCCTCTGCGAACAGAAACTCTACATTGTGCAAACACAACAAGTTCCCTGAGTCAAAATTTACTCGCTGTTCATTGTTCCAAGCCACAGTGCGAGTAATTCTTTTTAATTCAGTTTTATTTCGCTAGTGCTACCAAAGTAAACGCGAGCAATAACAGGCACAGCGACATTACACAGCCGTCATAATTTATCCTGCAGCGACACCGAGCGCAGCAGTTTTGCTCTGTTGAGTTAATTACGCTGTCAGCAACCTTTATGTTTTAACCTTTAATTAACTGCTGTCACAAAGCTACGTTTTCTCGTATTTCGAACAGTCGTAAATATGCAAGTTAGTGGAGAAAGAGATCCCTCTCTGATACGGGATGGCAGTTTCCGAGTGCTGTGCAGAAGCAAGTTCTGAACTTATGATGCAAATACTGGAAACATTTAAATGGGTCTTCTGGTTGATATTTAAGAGAAATTCGTTATTCCGGTATAACAATTAAACAGTATTCACAGAGTAGAACACAACCAGGGTAGCTCAACGCAGGAGTAATTCACCACGATGCTGGTGGCTGAGCTTTGTAGCTGTGGACTAGATTAGCTAAAGAAATTCAACAATCAGCCAGTTTTTCCATGAAAGGAATAGAAACAGTATTTTTTTAAGTATTTCTTCGAACAAGAGCAAAAGATTGGAACAAAAGAGTTGTTTCAAAAATTATATTCTATGCTGATTAAACGCCGAACCAAAGTTTTGGTCACAAGGGAACCTCCCCATCGCACCCGCCTCAGATTTAGTTAGAAGTTGGCACAGTGGATAGCCCTTGAAAAACTGAACACAGATCAATCGAGAAAACAGGAAGAAGTTGTGTGGAACTATGAAAAAAATAAGCAAAATATGCAAACTGACTAGTCCATGTGCAACATAGGCAACATCAAGGAGAATGTGGGCTCAGGAGCGCCGTGGTCCCGTGGTTAACGTGAGCAACTGTGGAAGAGAGGTCCTTGGTTCAAGTCTTCCCTCGAGTAAAAAGTTTAAATTTTTATTTTCAGACAATTAACGTGTGTCAATTATCAAAGTTCAGGCACTCACACATAATCAACTTCGCTCTCCAAAATTCCAGAACATATTCATATTTGCTTGGACATATGCAGGATTTGACGGTCTACACACGGAAAAAATTGGAAAACGTTAAAAACGTTTGTTTTGACAGAGCACAGGGAACACTGTGCGACTGTGAAACCGTTGCATTCATTTGTTGCAGTTTATGCGACAAACTCTTAAGTTTTCATCACTTCTTTGGGAGTGATTATCAAATCCACAAGAAAACATAAATCGGGCAAGGTAGAATAATCTTTTTACCCATTCGCCAAGTGTACAAGTTAGGTGGGTCGACAACATATTCCTGTCATGTGACGCACATGCCGTCACCAGTGTTGTATAGAATATATCAGACGTGTTTTCCTGTGGAGGAATCGGTTGACCTATGACCTTGCGATCAAATGTTTTCGGTTCCCATTGGAGAGGCACAACCTTTCGTCTATTAATCGCACGGTTTTGCGGTGCGGTCGCAAGACACAGATACTAAACTTATTACAGTGAACAGAGACGTCAATGAACGAACGGACTGATCATAACTTTGCGAAAATAAATAAAGTAAACTTCTCACGCGAGGGAAGACTTGAGCCAAGGACCTCTTGTTCTACAGTTACTCACGCTGACCACGGGGCCACGGCGCTCCTGAACTGAAACTATCATTGATGTTGCCTATCTCGCGCATGGACTACTCAGTTTGTATATTTTGGTTATTTTTTCCATAGTTCCACACAACTTCTTCCTGTTTTCTCGATTGATCTGTGTTCACTTTTTAAAGGCCTGTCCACTGTGCCAACTTATAACCAAATCTGAGGTGGGTGCGATGGGTAGGTTCCCTTGTCAGTAGCGTGTTGGTCCACCTTTTTAACGCAATACGGCATAGATTCCGCATGGCATGAGTTCGACAAGTCCTTGACAATTTTCCTTCAGTATGTAGCACCATATGTGTACACGCAACTCACGCAATTTCCGTAATTTACGGGTCGATGGTCTGTGGGTGCGGATGGCACCCGATAACACTCCATCAGGTTCGGATCAGGTGAATTTGCTGGTGAAGACATCAACTGAATTCACTGTTATCCTCCTGAAACCACTGTGGCACGTGTCTGTCCTTGCGACACGAATAGATGTCCTGCTGGAAGAGGCCATTGCCGACGGGGAAGTCATGAAGTAGGGAAGGGCGCAGTTATGTTCACTTAGCCAACGGCTGTCACGCTGCATTTGATTACTACTGCGGTTCCCATGGAAGTACAGGTGAAAGTCGTCCGAAGAATAGCGCTGAAGCCACCGACTTGCATCCGTTACGTGGAGCGTGTTTCGAGCAGTCGTCGGTCTGCGTAATGGCGCACACAGCCAAAAATGCCAGCCGCAAGGAATTAGGACAGTTGCGCACATGGTTCCAACTGAAATAAAATGAGACCAACGCAGACGTATGCTGTAATACAAAAGCCTTATTCAAAATGCAACCCCCTCTCACATTTTACAAGAAGACATATGAACTGTATTTCTAACCGTATAGCCGCGCGGGATTAGCCGAGCGGTCTAAGGCGCTGCAGTCATGAACTGTGCGGCTGGTCCCGGCGGAGGTTCGAGACCTCCGTCGGGCATGGGTGTGTGTGTTTGTCCTTAGGATAGTTTAGGTTATGTAGTGTGTAAGCTTAGGGACTGCTGACCTTAGCAGGTAAGTCCCATAGGGTTTCACACACATTTGAACATTTTGAAATATTTCATAGATCTTAATATAAATATATTTAGTTTTATCGATACAGTATTCCTGCTTGTTTCGTTCTTTCACACATCCCTTTCTCTAACCTCATTGAATAGTTCCCAAAATTTATTTAATCTAAAATCGAGCATAATGTATTTGTTTGGAAAAAAATAAAACTGTGATAGAAGGGGAAAACTACAAGAATTAGTTTATTCACTGTGTTTCCCGTAAACAGTCAGACACTTATTGCAGAATTATGGAGTACAGATAACACAGGATGGGTGAAACAGAAATATCGTGGAAAACACACCGCCTTACAAAAAAGTTAAGCAAATAGAAAGGGCATTAACGGATGTCAATGTCACTTTGTATACGCACACACCATCGATGTGTACGTACTTGATTAGAGTTGCAATTCATTGTGGCAAGCAGAGTGGCCACCAGAGTGCAGTTGTGTTGTCGATACTTCGTGTTGTTTCCAGTAATGGCAGGGTAAATAATGGTGTGAAATGAGTCAGATGGTAAGCCATGACTGTGAAAGAGGTGTAGGTGGAGTGCACTCGTGTTAGACAGCGGTATCACCAAGTGACATTGTAAGGGACTCACTACGAGACTCCAGTTGGCTGGCTGGTCGAGTCGTGAAGTTTGTGGAGCATTCTGATATGACAGTGGCCTAATACTGGACAGAATCATAATGTGACAGCATTACCTGCCATCCCGCACCATTGGTCGGAGACAAACTGCAACCGACAAGGGAATTACTGTCGCAAGTGTAGGCTCCCTTTACCACCACAATATAGAGGGCTGCGACCACAAGGCATGGACTCTGGCTAAATGGCGTTGAGCCGTAGTGCGCCTTTTCTGCCGCACCAGCTCTTTGGGACGACTATCGATTACCCGGCTGTACTACGATCTTTGCCCCTGTTGTGATCTGGCGGCGGGTATCTGCGGTCGGAGAGGTGGTCGTCAGACTCACTACGAGGCGCTAGGACGTGCTTGAGGGGACGAAGGAGCAAAACACGCGGGCTCGGTCGCGAGTTTGTGGCGGACCTGCCTGATGTCAACTCCAGGCGCTGCTCGTCGCCTTGCTTTGGTGCCTGTTCTCTCGGAGAGACCCATCCCTCGAGACAATCTCGAACAACGCTCTCCATCGAAGGTGTAAGTGGTTTTGGTGCCTTCGTTTCGTGGAACCATTAGGGTTGTAGCGACTGCCACTTGTTGGTTGGTTGCCCTGATGTGTGTGTTGCTGAAGTAAGAGCAGCTGGCAAGGTGTGTGATCGCATGGAGACAAGTAGTCACTACTAACTTTAAGGAAATCAGCGTCCCCAAAAAATGTAGTAACTGTAAGGTATTGAAGATATTAAGTCATAGTCTACTTGTAATTTTCTGCATACCAAGCTTACACAATTGGCAGTTACATTGCAGACCTATGCAACGAAATTAAAGTGCACAAAACCTAGTTTTGTTGTGAATAACGTGATATTATCTTGAAATTATTTCTACTTCATCTTTGTACACATTGTCGGCCTTAATCAGATGTGCAAATATTGTTTGGCAAACTATGAGAGTGTAAAAGTCGTATACTATTTTAGAGCATTGGATTTGTGTACAAGTCTTAGTTTAAATATTTTACAGCATTGATATTGCTGCCAAATTGAAGTCGTTTATATTGATAGCACTTTTTTTTTTTAACTTATATTGTTGTTCATTGATATCTTAGCTTATATTAACTGATATTTGCTTGGTGTTTACCGTGTTTTCTGTGGTCTGTTTGTGTCCCAGTTTTCCGCGAGTTGGGGTGTGTAGGAGCGGCGCCACGTTCCGCTTCAGTGCACAGAAGTTGTCATGTGTCGTCTAATGGGAAGTGACTCCCGGTTGGGCCCTGGCGTTTAGGTGTTGTTTTGGACAGATGGTGAGCTGCTTCCGGCATTTTAAGTCAAGTCACCTTTTGCCCCGGGCAGCCTTGCGTCACTGCC
Source organism: Schistocerca americana (assembly GCF_021461395.2). Lineage (NCBI taxonomy): Eukaryota > Metazoa > Arthropoda > Insecta > Orthoptera > Acrididae > Schistocerca > Schistocerca americana. The sequence continues at coordinate 465,718,420 of NC_060124.1, read as the reverse complement.
CATTTGATAAACATTTAACATCTCTCATAAATATTTAATAAAAAAATTAAATTTGGTTGCCTATGAATTATATTAAGTGTAACGTATTGTGCTGGTTGTGTTATTGCTCAAAATATTTTAATCTGAGCCTCATTACTAAATTACTTCAGAATGTAATTTATTGTTCATTAAGTAACTCTAATTTGCTGCTCGCTTGAGAAGGAAGCTGTCATTCTGGATATTGTCTTTAAGATGGCCACTTGTTGATTGTATGTTACCTGTTTTATAAATGTGGTCTTGAATAAATTGTTAATTTAGTGATCTGGTAGTTGTTGTGTTTAAGCAGTGACATTATAGGGGCCTTCACCTTCCATGCTAATCCCGACTTTCTAAGTCACAAGCGCTGCATTGTGCTGAGTGACGAATCGTAGTTTTGTACTACCCCAGATGATCATCATAGGCGATAACCTAGGAACAAGTTCCATTCTTCCAATTTTTTTGGAGGTGTTCGGTGGTGTTACGTCTAGCGCCATGGTGGGGGGAGGGGACCGGAGGGGGGGCACAACTTTATAATACGGACTTCCTGTGTCCTCATGTGTAACAGTACTGTGGTGAATTTTGTAACTGGTAATACTCGTCCATTCATGGCACATCTTTCTATGAATTGTCTGTATAATGTAGGCACTACTATAGCCAGCAAGATCCGCAAAATGGTCCCTAACGAAGTATGATTTCAACACAGTGCCAGTATCCGGGATATCAAGGACCAGTTACAATTGTTGTGGGTCAGGCAGCCTCAGGAGAGCATGGCACAGCCTTGAGAAACTCTTCCCAACCAGATCAGATTTCAAATCCAGGTCAGAGGGGGTGCTCCCTCATATTGATAATTGGCCTCTTACAGCCAAATTCTTTCTAAATTTGACTGTACTTTATAATCACTTAAATAACGTCAAATACTCTATCAGTGTGTCAAATTTAAATTTTGATAGTTCGCCCTTTCTCGGTGCTTCATTTTTTTTCTGCCATGTATGTCATGCACCTTAAAACTGGCAACCAAACGTACATCTGCACCTGGATGTGTCTGCTGGAAGATGGCCTGTCCAACTTAAGATATTAATGGAACTGATCCATGGTCCTGTTTACGTTTCGTAGCAACTGATACACTTTTAGAATTAGACCAATAAACAGGAGAAACATCTTTTCAGAAATTACATAGATTTTGCTATCTCTGAGCTCAAGTAGTAAACCTTTATTCAAACGATCAATCAAACATGATTATGTTCATATTTCCAATTCAGTTAGACATTGTTATTATTTGTGAAGTTATTGCTATTATTTTTATTTTCATAATTAATTTGAAAACATGTTTAAAAAGAAACAGCAAACTCTCTGGAAGTAAAATTGATGTGCTGTAAGATCACTGAGCTCACACTGCCCATTTTATCTTTGTTCTTCTTGCAGTAGGTCATGGGGTGTGTCACGGAGATGTCATGTCTGTTCTGCACATTACTGGATATTATTTGTTGTCTTGTGAGAGACTGGTCTGAACATCGTGATTGTTTAATTTGTGACAAGAAACAATGTGTTCAAGATAAAACGCCAACAAATGCTCATTTTGAAGTACTTGCTTTTTTACATTAAAACTTTACCTGCAGCACCCACGAAATGTATATCAGTGGACACTGAGCAGCCAACAGAAACCGACCATCTCCTCCGAATGCAAATATATTTTGTTGACGCCGACCTACATCGAGAGAAACGATAACCATAAAGGGAAATCAGAGCTCATACGGATAGATATAGGTGTTCGTTTTTCCATCGCATTGTTCGAGATCGGAATAATAGAGAATTATTGTGAAGTTGTTTCGATGAACCCTCTGCACTTAAATGTGATTTGCAGAATATCCATGTAGATGTAGATAACGTCAGAATACAATGGACGAAAACAATAAGTATTGGCAGAATCGTCAATTTAACTTTTTTATGAAAATAATTTTTAAATTCTACCTGTGCTCGAAATCCACTGCCATTGAGACAGCAAATTACACAAACATACCCAAAGTATCTATCTGCAATGTTTATTTTATCGAAACCAAATATTTTAATATGTACTGAAATAATATCCATTTTGCAGGAACAAAATAAACAAGACTGTGGATACTCGTAAAACGTGACTCCAAAAAGAAGACATGTACTGGACAATAAGAATGACTGGCACTGTCGATGGTGGCAGCAGATGAACGTGTGAAAGTCAAGAAAAAAGGTTTTAGTTTTTATTTTCTTCTGTTTGTAAATGAAGGATGGTTATAGAAAATTAAACGATTATATTATATTATTCCTGGGTCAAACGGTGAAACCAGCCTTTAAAGATATTCGACAGCTGAGAAATGAGGAATGCTTTAATAGCTTTTGATCAATCTCAAATTAAGCATTTCGAGACCAGAAGATCGAAATTTTAGAAATGAGGAATACCTTAAAAACTTTTGATAAACCACAAAATGAATGTTTCCAAACTACTGGACAATCACTGACAAAAGGTAATTAATTGCTAAAAGAGCCAATAGATAAAATTATAAAACAAAGTGATAAAGAGTGGAACATGTGTCAGAATCTAAAAGTGTAGCGCAGAGATCGATAGACTGGTTGTAGAGTGAAAAGGTGGAATATATGCTGAAAATTTAGCATTTGAAAGTCTTAATGGAAAGACAGATAATTTTATTGCAACATTATATGCAGAGAATAAAACTGTAGCTAATCCCTCTAATGTAGTGGAAAACATTAATGTTTTGAGTGAAGGAGTGAATATGGTAAGTAAAAGTAGATGTTCCTGGTGTTCAGAGAAATTGTTTTCCTGCTGTAAAAGATAAATCATTACCTTAGATGGCTAGGGCAAATGAAGTTTTTACGTCAGTAGCTAAAAACCATGTATGGGAAGTATGTCCTGAAACTTTCAATAGTCTGTGTTTTCCCAAAACTTACTGCAGTTCTGTAATTAATTATGGCTTAGGTGGTTCAATGTACCAAAATCAATTTTGTAGTCAGTTTAGAAATAGAAGCATACACGTTTGTAGTAATGCTGTGAATAACCTAATATTTGCAACACCAAACTTTGATGTACAATTTTATAAATGTTACATGCAAATTATACTGCAATATATCTTTCTATGTTTATTACCTGTTTAGCCTTAGTCATCAGTAAAGAGCGCAAAGCAAAGCGCGCCTATTGTATCCAGGAAGGGGCTTCCACTCTGTTGTACCATCAGTTTTGTTGGCATTGAGAAACAGAAGGTGTGCATATAACTTACTGCTGTTAACATATAATAAAATGTAGATATACTTTGAGACCAAGTTATTGGTAGAAACCTTTCTGAAAAAAATGCTAATAAAATCTGTAACGAAACAATACTGAAAAACGTAGTTCTGCTGAGACTATTGCCTACGGATTTTACGCCAGTTCTGTGGGATGGAAATGTTTGTGTGCTCATTGCGTTGAAAGAAAGTTGAGAAAATACACATATTTTAAAAGCAGACACATAATTGCCCGTTAGCACACAAAAGTACTGTATATTTCACGACGTTTATACTCCTGTAACAACAGAAGCAGATACCATTGTTAGTAACAGTGTAGATTGTTGATCATAAATTATACAATAGTGCCATCGATACAGCTAATTTACACAGACTATCTACTACTGTTGAAAATGGTCGTAACTGAGATGTCACTTATTGAGAGAAAAAGGGTAACAGTTATTTGTAAAAGTAGAGCTATGTATGTAACATGAAAGTTTTATAGGTTCTGTGCGACAGAAAATTTTAACTAAGGTAAATGGTAAATACAAAAGTAAAGTACCAATGTTTGTGGTAACTAAGGAATTAAGACACCTTGTGAGAAAATAATTGGCAACTCTGAAGGAGAGTAATACATACAAGCTTCTATTAATGAGACAACAAGGTATTTTCTTGCTTTATTTAACATGTAATGTGGACTTGGAATTTTTTGTTATATTGATAGTGTTAGGATTTACATTACACACCTAATGATTTTTGTAACGAGTGTCTGAAAAAATTGTTGCCATATCTTGTTTCAGCTAATTAGTGACTTTGTAGTTTTCAAATATGTGATGTTCTTATGTCCTATTTAGCTACACTCCACGATTTTCAAGTTAATTTATCTAGTAACCTAAATGCATTTGGGATGATTCATAAATTGTGGTCATTATTGAAAATATTATGGAGAGACAGAGAGCCGGTTTGGTTTCTACTGGCATGCTAAAATAAAAAAAATGATAATTGCAAGAACATGAAAGTTGTTAAAGATAATATGAACATGAAAGTTATTAAAGATAATATTCAAAGCAGAGATTTGATTGAAAGTTTCAGTCATGAGTAACATATACTTCCAATCGTTTCACATACAATGTGAAGTATTTATTAGTCATGTCGAAAACACAGGTTAATGAAAAATTGGAGTGATTAACATAATATAAATCTAATGAAAAAGAAACTACTACTGCATGGTATTGTCCTTCTATGCGTGTTGTAGGTTATGTCGAGATTAGACTTAAGTGTTGCTGGAATTGTTATCTGTAGTAAGCTGCTGAGGAGCTGAATGTTCCTATACTACTGTCATCATGTTTCTGTAAGATGGATTTACTGCTTTTGACGAAGCTTCAATCGACTTCTAAAGGAACAAGAACAAATGATGAGAGAAGATGATTCATGACAAATGTGTGGGGCTTTCTGGTGATCATGTTAGTAATTATATTAAAGAGAATTATGATGTAGAATTAAGAAGCAATTAGGTAGGGACATAGTGTCATGTATGGTAGTAAATTATGTTTATGAAATCATGTAGTATGACATAATGAAGAAGTATTTGAAATTGGAATTGGGGAAAGTGGTTAATTACAAGCCTAAGCAAAAGATAAGTCTTAAGATTTGATGATAATACATATACACAAGTGCAAAAGTATGTGGAATAACTGAAATTTAATCGCTATCAAATGAAAAGGTATGTTATAGTTACATACATGCTAACTTATGTCATAGCAGCAGAGAAGAAACCAACTTTAAAATGCATAATTGTAATGTACAATGAGATAATAAAAGAAACGAGAGGTCAGTATTGTTTGACATATCAGAATTAAAATTTAAATATAAAATATATGTTCTACAAGGGACAAAGGGCTCTACACTGTAAATAAACAGAATGTGCATAAATTTAATTGTTTTTGATGGAACATTTTTTTATGTAATATAAACATGAGTGTACTATATCCTGTCTGCCTGTCTAGATGCTAAGATTGTATTGAGGGTAAATTTTGTCTCTTTTTGAAAGCTACTATGCAACTTTTAAACGAGTGCTGTGTTTGGTTGTAAAAGTTCTTTAAAGATTTTTCATTAGATATGCTTCACAGTTTATCCTGTACAGTTCAATGGAAATATATGTAGATGTAATGTAATGCAGTTTTCAACATTATTGTGCTTTCTTAACTACTTTTTTGATACATCTGAAACACAGTATACTACTTTTGAATGAATTTTGAGCCATGCACTTTTTAACCAGTAAACATTTTGGAGAAATGATGTCATTAAATATATTTGTGTATGTCTAGGCTGTCTTGTTTAATGAAAGTATATGTATATATGGAAACTGTTGTACCACCGTTACAGAAATTTGAGTTTGTTCATAAATATATTTAATGAAGGAAGGGTCAGCCTTAGTAGGCACTGTTGTCACATACTAGGTCATAAGTTAGAATTTAAACTATTATAGAAAAACTGAAATATTTTCTCATCTCATATTGTGAGTAAAAGCTTTTAAGATTAAGTTCCATGTTTATGAACATCTTCTGAGTAACTGTACCATCAATGTTCTGCAATGGCTAACATTTAAGGACAAAACAGTTTTTCAGATCATATGGATAAGGCAAGCTTTGGAAATCGTAAAGAGTGTGAGCTAAAAGTAATTCTGTGAGACAACTTACTAAATGATAACAATATTTTAAGTGATTGTGAATCTGTACTGCAATTGATTTTGGATACACAATGACGAGAATATTTTTTACAATAGGTCAGGTTCTGATCAATGCTATGATATTATGTTGATGTAGGATCATTGTGAGATGTTCAGGAAATGTGGTAGCAGAGATGATAAGCAAATAATGATTTTTGGTGATGTAATAATGATGATACTGTTGGTGTTGATAATTTTGTTGATGGTGTATTATTTGAAGGTGGTGAAGCTTAGGGACATGTATTGTCTGATGTTCATTAATATCAAAGGGTATATGTTTGTGTCTGGAAATACGCTGACTGTTCATCACATGGTTATTGTAGTTCTGACAGCTGAGAGAAAAGTAAATTAATGCCATCTAAGGAACTCTTTGATAAAGCATATCTTCCCATAACAGAGATAGTGAAACTAGTAGAAGAGTTAGTTTGGGAACATATCTGTAACATTATCATGTTGCTGATTACTAATTTATACCACCAGAATGGTGATATGTTTTTACAGAAATTTTTCAGTTATGTAATTTGAGCTAATTAATATAGTGTGCTTATAATATATTTTATTGGTTTTAAAGACCCATAAAAATTATAACATGTATGTGAATTCTGTTCAAATTAATTTCTTTCTGGTCCAATGAAAATTCATGTGCATGAGCTTAAATGTATTTGACATTGGTCGGCCTCTCAGTGGATATACTTCATTTTCCTTTTATAGTACTAGTAATCACTCCATCACTGAAATTAAACTTTTGCTATCTTGTTGATAGCATATATACTGTAAAGAGCAAAGTTAGAAGCACATTTTATTCAATATGCAAACTCAGATTTATGTTCATCATGGTAATTATATCTTACACACATTACATACACTTCACTTTCACAAAACTGTTTCCAAAATTTAATTATTTTTATATTTTTTCAAAATTTGCATTTTCTGCGGTTTCATTTCTTTGGTGTCAAAACTCCACTAGCATTTTCATGCTTGCAAAATTCTTGGCTGCTGTTTTAATGGAACTGATCAATAGTACTATTTTAATTTTTTTTTACATACTGATACATTTTGAGAATTAAATCACACAACAAATAAAACATTTTCTGTGAAATTAAGTAAATTTCAGTTTTTGAATGATCGAATATTAAAACATTCTTCTATTCCTGTCCAAACATAAACTAATTACATTCAAAATTGTCGATCAAACATAATTATTTTTCACATTTCCAATTTAATCTCAATTTGAAGTTACATTTGAATTTACTGTCAATATTTCTGTTTTAGTAATTAATTTTGAATGCATTTGTGAAATGAAATGGTAAACTCTTTGGAAGTAAAACCGAAATGTTTTAAGGTCACTGTGCAGACGTTACCTGTTTTACCTCTGCTCTTCTTATCGTTGTCCATTGGATGTATTTACAAGAGTTCATATCTGACTTGTACTGTACTAGATGTGACACATTTTATTGTGAACGACTGGTGTTCATGGCATGTCTTATGGTTAGGTAATGTCTGTTCTGTACTTTAATGTACAATAATGAGTGTGGCATGTTTTATTGTGAATGACTGGTGTGACTATCAAAATTGTTTGTTTGTGAAAAGAAGAGAAAAGACTAAAATTTCTGTGTCGGAGATAAAACGTCCACAAATGGTCATTTCTAAACATATATTTATCAAATAACACTTACCTTTAGCGTGCAGGAAATTTGTATCAGTGGACATTGACCAGCAAAGAAGATGTCAAAATACAATGAATGATAACAATAACTTAAGTAATTAGAAAAATCATCTTATTATTTCTTTTAAAAATTTGTTTTAACTTCAAATAGTGCTCAAATTACGCTGCCAGCGAGACTCCTAATCACGCAGACATATCCAAAAGTATTTACCTGCAAAGTTTGTAGTACTGAAATCAATTATTTTAGCTCTGAGTGCAGGGATGATGTTGGAGATCTGTGGTGCTAATTTCATTTTGGTTTCATGCATTCTACTTTGTGGTGCCATTGTCACAAAAATCTATTCAGATGTATTATGGACAAGTGTTTGTGACACTTACCTCTCGATGCTCATAGCAGTGAGTGTGAGCACGGAGCAGACGAAGGAGACGCTCTGCATGTAGTGCACCATCTTGCACAGGAAGGCACCCATAGTCCACGTGTACGAGAACAGCTTCGCCACCTGTGCACATGACGACACACGTTACAAGAAAGTTCACACGAAACTGAATACACTTAGCAAAGTGTAACTAAGCGAGCAGAAAGTCGTAATTTGAAACCTATCAGTATTGCAAGTATGTTATTCAATGCGACAATGAAGTTGAAAATTTGAGCTGGTCTAGATTTAGAGCCGGGATCTTCTAGTGATAACTGGTGATCGCGTGTCCATGACTCCGCAAGAGTTGCCCACTGCATCTCCTCAAATTTTCAAGGTCACTGACATTTCTCTCCAATTTTCAACGAACAGCTCAACTACAGATTCTCTCAAAGGCTACGCGTATCAAAGGTACTGGAGGGCTGGATTTGATAGAGGAGGCGAGCTTTAACTATAACCAAGGACGTTAAAATCGTGAAAGCATAATTTTTGTAGTCTGGTTTTGAGGACAATACGATGTTTTCTATTGTAAAGTAGGTAAATGGAAGGTTTCCTCTTTTTATTATACAATTTGTTTATTTTTTAACTTTTACGTAAGTTACTGTGAAATAATTCTTAATTATGTGTGAAGTAGTTCACAAATTCAAATTCTTTTAGAATTTTGTACATAAAGAAACACAGAAAGATACTGTACATATTTTATATTTTGGCCATAATTCTCTTCACGCACAACTATCTTTTTTGCTTGTTACATGTTATCAAAAGCTCGAACTCATTAATGAGGACAGTCGTATATGGACCCCTGGCACATTTTGGGCTTACTGTAATTAACATTTACTTCCTCTGTTCATTAAGAAGCTCATGTGCACTAGAGGAAAACACTTTAATTCACTGTTTGACAGAGACTGGGGTATGATTCACTGAACCATATCTCTTCATGCATTTGGCCAACATACATATTTAAAAATTTCGTTAATGACAGTAGAGAATAGTTTCAGTGGCATGACATTTCCTTTCCTCACTCTTCTTCAATAAATGAAATTTCTCCTTATTGTGATGAAGGCGCAGGGAAGATGTGGCACTGAGTTATATGTATTTCAATGTCCTGACGCACGTTCACTTATTGACTCATTTCTCATGGGTTGGTAGTGAATATCAATTACTAAACCCGTGAAAAAATTTTATTTCATAAACACTGTTCACGATATGAATCTGTTTGATTACTACAGCATAAACGTAATGCGGCGAAACACGTACCTCATTAGAAGGTAACGTCAGAGAACTGAGCTTCAAAGTTCCCTCGCAATATATGAAATTGATTTTAAATAGCACCACGTAGAGAAATATAGAGGCAAAATTTTATGATCTTTCCATTTACTATTCACGAGATTTTTACCGGTGGGTCCCTAGCTGATACTGTATTTCTGCAGCGAATGCAGCTAACTGTTGTGGAAGACGAACAGTGTGTGGATGGCGATCATGGCAGCCCACATAAAGACGCTAAGGATGATGATGATGATGATGACGATGATGATGATGACGATGATGAGTGCGTGTTTAAAGGGACTAAACTACTGAGTCATCAGTCTCTGCTTATCATAAGAGAGACACGTAAGAAGGTTAACTGCTCCGACTATATAAGCAAGTCAAAGAGTTTAGAAGGGCGTGAGAGTAGTTGTATCACGATAGGTAACAGAAAACAGAGATAACCCAGACAGCATGTTGCCGAAGAGGGTCTGAAGGTACAACGAAGTGAGGGGGAAGAAAATGACCTGCGGTCGCATTTGGTGTACCCGTCAAAGGTGGAAGCTCCCTGCGCCGCCCCCCCCCCCATTCCCCCTCCCGCCTCCCACGTCCTCCCCGTCCCTCCCCCCCCCCCAAAGAAAAACCACCCCTGGAAGTGGCGGAGCATTATATTTTAGTGTGAAACCTGCTCTCCGTCATGAAATCCAACAGTCTGGTCATGGCTGTCTCGTCATTCACAATCATCTCCGGTAACGAGGTACGCAAGCTGAGAGAATGCTACAGATAGCCAACTGGGCGCACCCAACAAGAATATGCTCTATTTTAAGTAGACTACCGCAGCTGCAGTGAGGAGGATCCCCCCGGCACAGGAAGAACTCGTGGGTGAGTCTCGTGTGGTCGCTGCGCAGTCGACACAGTACAATGACTACTTTCAGAGGTCTGGAAAGATGTATGCCACACCTTAGTGGACTCCTTAATCGCTCTCGTTTTGGGTCGTAGCTGCGTGCCACTCCAATTTGCAGAGCCTCAAAAATATTGCGTCGAAGTTGTAATCGTAGGTCTGTGTCCCGACATCAAGTTTATCTCCTTTAACCGCGTCTTCAAGTTCATTCCCTGAAATTCCTATGTGATTCAGTGTCCAGATGACGGCCACTGTCTCTCCAGAGCTGTTGAGGTCAACCATTGGGTCCAGGATGTGGGCGGCCAAAAGAGTTTTGGGATAGCCTAGGGTTATCGTATGAGCACTAAGGAACTACAGCACCCTCTGTATCTACTGGCTATTATAGATAATATGTAATATAATGATCCTGTTTCCTTCAATTTTCTTTTTAAATTTTTGCAATATGTAATCCCTAACCTTAATGTCAGTAGACAAGTCCTAGTTTACGAAAAAGAAACAGAAATCTTTGTATGGAACTGTGCGGTTCACAGTTCCAACGGCGTGATGTCTGCCTCTGTTGCCTAAAAACACATAGGAAAGCTTCACGGGAGGCTGCAAGGAGGAGAGAGTGGTGCCGATGGTCGCGGCTGGTGAAGAATGAATGTGATAAAGTTGAGTGTTAGATCATTACTCTGCTTCCAGCAATTCTACTCGATTTATTATTTTCGATTCTTTCGTTTTACAGAAACCTTTAATCACAGCGTTGCATCCACAAGAAATAAGTTCTGTGACTATCCTCTCTTCAGCAACTGAAGTTGTCACAGCTGTCTCTCCATGACAGAGTTACAGTTAGGGAAAAAGTTCGTTCAACACACGATATTCTAATATCTTAGTCAGGCGTATGCAACAACGAGAAATACAGGGTGTCCCCAAAAAACACTGGCAAATTTTAGGGACAGGTTTCATCCACAAAAGAAAAAAAAATCTGGAAAACAAGGGCTCTGAAGACCATACCTTAGGAGATAGGAACACTTGTTCATCTCTGATATTATGAAACACGTTTATTCTACTGCAAACTCTTTGCTTTTCGTATTTTGGGTGGAAATAGTATGGGCCAAAACAAGAAAAAAAAATTCTAATAAATATAAGCTCTAAAATGCGTACCTTAAGAGCTAAGAGTGTGTGTTCGGTAAAAGAGATGTGTTTCACACTAGTGAAGATGATCAAGTGCTCATAGCTCTTAAAGTATGCACTATTTTTTGCTAGACTTTTTTCTTGTTTTCGTCAATACTTGTTCTTCCCAAAATATGGAGAGCGTAGTCCTTGCAGTGGAAGAATCAAAATTGAAGAAGTGCTCATACCTCGTAAGATATGCATTTTAGAGTCCATGTCTACCAGATATTGTTACATATTTCTATATAAGGAAGTTGTCCCTAACGTTTGTCGTGTTTTTTTTTTTTGGGGGGGGGGGGGGGGACACTATATTCGAAGCTTTAATTGTGCATGCTGATGTAACATCGCATCTTCTTAATAATTTTCCAGATGTGACGTGCGAGTGTTTACATTTTTATGAACGAAATTCCTGTGACAACCGTGTGGTAAGTCAAACAGTGTAATAAGTACACACTTCACTAAAAATTTCTACATAACGAACAATCTTGATTTGGGGCCAAGAATGAGAAGCTTCCCTCTGAACTTTGCGTCTAAGCAATAAATGAACTGTAATACGACAATCCGGTGGTAGTCCTTCGACTGAGTAGACGCATATTGAGTATTTGACCGAAGCTAATTCGATGTATTTTTTAAATAAGGAAAACTTGTAATATTTCGATTTCCAAAATTTTGTTGATTTGATAAGGTCGTGACAATTTAGATACGAAAGATAATGATGGCTTTGTCTGAAGAATATAGAATACACCCTTGCTAATGTGAAAAGATAACTACTAGTTTTTATTTCAGGTGGTACAGAGTATACGAGTCCCGAAATTAGCAATCCTGGAGCCTCCGCAAAGTTATAACTTTGCTGAGAGAGTTTTTATTCGCCGCAAAAGTGTTTTCTTTCTTTGAGGTTTTCCTAGAACGGTTAATGCTTACCAGATTCCAATCTAAAATCGCGTCTTGCTGGGACAACTTCCGCGCGGTCTCTTACGAGCATTTCAAATTAATTCGCCTTAGGCGAACTTAGCGGCGGGATGTCGGGCAGCAGAAGACTAAATTCGGAGAGCTGGAGAAATCCACGACCAAAATGAGAGCCACTTTGTAAGTGCACTGCTACACAAGTAATAAAAATTAAGTATATAGTTAGGAGATTAGCTTTGATATTGCAATTAAATTCCAGATAAGAGAACATCAAACGGATTAAAATTAGTTTCGTGTGATACATTAAAATACCAGTGGCACAGTTGGCTAAAAAAGAGCCGTGAAATTTGTTCCAAAATAATAGACAACAATTTCTCTTATGGAAACTTTGAAACCTGCTTACTTGGATAAGTCGATGAAAAGGATTCAGTGAAGCCAGGCGTATTTAGACAATTAGTAAATTTTGCAAGTAAGAATGACATTTGAAGAACCACTTAGGAGCAGGATCAGTCTTAAAAGGTCTTTCCAAGATTATTTAGAATGAAGAAGTTGCCTGCCTGATACAAATATACCGTGGGGATATAAGGACGGAAACTAGAAAAGCTTACTTTATAGCTGCCGTGGACGATAACATAACACTGTTTCGGAAAGTACTCAAATGCCACTTATTCTACGGTGCGTATTGGATAGAGAATAGTTTATCGTTGTCGGGTATTCCTTACTCCAGAATATCAAACTGCAGGCAGCATATTTTAGAATAAGCGGACTTAATACTTTAAGGAAACGGACAAAAATTGACACCTCAGCATGTGATAGTGCAAACGTGACAAAAGGCAAAAAAGAACAGTTTCAAGCAAAAATTAAAGCTGGTTACAGTGACGTACGTATCATTCACTGTTATGCATGTCAAGTAAATGTAATAATAATAAAAACAGAAAGTTTTACATGAAAACCATATTTTTTTCTAAGATTCTGACTGTTGCCACGTTCTTCTCGAGATCAACACCTGTGTCCATTCTCAAGAAGCATACGGATATCAGCATTCCACAGCCATCCTCTACAAGATGGAACTTCGACATACGGACCATAAACATACTTTATGCAAATTTGTAACTTTTAAGAAAAATGCCCTACTGAAATTCTGTGAACACCAATGGCAGATAAAGCCACTGCACAAGGCACGGAAATTTTAAAATACGCGGATGTGGAAAATTTCAACACTTAATTAGAGCTTTCTCACTACAGTTTGCCTCTCGTTTGAAATAATTTTCAGTCAAATGCGGTCTCAAGAAATTAGTGTGTTTAAAGTTAATAACAATATAGCAAATTTAAAACGTCAGTTATAGAATTAAAAGACAGAATACTACGGAAATCCTTCAACGACACTCCCGGTAAATGCTAAGAAAGTGTGTGTGCGTTCGTGTGTGTGTATGTGTGTGTGTGTGTGTGTGTGTGTGTGTGTGTGTGTGTGTGCGTGTGTGTTGATATAATGGACAGATAGTTCTCCTCTGAACACGTAGCGCTGCCAAACTGTTCATCATAAAATGCTTCACTAGTTTTAAGAATGAACATCTGGAGAAGAGAGGGTACTGATCACTGAAGCGTATGCAATGACCGACAGAAAAAAAGCTTGAGACTAAAATTATAGGCTACTATTGTAGGTCTGATGTTCATGAGTATCGCAAATTAATCGAGGTGCTGAAATTTAAATCGGAAAATAGCTTAGATGATGTTCTTCGTGACGTTACAAAATTGATAAAAATCCTCTTGGTAGTTCTCATGACTGCATCAGGAGAACAAAGCTGCCTTTCAACAGTAAAAAATAAAAAATAAGTTTTCTAAAAAGAACTATGGATTCCCCCAGACTAAAAGCGCTTTCATTGCTTCCAATGGAGCAGTGTCATCTGGACATAAAGGATCTTTTCGCGCAAATGAGAACAAGGCTAATGGATTTCATTTTTGAATGAATAGATAAGGCTTAAACTGTTACAAAAGTGGTTCAAATGGCTCTGAGCACCATGGGACTTAACATCTGAGGTCATCAGTCCCTTAGAACTTAGAACTATTGAACTTAACTAACCTATGGACATCACACACATCCATGCCCGATGCAGGATTCGAACCTGCGACCGTAGCAGCAGCGCGGTTTCGGACTGAAGAGCCTAGAACCGCTCGGCCACCGCGGCCGGCTTAAACTGTTACAGTGTGGGTTAAAATAAGTTTTGTATTTTGCTGGTATTCATGTTTCTTCATCTAAACGTAAGCATTTACTAATGGTTCCTTTGAGATTAGAATATACTGTTCTTTCTTTATTTATATTAATTATTGTTTTTCTTATTGAATTTCATTATAATTATTTTTTCCTATTATTTTTTTAGTTTTTTCTGTTCGTGAAGGGGTTTTAGGTCTTTCTGTTTTGGTTTCAATAATTCGGTCTCATGATAATGATCTTTGTAAATTCTTTTGGTTTGTCTTTATGCTAAAGTATTTATTTATAACTGTTTTTTGATCCCTCTTTGTTTGTTAAATAATTGTTGATGGATGGTTCATTCTTTAATGTTCGTGTCAAGTTTTATTTTTATGATTTGTGTACATTTATAAATTTCATTTTGTTCTAATATAGGATTTTATCAAATTTATCATTAAATTTTCTTTTCATACACGTTTGTTTCCTTTTACACAATATTAAGACAAAGACTAAAATTTTTCTGGAGAAGCTCCCCACTAATTTTAGTTACGAGCTGCCACTGATCACCCTTAGCGCAGCCGCGTAGTCCTCTGCAACCAGGGAACCGACGGACAACGGAAGAGGCAGATGCAACCACAAAGCCGTCAGCAGCATCCAAGGAACCGATACTATATCCCTACAGAACGGGAAGACGTGGAATATGCTGATATAATAGCTCCATACTTAGCAGTCATATTATAAAGGCTCGCTCGGCGAATGATTCGTACTTGAACACTGGGAAGTTGCACAGGTCACACGAATAATCAAAGGAAATGGAAATAATCCGCTAAATGATAGACCCATATCAGCGACGTTGATTTGCGGTAGGATTTTCGAACATACACTGTATTCGGACGTAATGAACTGCCTGGAAGAAAATAATCTATTGACACATAGTCAGCACCGATTAGAAAATATCGTCCTTGTGAAACAAAAATGGCTCTTTATTCACAGGAAGTAATGAGTACTATAGACAGGAGACCTCAAATTGATCAAATTTTTCGAACGTTTCTATCAGCATTCCTCACAAGCGACTTCTGATCGAATACCGAGCTTATGGAGTTTCGTCTCGGTTGTGTAACTGAATTTGTGATTTCCTGTCACAAAAGTCACATCTCGTAGTAATTCGTAAATGTTGTTGTTGTTATTGTGGTCTTCAGTCCTGAGACTCGTTTGATGAAGCTCTACATGCTAATCTATTCTGTGCAAGCTCCTTCATCTCCCAGTACCTACTGAAACCTACATCCTTCTGAATCTGCATAGTGTATTCATCTCTTGGTCTCCCTCTACGACTTTTACCCTCCACGCTGCCCTCCAATGCGAAATTTGTGATCCCTTGATGCCTCAGGACATGTCCTACCAGCCGAGCCCTTCTTCTAGTCAAGTTGTGCCACAAACTTCTCTTCTCCCCAATCCTATTCAATACCTCCTCATTAGTTACGTGATCTACCCACCTAATCTTCAACATTCTTCTCTAGCACCACATTTCGAAAGCTTCTATTCTCTTCTTGTCCAAACTGTCTATTGTCCATGTTTCACTTCCATACATGGCTACACTCCATGCAAATACTTTCAGAAACGACTACCTGACACTTAAATCTATACTCAATTTTAACATATTTCTCTTCTTCAGAAACGCTTTCCTTGCCATTGCCAGTCTACATTTAATATACTCTCTTCATCGACCATCATCAGTTATTTTGCTCCCCAAATAGCAAAACTCCTTTACTACTTTAAGTGTCTGATTTCCTAATCTAATTCCCTCAGCATCACCCGACTTGATTCGACTACATTCCATTATCCTTGTTTTGCTTTTGTTGTTGTTCATCTTATATCCTCCTTTCAAGACACTGTCCATTCCATTCAGCTGCTCTTCCAAGTCCTTTGCTGTCTCTGGCAGAATTACAATGTCATCGGCGAACCTCAAAGTTTTTTTTTCGTCTCCCTGGATTTTAATACCTACTCCAAATTTTTCTTTTGTTTCCTTTACTGCTTGCTCAATATACAGATTGAATAACATCGGGGAGAGGCTACAACGCTGTCTCACTCCCTTCCCAACCACTGCTTCCCTTTCATGCCCCTCGACTCTTATAACTCCCATCTGGTTTCTGTACCTGTGGTGTCACCGCCAGACACCACACTTGCTAGGTGGTAGCCTTTAAATCGACCGCGATCCATTAGTACACGTCGGACCCGCGTGTCGCCACTATCAGTGATTGCAGACCGAGCGCCGCCACACGGCAGGTCTAGGAGACTTACTAGCACTCTCCCCAGTTGCACAGCCGACGTTAATAGCAATGGTTCACTGACAATTATGCTCTCATTTGCCGAGGCGATAGTTAGCATAGCCTTCAGCTACGTCATTTGCTACGACCTAGCAAGGCACCGTTATACTTTGCTATGTATCTAATGAAGCATCTACAGTAACGAGAGATGTTCACCAATTGTGGATTAAAGTTAAGTATTCTACCAGTTACCTCCTGTTTTGCTAGTCTTATTTCTCTGGCGTGTTCCAGACTTCACGACGGTTTGCGTGAGCTTTAACGCGTGACTTTCGGCTACCTCCGAGTGGCTTGGCTGTCTTGCCACGCCACTACAGTACAAATTGTAAATAGCCTTTCGCTCCCTGTATTTTACCCGTGCCACCTTTAGAATTTGAAAGAGAGTATTCCAGTCAACATCGTCAAAAGCTTTCTCTAAGTCTAGAAATGGTAGAAACGTAGGTTTGCCTTTCATTAATCTTTCTTCTAAGATAAGTCGTAAGGTCAGTATTGCCTCACGTGTTCCAACATTTCTACAGAATCCAAACTGATCTTCCCCGAGATCGGCTTCTATCAGTTTTTCCATTTGTCTGTAAATAATTCGTGTTAGTATTTTGCAGCTGTGAGTTATTAAACTGATAGTTCGGTAATTTTCACATCTGTCAACACCTGCTTTCTTTGGGATTGGAATTATTATGTTCTTCTTGAAGTCTGAGGGTATTTCGCCTGTCTCGTACATCTTGCTCACCAGATGGAAGAGTTTTGTCAGGACTGCCTCTCCTAAGGCCGTCAGTAGTTCTAATGGAATGTTGTCTACTCCCGGGGCCTTGTTTCAACTCAGGTCTTTCAGTGCTCTGTCAAACTCTTCACGCAGTATCGTATGTCCAATTTCATCTTCATCTACATCCATTTCCATAATATTGTCCTCAAGTACATCGCCCTTGTATAGACCCTCTATATACTCCTACCACCTTTCTGCTTTCCCTCTTTGCTCAGAACTGGGTTTCCATCTGAGCTCTTGATATTCATACAATTGGCTCTCTTTTCTCCAAATGTCTCTTTTATTTTCCTGCAGGCAGAATCTATTTTACCCCTAGTGAGATAAACCTCTACATCCTTACATTTGTCCACTAGCCATGCCTGCTTAGCCATTTTGCACTTCCTGTCGATCTCATTTTTGAGACGTTTGCATTCCTTTTGCCTGCTTCATTTACTGCATTTTTATATTTTCTCCTTTCATCAATTAAATTCAATATTTCTTCTGTTACCCAAGAATTTCTACTAGCCCTCGTCTTTTTACCTACTTGATCCTCTGCTGCCTTCACTACTTCATCCCTCAGAGCTACCCATTCGTCTTCTACTGTATTTCTTTCCCCCATTCCTGTCAATTGTTCCCTTATGCTCTCCCTGAAAGTCTGTACACTCTCTGGTTTAGTCAGTTTATCCAAGTCCCATCTCCTTAAATTCCCACCTTTTTGCTATTTCTTCAGTTTTAATCTACAGTTCATAACCAATAGATTGTGGTCAGATCCACATCTGCCCCTGGAAATGTCCTACAAATTAAAACCTGGTTCCTAAATCTCTGTCTTACCATTATATAATCTATCTGATACCTTTTAGTGTCTCCAAGATTTTTACATGTATACAACCTTCTTTTATGATTCTTGAACCAAGTGTTAGCTATGATTAAGTTATGCTCTGTGCAAAATTCTACCAGACGGCTTCCTCTTTCATTTCTTAGCCCCAATCCATATTCACCTACTATGTTTCCCTTTTCCTACTGCCGAATTCCAGTCACGCATAACTATTAAATTTTCGTCTCCCTTCACTACCTGAATAATTTCTTTTATCTCATCATACATTTCATCAATTTCTTCATCATCTGCAGAGCTAGTTGGCATATAAACTTGTACTACTGTAGTGGGTTTGGGCTTCGTGTCTACCTTGGCCACTGTAATGCGTTCACTATGCTATTTGTAGTAGCTTACCCGCACTCCTATTTTTTTTGTTCATTATTGAACCTACTCCTGCATTACCCCTATTTGATTTTGTATTTATAACCCTGTATTCACCTGTCCAAAAGTCTTGTTCCTCCTGCCACCGAACTTCGCTAATTCCCACTGTATCTAACTTTAACCTATCCATTTCCCTTTTTAAATTTTCTAACCTACCTGCTCGATTAAGCGATCTGACATTCCAAGCTCCGACCCGTAGAACGCCAGTTTTCTTTGTCCTGATAACGACATCCTTTTGAGTAATCCCCGCCCGGAGATCCGAATGGGGGACTATTTTACCTCCGGAATGTTTTACCGAAGAGGACGCCATCACCATTTAATCATACAGTAAAGCTGCATGCCCTCGGGAAAAATTACGGCTGTAGTTTCCCATTGTTTTCAGCCGTTTGCAGTACCACAACAGCAAGGCCGTTTTGGTTAGTGTTACAGGGCCAGATCAGTCAATCATCCAAATTGTTGCCCCTGCAACTACTGAAAAGGCTGCTGCCCCTCTTCAGGAACCACACGTTTGTCTGACCTCTCAACAGATACCCCTCCGTTGTGGTTGCACCTACGGTACGGCTATCTGTATCGTTGAGGCACGCAAGGCTCCCCACCAACGGCAATGTCCATGGTTCATGGGGGGGGGGGGCACAATTTATTATAAATCAAAATTACACTTGTACAAACGAAGTATAATTATTGGGTATACATATCTTGTTACTTCTGGACGTTAAGACAAGACTTGGGGACGGGGCTGTAGGGGGATATGGCCTAAATTCTGCAGTCACCCACAATACTAGAGTTCGAAATGGACAAGGAAGCTTGTTAGCTGACCATTCAGAAAAGAATTTACTCTAATAATTAGTGAAAGGTAAGATACGAGATCCAATAGCTAATACGTAAATATATTGAAAAGGCAAACTATGAACTACTTGTGGATGCACGTTATTAAAGCGGCCTCCCGTCTATAAACTAATAAAATTCATAAAAGTCATTCCGCAACACCTTGATTTACGAATGTGAATAACAAGGAACGCGGGCTATGCTACTTCTGATTCAATTTAGATATCGTGTGCAGAACTACTAGCCATGTGTTCACAAGTGGTCGACAAAGAAGGGAAAACCTAACATACAAAGGCCGTTATGAAATATTCACCAATATCACGGAGTATTGAAGAAGGAAAGACATTCGCTGAAGGCGAACTAGTTACGAGGGTGGTTGAATTATACCGGGCGTGGCGACTGAGAGTCCCACGTATGTTTTACATGCTGCAACCGACCAAGCCCTGACGCCAAGTCCAAAAATAAAACAGCAAAATGAGGACGAAATAAAAGCAGTGAGGTGCAAATCCTCCCGAAATTAAAGATCACCTAACACTTTAATATATATTCGTGACTGAATCCTCTTCTGAACCTCTCAAGAGCTCGCATGCTTACCAGCTTGCAACCGTCTTCTTCTGGATCTCACAACCGACTCCTCACGACTGCTAACCGCCTACCGGCCGTTGCTCCAGTGGAGCCGGGACTTGTGGGGGTAACTAGCTGCCGTTCAAGCAGACATTCCTGAATTGGCGGAATGACCCATGATTTAATAGAATCTAGCCAAGGAGTCGCCAGGGTGGCCCCTCTACAGTGCCATACGTGCAGGAGAAACTGAGTTTTAGGTTGGTACTACTATTTAGAAGAATAAGGACTACTTTGGTTTCTCCAAGTGGTTCAAACAACCGGCCCATGCTTCCAAGCCAAAAGGTCAGCCCGGGAAAAGGAAAACCAACATGGCTAGGTGATGGAGACTGCTGAATATGGAAATAAAATAAAAGTACTTTGCTCCAATCCTCTCTCCAGTTTCATTATGCTGTCATATTGAAAAAATCAGCAGAATGCTATTGCCGTATTAGTAATGATAGTACTATGACTACAATAGCGTAAATCGTAACTAAGTGAAAGAAGAGCTAGGTAGATGCACGTCTTTCAAGGTGTTAATAAAAATTGTTAGGTTGCCGCAGAAGTTCGTAGCGTTTTTCCATAAGCACAACAGGTACATTTAACAGCGACTTTAGTCATAGATAATATATTCTCCTTCACTGTTTACGATAGTTTCCCAACGCTGTGGTAACCTTCCGATTCTACGACTGTAGAAATCACGTGGTGTTGAGGCGGAGAAATCGTCATGCCATGTTCGGAGAGCATTTCATGCGGAAAGGAAGTTCCTTGAAGGTAGGTCAATAGAGAACGAAAATGGTGAAAATTTGAGGGCGCGACATTAAGTGAATAACATGGGGGCGGAATGACTACCCAACTCAACTCCTGTATAGTGGTTTTTGTCAGTCTGTCACAATGCAGGCAGATTTAATCGTGAAGTAGCATTCTTCCTGGTCGTTGTTCCTGGACTGCGTGTACAAGACGGCTAATTTGTTAACAAGAAATAGCTACACCCCGAAGAAGCAACTAGTACTACACCACACCGTCGCTCTTCCTCCAGATGAATAACATCTTTTGTGGAAGGGCACAGGGCTTTGTAAGGGAATTCGCTGCTTTGTTTGGGTTCAACCACTTCTTCCTTTTGTTTATGTTGTCACAAAGACACCATTTCTCCTCAGCGGTAAAGATACAAGATAGGAATGGTCAGTGTTTCCACAATGAGATTTCATATCAGCGCACGCTCCGCTGCAGAGTGAAAATCTCGTTCTGGAAACATCCCCCAGGCTGTGGCTAAGCCATGTCTCCGCAGTGTCCTTTCTTCCTGGCGTGCTAGTTCTGCAAGGTTCGCAGAAGAACTTCTGTGAAGTTTGGAAGGTAGGAGACGAGGTACTGGCAGAATTGAACCTGTGAGGACGGGTCGTGAGTCGTGCTTGGGTAGCTCAGATTGTAGCGCATTTGCCCGCGAAAGGCAAAGGTCCCGAGTTCGAGTCTCGGACGGCACACAGTTTTAATCTGCCAGGAAGTTTCAAGTTTCGTGGTCAGTGTTGTTCACGAGCCAACTGATGACTATCAAGTAGAGATCCATATATGGCCACCAGCTTATTTTTGTGATTTTTGCTTAGAGCATGCGGTAACCATATACCCGATTATTGAACTTCCCTCATTGCATGCAAATGTGCGATGGTGGAATGATCACGGATGATCACATCTGCCTTCTCGAGCACAGTGACGTGGATCATTATGGCTGGCTCTGAGCATTATGGGACTTAACATCTGTGGTCATCAGTCCCCTAAAACTTAGAACTACTTAAACCTAACTAACCTAAGGACATCACACAACACCCAGCCATCACGAGGCAGACAAAATCCCTGACCCCGCCGGGAATCGAACCCGGGAACCCGGGCGTGGGAAGCGAGAACGCTACCGCACGACCACGAGATGCGGGCGGATCATTATGGATTATTGCGTTTAAACGAGCTGCAGCCAACCCCCAATGTCTTCCTGAAAGTGAAGAGTCAGTAATTTCATAAAGATCATCTTTAAAACGAGAAAGCCGTTTCCTTGCCGTGCTCTGTTCAGTGGCATTGTCCTCATGCACGGCACAAAATGTTTCTGGCTACTACTGCTGCTGTTACTCCTCTACTGAACTCAGACAAAATGATATGTCGGAAATGTTCGATTTCAATACTTGTAACTCCACTCAATCTCTCTCCACCCACTCTCTCCAAATGACAATATGTAAACTCAAATAGCGACTGTGAACTATAAATAAAAATGGCAATCGACAAATAAACCTATGTCAAGTGCAACACAAACAAGTAAAACAAAGACGCTACGAACTTATGCAACAACCTAATATATTGGTGAACAGGACTAGTGTCTCTCCATTGTTGTAGTTGTTGTACACCACTGGCCATTAAAACTGCTACACCAAGAAGAAATGCAGATGATAAACGGGTATTCACTGGACAAATATATTACACTAGAACTGACATGTGATTACATTTTCACGCAATTTGGGTGCATGGATCCTGAGAAATCAGTACCCAGAACAACCACCTCTGGCCGTAATAACGGACTTGATACGCCTGGGCAATTAGTCAAACAGAGCTTGGATGGAGTGTACAGGTACAGCTGGCCATGCAGCTTCAACACGATACCACAGTTCATCAAGAGTAGTGACTGGCGTATTGTGACGAGCCAGTCGCTCGGCCAACATTGACCAGACGTTTTCAGTTGGTGAGAGATCTGGAGAATGTGCTGGTCAGGGCAGCAGTCGAACATTTTCTGTATCCAGAAAGGCCCATACAGGACCCGCAACATGCGGTCGTGCATTATCCTTCTGAAATGTAGGGTTTCGCAGGGATCGAATGAAGGGTAGAGCCACGGGTCGTAACACATCTGAAATGTAACGTCCACTGTTCAAAGTGCCGTCAATGCGAACAAGAGGTTACCGAGACGTGTAACCAATGGCACCCCATATCATCATGCCGGGTGATATGCCAGTATGGCGATGACGAATACACGCTTCCAGTGTGCGTTCACCGCGATGTCGCCAAACACGGATGCGACCATCATGATGCTGTAAACGGAACCTGGATTCATCGGAAAAAATGACGTTCCGTCATTCGTGCACCCAGGTTCGTCGTTGACTACACCATCGGAGGCGCTCCTGTCTGTGATGCAGCGTCAAGGGTAACTGCAGACATGGTCTCTGGAATGATGGTCCATGCTGCTGCAAACGTCGTCGAACTGTTCGTGCAGATGGTTGTTGTCTTGCAAACGTGCCCATCTGTTGACTCGAGACGTGGCTGCACGATCCGTTACAGCAATGCGGATAAGATGCATGTCATCTCATCTGCTAGTGATACGATGTTGTTGGGATCCAGCACGGCGTTCCGTATTACCCTCCTGAACCCACCGATTCAATATTATGCTAACAGTCATTGGATCTCTACCAACGCGAGCAGCAATGTCACGATACGATAAACCGCAATCGCGATAGGCTACAATCCGACCTTTATCAAAGTCGGAAACGTGATGGTACGCAGTTCTCCTCCTTACACGAGGCATCAACTACGTTTCACCAGGCAACGCCGGTCAACTGCTGTTTGTGTATGAGAAAACGGTTGGAAACTTTCCTCATGTCAGCACGTTGTAGGTGTCGCCACCGGCGCCAACCTTGTGTGAATGCCCTGAAAAGCTAATCATTTGCATATCATAGAATCTTCTTCCTGTCGGTTTAATTTCGCGTCTGTAGCACGTCATCTTCGTGGTGTAGCAATTTTAACGGCCAGTAGTGTAGTTATCAGACACAAATGTGTGTTCTAGAGGTAGGCTACAAATTATAATTTCGTAAATACATTTATCGTTCTTGAAATAATCAAAGCGACTGTATAAAAATTTCATTGGTTAGTGACAAGTACGACGGGTCGTGACCTACATGATATTCTTTAGTCCAGTTTTAGCACCAGCAAAGAGCAGAGTCTCCCACTAAGAAGTAAGCGAGGAGAACAAGAGGTAATATTTTAATTAATTTCAAGTCCGATTACGTTTATGCAGGATGCGAATACAGAGCACTCAACAACAAGGGACACGAGACCTGTACGTCAAAGCGCTGCGCGAACCTTGTGCTGTGATCTGGGACATGGCCATCACGCATCGCGTGGAGAGGTCTTTATAGGGCAGCCCTCCACAGACACCCGGAGTGCGGTCCGGCACGCCGTGTCACCTGGAGCCGACGCTGGAGCTAATTGGGTTCGCAGAGGCCAAAGGGCGTGCCACGCCATTAGCGACCTCCCCTGTCAGTGCTCCATCGCAGTGGTGGCCCAATATTCGAACGCACAGAAAATTACGCTCCCTTTAGGGGACATCTGAGAACAGGACTCATATCTGAATTACAGTTATTCACTTACTGTTTAGTTTCATGGAGGGCTAGTGCTGCACTCGAAACATGAAAGAAGATCTCTTGGCCACAACAGTGTCATCGTTGAGAGTGGGATTACCGTCCATTATGCTATCATCGGGGCGATGGACATCAAAAGCGAATAGGCCATCAAAGGAAGACTGGTGAGACTCACTGTTGAAACTGATATACAGGACATTTCAAAATGTATACAACGGTAACAAACGGCTTTAACTTCCTCAGTCCTTACGCTGAACATATGTTACACTGTTGTATCCAAATTTTAGTTTATTCTAGCTCAGGGAGTAAACTGAATTCGCTATGCCTCTTTGTAGCATATACTTCACAACATCTACTTTCAAGACTTCAGCTGTTTCCGTTTCTGCATGTTCTCCGTAAGTGGTATCATCTGCTTAAACAAAGCTGTTTTTCATAGCGTCAGCATGTCTTCGAAAATTACAGCTAATGTCCGTTTTTAGTAACTCTGAGCTGTAATGTATTTAGAACGTGCTGTAACATGCGAATATACCTTCAATTACATCACAGCAATACAGTGATATATATTTTTAGTACTGGAACTACACTCGACAATGACTTATCCTTTCACGTTCCAGTGGGATCGTTTTTTAATCTTAAATATTTAATATTGAATTCTCTGAATATTGCACTTATTTCAGTTATTTGCTGAAATACATGGTATTTATTTTGAACACGTTTTAAAATTTTGGTGATCATACCAAATTTTTAAATTTGGTTCAAAATGGTTCAAACGGCTCTGAGCACTATGCAACTTAACTTCTGAAGTCATCAGTCACCTAGAACTTAGAACTAACTAACTAACCGAAGGACATCACAGACGTCCATTCCCGAGGTAGGATTCGAACCTGCGACCGTAGCGGTCGCTTGGCTCCAGGCTGTAGTGCCTAGAACCGCACGGCCACTCCGGCCGGCTTTAAATTTGGTATTTTAGTTTTATTTTCTTGGAAAATAACGCAGTGGCACAAACATAAACTTGTCAATCATAAAAACTAAGTTCATAACTCAGATGGAGAAGTAATACACGGCGATACATAGATAAGAATTAGAACAAACCGCGTAAAAGTTAAATTTTCTTGTATATTTTATAGGTGTTCTGTATGACTCTTCTTGGTCACATGGACAATGTCTAGGAGACAATCCATTTCACTCTGTACGTTAGAAAGCATGTATGGAATCATCTACGCAATTGTATTACAAATGAGCATTTAGAGTTCTGGAACAGTTTTCTGCAAAGGAGCCTCATACGCATGCTCTCTGACACAACCCAACAAACAGAAATCCATGGGTGTCAGTTTCGGCGTTGTAGGCGGCCAGGAACGGAACACAGGAGCGTTATTTTCCATACCACGGATCGCTAATTTGTGAGAAGTTGATATAAATGTCTGCGAACTTTCATATCCCAACATGGGGGAGCTCAATCTTGCTGAAAGATGGAATCCGGGAGGTCCTAATCAAGCCGTGGAGTGAGCCAATGACCAAACATGTCCAGGTCATTGTTTGAGACATTAAGTTCGCTGAAGATAATTGGACAATTCAATTTTTTTCCTGTAGCATAGAACTCATTAACTTTCGGTGAGT
The DNA here is from genome assembly GCF_021461395.2 of Schistocerca americana. Classification (NCBI taxonomy): domain Eukaryota; kingdom Metazoa; phylum Arthropoda; class Insecta; order Orthoptera; family Acrididae; genus Schistocerca; species Schistocerca americana. Next base: position 465,692,212 of record NC_060124.1, on the reverse strand, counting down.
CACGCTGACAGTCACGAAAGCTTTCCTATACGCCTCATTCGAATGTTCCACCGCTTAACGTTCCAACATTTCCATATCATAACTCGTGTGTTAGACGTAGTCTTCCTGTTCTAATACCAGAAAAAATTTGAATTTCCTTTGTGACATTTGTGGCTCCCTACTGTACAAGTACATCGATTTACGAGGAATAAGTTCATACAAAAGGCCAGTTCTTTGAAGGTTTTGTGCTGATACACGTAGACGGCCAGTACTGTTTCCTTTGCACACACATATTTTCTCTTCAAACTGCTATTATTGTTGGTATTTTGAAGCGCTTAACTGTATTGCTCACTGCGATGCCAGAATAAAAAATGGCTAAATTCAGATATGCTGAATGCCTTCTGTACGGGATCCATTTTGAATAAGGACACGAAAAATTTCACTTCTGAATTCCCGCGCATGCGCCAGCTTACGTTTCACAAAAGTAATGCGTAAATCGAGGATTTGAACTTTCTTTTTCCTTCCCTGTAATTCTTATCGATGTATTAACACGTACTAAATATTTATAGCCGTTCGAAATCGCTACATTCATTTGTAGCTATAAATAAATAAATAAATAAAAATAAATACATTCACTACACAAAAGACAAACTGAGAATATTTAATACAAATTCCGCTAGTACAGATTAATTTCATTAAATTGTTTCTGCTGGGTTCCACACAATCAAACAGTGTAGCAAAGAATAAAACCAATTGTTGTCCTATTGAGGCACTTCATTCATGAGTAAGCTCATATGTCATTTTTACGTACTTTCGATCTTGTGGCCACTTTCAAGTGATGATTGCGTCATGTGCATGAGTCATTTTTGAGACAAAACGAAACCATCGTAGGCATACGACGCATAATGTCAAGCGTCTGTCCTGGTCCCAAAGACTGCTTTCGATTATTCGATGTATTTTCTCGGAAGAATATTGCAGTTCTGAACCACACTAGAATATCCTCCCTACAGTCCGGAATTACCGCCCTGTGAATTTCATTTCTTTTGACCCTAAAGTAAGCAGTTGGAGGAAACAGATTTGACGACGATGGCACTGTCGAAATTTCCGTGCGCAGTCACGTTCATTTTAAGGAATTTTTCTGAAGCTGAAATATGCTTACAAAAGGAAATCCTGAATCACGGTTTGTATTTCATTCATCCTCATATTTTGCTACAAAAATGATCCCTTAATCAATAAAATAGGACAGAAAAAAATTTAAAGAGTGTAACTTAACTGAGCATAGCCTGCCTTATGAGGATCGTAGGATAAAAGTAGGTACTGCAGGTGTTCCGTGCATGAACCTTTCCTACTGGCTAAATTCTCGGCAGACCCTAGAGAGCGCTGGAGAGTACCATAGGAATACGCCTATTCGAACTAGTGGAATCGACCATCAACACATAAGAGCGCACAAGAAATAAAAATCATAAACTGTCAGAAATTTTTCACAAATAACCATCTTACTTAAATAAATATGACATGGAGCAGCTGTTTCTTCCAGTAGCTGGGGGCTGAAGATAAACTGTAAATTCGGAAATTATTTAGAATGATACATGGTAGCATATATGCATTGAATTTAGTGGAAAAAGATCTATTCATTAAACATGACCACGACGAGCTGGATTTGAACAGAATGGCATATGGCTGGCTGATGGCCCAAAATGAAACAGCTTTCTTAAACAAAAGCCCCTTACCACCGGAAGAAAGCAAATAGATGAAAAGCAGCTTAGGACAGTAAGAAAAAGGAATCCCTTTGCAAATAATAATACTCATCTATACACTAAAGAGATACCACAAAAGGTGAAGTTTAACGAACAAATTCTCGAGAGCCTCAATCCTGAAGGCCATCAGAGTTCTCCAGGTCATTTTTGTCAGTTCTTCTCCGGTACAAAGAGATTGGTTATGGTGTTCAACCCCTTAATCCTGACTCTAGAGTCCCCACTCGATGTTGCTCCCATTAATCTACACACCGCCCGTTGAAAATTCAATTAACTTAAAATCACTGTCCTAAACATATCCCTCTGACTTTCCTCTCATTCATCCTCAGAATAACAGGCCTGTTTTCTGACATACACACCCAATGTGAGAATTAAAATGAGTCCCAACACATATCGTCCTGCTCAGCCTCGTTGACGTTTGAAACAGGTTCTGGACTGAAACAATGATGTACAAACATAATATAAACAACGTATCTTACAATCAGAAAAGTGTAGCCTTAGGGGTGTGTCCACAACCAAATAATCTGTTTTTGAGATTGAATTAATGTTTTTCTTCAGTCGATACGCCAACGAACAGGACGAAAGGCCTTGTACATATATTTTTAAATCAACGACCACTTTTTTAACTCAACATCATCCAAGTATTTAAAAACACACAATTTGAGGCCATAGTTTCATCATATCAAAGGATGCAGTATAAATCACCGAATGAACCGTAAAAGGTTTGTAACTCATGAACCAAGATTTAGATCAGGTTCTTCCAAAGCTATGGCAATGTCATGAGAGAGAGTTAGTGGCTATAACTTTAGATAAGGGTGGCTCTTGTCGACATGGATGAAACGTAACGTATCTCAAAATTTGGTGAGACGAAGATTCAAGAATTACAATCCCAATTAAATATAAATAGTTGAAAAAAAAGACAATCGTCTGCAACGTCTAAGAGATACTGAAGGAATATCGAGGACACAAGTACACTCCACCAGACTGCTGAGTCTAAAATCAATCTATGTAATTAAAATAAGAACTGTTGTCAGACAGGATAAGACTAGGATCAAAACTGACAAACTACATATAGTACAGCTAACGTCGATCTACACTTTGAGCAGAATTAAAAACGTGTTTCACTAACATAAACAGACTTACTAATACAGTAGATTTACTATTAAGAATGTGAACAATATCTGAGCCCTTGTTGGCAAAACGGGATAGAGAGAAAGATGAGAACCTAAGATAATTGAAATTATGTAAAAAAACTTCTAGAATATAAATTTTATTGCCCATATCGTAGTTGAAACATATCCCGATTACTAGAATCAGTAAAGAAAGATTATCTTCTTCAGAACTGTAAGTGTTACAAACATGTTATATGGTTGATAATTACTTTAGGTAAAAGTAAACTCAGTTTCACCAACTAGCGGATACATCAGTTATAAAGCACCTATGTGCAGCAAATTGCCATCCGCCCATTGGAAACTTGATGGTAAACTATGAAACTAAAAATATGCAGTGACTTCACCTTCACATACTAAACAATGTTTACCTCACACCAAAAATACACACATGCAACACGAAGTACATTAAAATAAAACCCGTAACTATATCAGAAAGGCACAGAGGTGTCAAATACATCAGATAGAGCACATCCACTGCTGTCAGATTTGTGTATGTTGATAACTGGCTCCATACTGCTGGACAACTGCCAAAACAACTACATAACACTACAGAGCACCACCAGGTGGCAGCAGTCTCATACATAACATAAAATGGGGGAACAACGTTACACTATATACAAAGTAAACCAATTAAATCAACAACATCCTTCCAGTGTTATTGCAACATTATAGAGTACGCAGTAATGTTTTGCGATCACACTGATCGAAAAATATTAAGTGAAAGTAACTAACATTTTGGTTATGTTCGACAAGATGTGCCAGAATCAAGGAATAATACATTTTGAGGTTAAAATACAGTGATAGCAATAGATACATAAACATTTTTGTTTCGTTTTTTTTTAAAATGCAGTACTACAACGTATTGACGTACCTGATGTCATACAATTGCAAAATCTTTATTTATTTATTTATTTATTGTTCCGTGGGACCAAATTAAGGAGAAGTCTCCAGGGTCATGGAACGAGTCAATACGTGAAATTATAACACGATAGTAGAAACAGATAAAATGAAATATAAGAAACATATTCAGGCGACAAGTCGTAAGTATAAATAAAGAAAATCAACAATGTAACACTGGAATTTGCTTAATTTTTCAGCTCTTCCAGGAGTTCCACGACAAAACAGAAGGAGTGAGCCATGAGGAAACTCTTCAGTTTAAACTTAAAGCTGTTTGGGCTACTGCTAAGATTTTTGAGTTCTTGTGGTAGCTTATTGAAAATGGCTACAGCAGAATACTGCATTCCTTTCTGCACAAGAGTCAAGGAAGTGCATTCCACATGCAGATTTGATTTCTGCCTAGTATTAACTGAGTGAAAGCTGCTAACTCTTCGGAATAAGCGATTATTGCTAGCAACAAACGACATTAAAGAAAATATATACTGTGAGGGCAATGTCAGAATTCCCAGACTATTGAATAGGGGTCGACAAGAGGTTCTCGAACTTACACCACATATGGTTCGAACAGCCCGTTTTTGAGCCAAAAATACCCTTTTTGAATCAGAAGAATTACCCCAAAAATAATACCAAACGACATAAGCGTATGAAAACATGCGAATTAGACTACTTTTCGTGTTGAAATGTCACTTATTTCAGATACTGTTCTAATGGTAAATAAAGCAGCATTTAGTTTCTGAACAAGATCCTGAACATGGGCTTTCCACAACATCTTACTGTCTACCCGAACGCCTAGGAACTTGAACTGTTCTGTCTCGCTAGTAATATGCCCATTCTGTCTCATAAAAATATCGGTTCTTGTTGAATCGTGAGTTAGAAACTGTAAAAACTGTGTCTTACTGTGATTTAGCATCAAATTATTTTCCACAAGCCACGAACTTATCTCATGAACTACATTATTTGAGCCTGTTTCAATATTACACACAAGATTCTTCACTACCAAGCTCGTGTCATCAGCAATCAGAAATATTTTTGAATCACCTGTATAGTAGAAGGCATATCATTTATATAAATAAGAAATAGCAGTGGACCCAGCACCGACCCTTCTGGAATGCCCCACTTAACAGTGCCCCATTGGGACTGAACATCACTACCACTCTCAATATTGCGGAGAATTACATTCTGCTTTCTGTTCTTAAAGTAAGAGGCGAACCAGTTGTAAGCTACTCCCCTTACTCCATAACGCTCCAACTTCTGCAGCAATATTTTGTGGTCAACGCAGTCAAAAGCCTTCGTTAAATCAAAGAAAACATCTAGCGTTCGCAACCTTTTATTTAATCCGTCCAAAACCTCACAGAGAAAAGATAATAGGGCATTTTCAGTTGTTAAACCATTTCTAAAGCCAAATTTGTACATTTGACAGCAAATTATTTGAATTTAAATGTTCCAGTTCCCTTGTATACACAACGTCCTCGATAACTTTAGCAAACACATAGGTCTAAAATTGTCTACATTATCCGTGTATCCCTTTTTTTAAAGTGGCTTCACTACTTCGAGATGATAACAGAGCAATAACAGCAATATAACAACGCACATTTCAATATTGGTAATATCCACAGGGGATAGAGCTATGATTATAAGCGGTCAACATTTTATACCAAATTCCGCAAGGCAGCAGTAATAGTAGCATATCAACAATAGACAATACGAAAAGATTCTTAATAAATATATTGAAGCTGTTAACATAATTATTACAGTAGGCTGTAGTAAAGAATGAAGTGTCCCATAAAAGTCTTAACTGGGCTGTGGCAATGTGCGAATTTGCCTTACATGCTGAGTAAGAATTTAGTTGCTACACTTCATACAATTCGTTTAAACTTTGTCGATGTTGCTAACACAGTAAGGAGAAAGTTGACTAAAACGTAAAGAAGACCAAGTACTTAACCAGAGTAATAATATAACATAAAAGGTAGATAAAGCCAATCTACAGAATAGGTTTACATGCTAAAAAGCCCTTGATGAGTAGTCCAAGGTTTATGTCGCGTCATAGATCGATGACCGAAGGAATACACACCACGCATTCATATAAATGATACTCCCGGATGGACTATGAATTCGTAACCATGCAGATGCACATTAATGTTCAACTCCAATGGGAATCTAAAATTACTGAGCTTGGGGAATATAGACAGGAATGTGGGTCGGCCGTGGAGCGTGCCTACAGTCCGCGCAAATGCAATCAGCGCTGGGCCCAAGTGACGTAGTGGTTAACCCAAGACCTACTAAGCTGAATATCCTGGGTTCGAGCCCCTATCTGGCACACTCGTCGCCACTGATTCCACATAAACTCCCGATGCAGCTGATATCACTAGTTCCTTTCCTTTCCTACCTCCAACTTCAGTATACGTAGGAGATTTTTGATTTTTAGTTTAAACTACTCACTTGGGCCTCGAAGTCTAGGTGAGTTCAGGTGTAGAACTATGTCGAAAACGTCCTTGGTAACCATATATGTCATAACCGATATTCATGTTAATGACATAAAAGAACTACAGCACTTACGGTGAACTATTAAGGTGAGGCTGAATTCGAATATTTCATTTAAGACATAGACAACATTTTGTTTCTCGACTTCTAGATGACCTCAGATTTACAACGTTATCATTAGTCTATATCCTGTCATATACTATTATCAAGGATACTTTCAACTTAGTTCTACACCTAAGCTAACCTATATTTCGAACACCAATTGGGTAGTTTAAATGAATAATCAGAATTCTGTCTTATGGCACTGCTTTTCGTAACCATAGCTCACTCAGATCTCGAGCAACAATCTTTCGGCGCGTTTAACTAACAATTACAATCATGTCTTATGTTGGTTGTAAGTCACAAAGTAATATTCGCCTCTAAATTCACTCCACGTTTAACTAACTATTACAATCATGTCTTATGTTGGTTGTAAATCACAAAGAATTATTCGCCTCTAAATTCCCTCCACTTGCTTCGCTGCCAATTTAATTGAGCTGTACTCTGTGTGATACGAATACATTTTATATTTAATCTTTTCGAGACTTCGAGATCAAGGCTTTGGTGCATTTTATGTCAATAATTTTACTCAGTTCCACGTCAGTCGTTGACCATAATACTGTTCTACTTCATTTATGTCATAAAAATGAGAACCTATAAGGTTATGTACTGTTATGATGTCCTATTCAAGTAGTTCTGAAGATTATTCTATGTTGTTATGATGGACGTATGTTATTACCGTGACGTAGACCTCTGGTTACATATCGTATGGTTACATAATAGTAATGTGACGACTTTCTAGATGACATGGATTAGCTTCTGTTTTCTGTCCATGCCTTTTTGTAACGTATTAGATTAACTCAAGAAATTTCTGTAGAATATAATTGTAAAATCTTAATTTTCACGGCCAGTGATGTCCCAATTAGTAAAATGTTCCGGACTACTGCACCTTGGTCTAACGGATTTTACATTTAAGGCCACACCCATGCCCACAGAACGTTATCTATACCGCGATTTGAGCCACCACGCACAACAATGGCGAGCTATTATGAAAACGTTATCATAAAAACGTTTTTGTGTTGAGAAAGGAACATCTGAGGACAAGATCTGCTTGACACGGAATTAAAACATCTCACCGATTCACTGCTCAAGTATAGTTACTCGCCCGCTAAGGCAAAAAGAGCGTTAAGACAGTTGTGCAATAATCATACTGATGCACAAACGCCCGTGAAATCAAAAGTTCTCCTGCTTTTCATTAAGAACATTAATGACCATATAGAAAAAGATCATGGAAAAACGGAATATCGCAGTAATTTCCACCCGGAAAAAGTAAGAACTTATAGGATTCTGCGTAGTTGGCGGAGGGGTACGTGGGTATCACAAAAAAGAGTAGCTAAAAATGATTTGAACAGCACAAGATCGTTTGTAAACGGGGTGGGAGAGGGGAGGTTGACAGACCAACTATTGCTGTTGCGGAACTTGCTTTGCTTCCAGGAGACCACCACACTTATTTTAATAGGGTTCAAGTACTAGTAGCCACAAGTGGTTACCGTGAAAGGCTATACAGACAGGTTACAGAGACTGTAAAGCACCCAAGGAACTTCAGTAGGAAGAGGGACGCGTGAAATTGTCTCTCGACATTTGGATCCCAATGTTGAACAAGATATCTACCAGTTTTCCACCATGGTGTGATAGTAACAGCGCACGACAGACAGCATTGGTCAAAACGGAATTTTGTAGCAGTCAGTAGCGTGCCAGTGTGTAAATCGGACATTCAAAGAAGCAACGATCTCCCTTGAAAATTTCCTCCGCATTTGGGGACGAAACGTTGGGTTTAAATGTGAAATCCGTTCGATCATAGCAAAATACTCCAGAAAATTTTAATAACTGTAGATAATACAATAACTACAATGAGGCTCTACATTCGCATACCAAGAGGTTATTTCATCCATACATCATGCTACATATCGCACCCTTCTATAAAATGTATTAGGCTGTACTTGTTTGTCGTTCTTATAACTTTTATATTCACGACTTCCTTGCATTATATGTATTTTTAAATACAAATCACTGCAAGGCTTGTTGATTCATATTATTTTCCAGCTTACCCTAACATACATCGACCTATGACATGGACCTTGCATTACTTGTCGAGTCCTTATACTGTATACATGGTTTCTTAGCATGTAAACCTATTCAGTAGATTGGCTTTCTCGACCTTTTATGTTTTATTGTTGCCTTGGCTAAGTGCTTGGTCTTCTTTACATTTCAGTCAACTTTCTTTTTAGTATCTAAGCAACATCGTAAAACTTTAAATCAATTGTACAAAGTGCAGTAACTAATTTTTAATCAGAACGTAAGGTAAATTCGCACGTTGGCACAGTCCAGTTAAGACATTTATGAGATATATCATGCTTTACTACAGCCTACTGTTATAATTACATAAACAGCTGTAATATATTTGTGAAGAATCTTTTCACATTGTCTAACGTTGATTTGTTATTGTTACTGATCCCTTTCGGAATTTGGTATAAAATATTGACCACTGATAATCATAAGTCTAGCGTCTGTGTGTAATATCAATACTGAAATATGGGTGGTTATACTCCTCATATTGTTTTGTTACCGTCTCGAGGAATTTGTAATTGTATGACGTCACATACCTAAACTCCTTTTACTACTGCATTTTAAAAAGCAAACAAAATTGTAGATGTATGTATTGCTATCACTGTATTTTAGTCTCAGAATTTATTATTTCTTGCTGCTGGTACATGTTATTAAACATAACCAAAATGTAAATTACTTTCAGTTAATATTTTTCGATCGAAAAAAGTACTGCATACGCTATAACACTGCAGTAACGTTGGAAGTTTGATGTTGCTGCAAACATATTGTATATAGCTTAACGTTGTTGCCGTGTTATACGTTTCGTATGAGGCTGCTGCCACCTCGTGGTACTCTGTAGTGTCATGTAGTTCTTTTGACAGTTTTCCGACAGTGCGGAGCCGGTTATCAACATACACACATCTGACAGCAGTAGATACGCTCTATCTCACGTACTTGACACCTCTGTGCCTTGCCGATACAGTTACGGGGTTATTTTAGTGTATTTAGTGTTGCATGGGTGTGTCGTTTCTGACAGGTAAACATTACTTTAGTATATGAAGTTGGAGTTACCGTAAGTATTTTTAGCGATTTCTTTCAAGTAATACTTTTTAGATCTCAATTTTCATCCATGTTGTCAATGGTCAAATGAGCAAATGTAGGGGCTTTATTATTCATGTATCCGAATGTACGTAAAACTGAGTTAACGTTTTTTTTCGAAATTATGTGTGGTAATTATAAATCTTGTAACATACACACATCAAAAAAAGGTTTGCATCAGCTCGGCTCAGAGAGTTCAGGAACCTGTACAGAAAATTGTAATAGAGATCAACTTAAACATCATTTCCGTCCTTTTTGTTGCCCATGAAAACCACAAACTGCATGTTGTTCCACCACACAGCGAGAGCTTCAGTGGTGGTCCAGATTGCTGTACACACCGGTACCTCTAATACTATGTAGCATGTCCTCTTGCACGGATGCATGCTTGTATTCGTCGTGGCATACTATCCAAAAGTTCATCAAGGCACTGTTGGTCCAGATTGTCCCACTCCTCAACGGCCATTCGGCGTAGGTCCCTCAGAGTGGTTGGCGGGTCATGTCATTCATAAACAGCCATTTTCAATCTATACCAGCCATGTTCGATAGGGTTCATGTCTGAAGAAAATGCTGGCCACTGTAGTCGAGCGATGTCATTATCCTGAAGGACGTCATTCACAAGATGTGCACTAGGGGGACGCGAATTGCCGTCCATGTAGACGAATGTCATGCCAATATGCTGGCGATATGGTTGCACTATCAGTCGGAGGATGGCATTCACGTATAGTACAGCCATTGCGGCGCCTACCATGACCACCAGACAACACGAGCCGTGTACCTCCTTCCTGGTGGAATGAATGGAACTGATCGGCTGTCGGACCCTCTCCGTCTAATAGCCGCTGCTCATCCATGGTTGCTTACATCTTTGAGCGGGTTTAGTTGAACAATCAAAGGGACTGAGTCTGTGATACAATATCCACAGTCAACGTCTGTCTTCATAGTTCTGGGAACTGGGGTGATTCAAAACTTTTTTTGATGTGGATTTTTAACACGGGTTTGAAGTTCGCAACATAACATTGCTGAAACTAGTAATGAGGATATGTTTCAACTGCGATCTGGGCAATAAAACTCATACTCTGTAAGCTTTTTTTACAATGATATAGAGATCGCTTTCCTTCTGGCGATATTAGGTAATAACAGAGATATGTAGTCACATTTTGGCAACAGACCCCTGTCTATCAGAACTGGCCGAATTTTTTGCTCAGCAAACAACTGAAATTTGTGTGATTTGGAAGTGATACCTTTTTCACACATATATATGTACGACAAGAGACAAACTATACTGTGTGCTATCTATATTTATTTCTTACAAACCAAATTTCAGATTAATAAAAAACCGGTTTGTTTGACTTCATTCGTAAAAGTGAAGTAGTTGTTCCAACACACAGGGCAAAGGAATTCCTTCTAAATCAATAAGAAAACTATCCCTCCCATGATTCATAGACCTTGCCGTTGGTGGGGAGGCTTGCGTGCCTCAACGATACAGATAGCCGTACCGTAGGTGCAACCACAACGGAGGGGTATCTGTTGAGAGACCAGACAAACGAGTGGTTCCTGAAGAGGGGTAGCAGCTTTTCAGTAGTTGCAAGGGCAACAGTCTGGATGATTGACTGATCAGGCCTTGTAACACTAACGAAAACGGCCTTGCTGCGCTGGTACTGCGAACGGCTGAAAGCAAGGGAAAACTACGGCCGTAATTTTTCCCGAGGGCAGGCCACTTAACTGCATGGTTAAATGATGATGGCGTCCTCTTGGGTAAAATATTGCGGAGGTAAAATATTCCCCCATTTGGATCTCCGGGCGGGGACTACTCAAGAGGATGTCGTTATCAGGGGAAAGAAAACTGGCGTTCTACGGATCGAAGCATGGAATGTCAGATCCCTTAATCGGGCAGGCAGGTTAAAAAATTTAAAAAGGGAAATGGATAGGTTAAAGTTAGATATAGTGGAGATTAGTGAGGTTCGGTGGCAGGAGGAACAAGACTTCTGGTCAGGTGAATACAGGCTTCTAAACACATAATCAAACAGGGGTAATGCAGGAGTAGGTTTAATAAAGAATAGGAAAATAACAATGCGGGTAAGCTACTACCAACAGCATAGTGAACGCATTATTGTGGCCAAGATAGACACGAAGCCCACGCCTACTGTTATATCCTAGCCAGTAATGCCACCCGAGCCCGCTGCCAAAAGGTTGGCAGCATCAAAGTCCGGACGCCGTCCGCATAAGCAGCGCCAGCGAGACAGGAAATCGCCGCAAGTCTGCGCGCGCCACCGCTGGCTTCTGGTTTCTTAAGCGCTGGAGTCGCGAGCGCTAGGACAGTTCTGTATTCGCCGCTCAGTTGTATACTCGCCACCGAATTGTGTACTTGCTAGTCAGTTGTGTGTTCATCGCAGCAGAGTTGTTGTTTGTCGTCAGCCGACGCTGACCTAGCCGCTCCGACTCGAACTAGACAGATTTCTGTAGACACGGAGTTCACTACTGTGTTTCTGTATCTTTGTTAATAAAGATAAGTACCGACTTTTATTTAATCAGAGTGTTTGGGTTTTCATCTTTCTGTTCACTGTTCCAGCGGACCGGTCGGCCCGCTATTAAAAGTGTGGCGGTGACTTCGTAAGCCGTTTCTACAGCGAATTGCTTGTCGCTACGAACGCCGCCACAAAACTGGCGACGAGGGCTTCCGAACTCGTGTGCAGGGCTGGTTCAACTTGTTTCTGGTTATACTAATTATAGCGATAAAATTTTGGGGGCTGGTTTAATTTGTGTTCACTATGTCTGCCGAATTACAACAGTTGATCTTGTTACAGAGTCAGCAAATACAAAGTCTGGTGGACGCAATCGCCAAACAAGCGGCTAATCCTCCAACACAAAAGAAACAAGCACAGGCAGCACCACCTTTCCGTGCTTTTGATGCATCAAGAGAAGAATGGCGAGAATATTTCGCGCAGTTGCAGGCGCACATGACAGTCTACAAAATCGCGGGTACTGAGCGGCAGCTTTATTTAATTTCCACTGCAGGCGTGGAAGTCTATCGACTACTTTGTAAGTTGTTCCCGGAATCCCAGCCAGAAGCTTTAGACTATGACGTTGTTGTTAACAAGCTTGCTGAGTATTTCGAGTCGCGAGTTCATGTGGCAGCAGCCAGATTCAAGTTCTTCAGATTAAAGAAACTGCCACATCAATCTAATAAACAGTGGTTAACAGATTTACGGGGCCTCAGCCGTCAGTGCCGATTTAATTGTGTGTGTGGAGCTTCCTACAGTGATGTCATGTTACGAGACGCTATTACTCAAAACATTGCAGATTCTCGTATTCGTGCTGCTATCTTAAAGTTGCCTGACCCGTCATTAGAGACTGTGATGAACATCATTGAAGCCCAAGATACTTTTGATTATGCTGAGTGTGAGTTAGATCAGCCATGTATTTCTCAAATTGCCTGTGCTAAGCAAGTTATGTCACGCCCGCGGCCCCACCGGCAGAGTCAGACTGTAAACACTAGCCGGCCGCGTCATGTTAAACACATTCGTCAGCCGCGTGTGCAAAATGATAGAGTTAAGTCTTGCCCTAAGTGTGTTCTTGCTCATCCTCGTGAACGTTTCCCGTTAAGAAACGCGGTTTGTCACTTTTGTCAAAGGAACGGACACATCCAGACTGTTTGTTTGCGTAAACGCAAGAACAATTCTAGTGCTGCCCAGCCCATGGTTATTCATGGCTCAAAATGGCTCTTAGCACTATGGGACTTAACATCTGTGGTCATCAGTCCCCTAGAACTTAGAACTACTTAAACCTAACTAACCTAAGGACATCACACATATCCATGCCCGAGGCAGGATTCGAACCTGCGACCGTAGCAGTCGCGGATATTCATGTTCTTCAAAGCCAGCCCGCCCAGAAGGGCGCGTTTAAAGACTCTTCCACGGTTCGTGTGGGTAATAAACTTGTTCGCAATAAGCCACCCACCCAGCCCTCTGCTATGCGACCCAGGCGTAATTCAAACGCTGTAAAAAGTAATGTACAGACTGCAAGTGAAGCGGGAGTTGTTGTTCCACCCGCCCAACCCACGAGTTGTCGTAAGCAGCGAACACGCGCTAAACGCGCTGATTTTGTGTCTTCCGCCTCCACTGCACCGATCCAGAGACAGTGTAATAAACTATTTGTGAAGCTACGCATCCAGGATAAGACCTTCAATTTTCAATTAGACACTGGTGCGTCTGTGACTCTCATAAATAGTACTACGTATGCGGCTATCGGCCGCCCTAAACTTTCAGTGGCAAAACATTCTTTGGCTACTTATAGTGGCGAACAAATTCCTGTGTTAGGTGTATGTAGCGTGCCAGCCACATTCCGTGGCAATACAAAAACAGTTTCATTCACAGTGCTCCGCGCTACAGACAGTGTAAACATTTTCGGATTAGACTGTTTTGACTTGTTTGGCCTGTCTATCCAAGACAATGTGTTGCAAATTAATTCTGTTGTTGTTCCTCAAGACAGCATAACCGATTTGTGAAAACAATACAGTGACATATTTAAAGACGAACTAGGTTGTGCTGCGATCTTTGCCGCTCATATTACGTTAAAAGATAATGGTCAGCCTCGATTTTTTCGTGCTCGTCCAGTGCCTCACGCCCTCCGGGCACCTGTAGCAGATGAACTTCGTCGTTGGCAAAACAACGGTGTTATTCAACCCGCTTCAGCGAGCCAGTGGGCTTCTCCCTTAGTTATTATAAAGAAACCGTCTGGCAAGTTACGTTTGTGTGCTGATTTTAAGTCGACAGTTAATCCTCAGACTGTCATTGATTCTTTTCCTTTGCCTAGACCGGACGAGCTGATGGATAAGTTAGGGGAAGCTCCTTTCTTTTCCAAAATTGATCTCCGTGAAGCATATTTGCAATTGCCCCTCGACGAGCAATCACAACAGTGTTTTGTCATCAACACGTCGTTGGGGTTGTTCCGTTTTCTGCGTTTGCCTTTTGGTTGTGCGTCAGCTCCAGCTGTTTTTCAGCGTTTTTTGTCACAACTTCTGGCTAATGTGCCATCGTGTTGCAACTATTTAGACGATATTGTTGTGTCCGGTCGGACGCCTGCTGAACATTTCCGTAATTGGGAGTGTTTGTTTACAGTGTTGTCTCAGGCAGGCCTACGTTGCAACATCGATAAATGTTCATTTTTCCTTACGGAGTTGGAGTATCTGGGACATGTTATTAATGCTCAAGGAATTCATCCCTCCCAGTCACATTTAGCAGCTATTCGTGATTTGCCCGCCCCTCGCAATCTGCATGAATTGCAAGCAGTTCTTGGCAAATTGACATATTATATTAGGTTTATACCTAATGCATCACAGATTGCTGCACCGTTGCATCGTCTCCGCCGTAAGAATGTTCCGTTTGTGTGGTCAGCTGATTGCCAATCAGCCTTTCAGCAGCTTAAAGAGGCTTTATTGAATGATCGTTGTCTGGTCCATTACGACCCTAACAAGCCTCTGGTGTTAGCTTGTGATGCCTCTTCTTTCGGCCTCGGTGCTGTGTTGTCTCACCGAGTCGGTAACACCGAACGTCCTATTGCGTTCGCATCTAAATTGCTAAACAAAGCTCAGTGTAATTATAGCCAATTGGACAAGGAAGCGTTGGCTATTGTGTTCGGTGTCACAAAATTCCATCACTACCTCTATGGTAGACCATTCTATTTAGTAACAGATCACAAGCCCCTGACGTCACTGTTTCATCCGTCTAAACCAGTTCCTCAGCGGACAGCTCAGAGACTACAACGTTGGGCTCTTTTGTTATCACAATACCAGTGTGAGATACTGTACCGCCCTACAACTCAGCATGCAAACGCTGACGCGCTTTCTAGATTGCCGATTGCTGCGGATGATGTCTTCGATTCCTCTGACGACTCTTGCCATCAGATTGACGCCGATGAGCATCAATCCCTCCGGGATTTTCCGATTGATTATCGTCAGGTGGCACGTGAGACAGCTACGGATCCTCATCTGAGTTTACTATTACGTTTTGTTCAACGTGGTTGTCCGTCCAAGGCAAAGGACATATCGGATCCTGTGGTTCGTCGCTATTATCCGCAACGTCATCTGTTGTCTGTTTCGCATGGAGTTTTGCTGTTACGCACCGAGAATGACCAGCTTCGTGTAGTGGTTCCCCAAGTGCTCCAATCCAAGGTCCTCGACTTGTTGCATCAAGGTCATTGGGGAGTGGTCCGCACCAAGCAGTTTGCCCGCCGTCATTGTACATGGATCGGCATTGATAAGCAGATTACGCAGATGTCTACAGATTGTTCGACGTGTGCCGAACACCAAGCTGCTCCGCCTCAACGCTATTTTGAGTGGGCACGCCCTGCCGGTCCCTGGCAGCGAGTACATATTGATTTCGCTGGTCCATATTGGCATTCTCGTTGGCTCATCGTGATAGATGCATTTAGTAATTTTCCGTTTGTTGTGCCCATGCAGTCTACAACGTCTGCACAAACTATACAGGCGTTGACTTCAATTTTTTGTATTGAGGGTCTTCCAGACGTTTTAGTGTCTGACAATGGTCCACAATTTACCTCTGCTGAATTTGAAAGTTTTTGTTCTGCCAATGGCATTCGCCATGTTCTTACTCCGCCGTTCCACCCTCAATCGAATGGTGCAGCGGAACGTTTTGTACGCACATTCAAGGATCATATGGACCGCCTTCGTGCTACGCACTCTCGTCAGCAGGCCCTCATCACGTTCCTGTCGTCGTACCGGACCACGCCACGCGACGGCCCTTCGCCTGCGGAGCTTCTCCACGGCCGTCGTCATCGCACCCTACTACGGTTGTTGCACCCCCCGGATCGACCCGCCGCTTCTGAGCATCGCACGCGTTTTCAGCGCACCGACGCCGTTTTTTTCAGAGTTTATCACGGTCGCCGTCGTTGGGAACGAGGCACCGTGATAAGTGTCCGGGGTCGCGGTTTTTATACTGTTCAAGGTGCTACTGGGGTGCACAGGAGGCATCAGAACCAGTTGCGCCGCGCTGGCCGCCCGGATTCTGCCGCTCGTTCTTTGTCCACAGATTTGGTCCGCGGCGGGTTCCAGCCGCTCCTTCCGACTTCGCTGCCGCCAACAGGGCAGCAGCAGCAGCCGTCGCCGCTACCACGCCGACAGCCCGTCCCGTTGATGCCTCCCGCGCAGCTTCATCCGGGAGCGCCCCAGGTGGTCGCTCCGGCGCCTGCGGTCCCTCTTCAGTCGCCACCGCCTTCGGCGCAGATGGACGTCGACCCCTCAGCCGGGCCGCCATCCCAAGCGGTGGCTGTGCAGCCTGTCCTGCAGCCGCTTTCCTTGGGCACCCCCAAGGAGTATGACACCGCAGCGCCTTGTCCGGCGCCCACTCAGCAGCCGTCGACGCAGCGTCAGGAGACGCTGCCTCTCTTCGTGGGTCCCGACGCCCCGTCGCGTCCAGTACCAGAAGCTGCGCCCGTGGTCACAGGCGTGCACCCTGACCTCGGTTTTCAGTCGGTGTTTCCCGAGGCCCCGCGCAGCCAATGCTGGGGTGCGGACCGGGGACTGCCACCGACAACAGTCTCCGCCCCGGTCTCTTCTGCTACGCCTGCGGCCAGACCCCTCTACCGCCGTCGACGCTCGCCACGTCATTATTCAACGACGGTGCGGCGATTTGGGGGGGAGGAGTGTTATATCCTAGCCAGTAATACCACCCGAGCCCGCTGCCAAAAGGTTGGCAACATCAAAGTCCGGACGCCGTCCGCATAAGCAGCGCCAGCGAGACAGCCGCAAGTCTGCGCGCGCCACCGCTGGCTTCTGGTTTCTTAAGCGCTGGAGTCGCGAGCGCTAGGACAGTTCTGTATTCGCCGCTCAGTTGTATACTCGCCACCGAATTGTGTACTTGCTAGTCAGTTGTGTGTTCATCGCAGCAGAGTTGTTGTTTGTCGTCAGCCGACGCTGACCTAGCCGCTCCGACTCGAACTAGACAGATTTCTGTAGACACGGAGTTCACTACTGTGTTTCTGTATCTTTGTTAATAAAGATAAGTACCGACTTTTATTTAATCAGAGTGTTTGGGTTTTCATCTTTCTGTTCACTGTTCCAGCGGACCGGTCGGCCCGCTATTAAAAGTGTGGCGGTGACTTCGTAAGCCGTTTCTACAGCGAATTGCTTGTCGCTACGAACGCCGCCACAAAACCTACTACAGTAGTACAAGTTTATATGCCAACTAGCTCTGCAGATGACGAAGAAATTGAAGAAATGTATGATGAAATAAGAGAAATTATTCAGATAGTGAAGGGTGACGAAAATTTAATAGTCATGGGTGACTGGAATTCAGTAGTAGGAAAAGGGCGAGAAGGAAACGTAGTAGGTGAATATGAATTGGGGCTAAGAAATGAAAGAGGAACCCGCCACTTGGTTCAAGAATCATAAAAGAAGGCAGTATACATGAAAGAAGCCTGGAGATACTGACAGGTTTCAGATAGATTATCTAAAGGTAAGACAGAGATTTAGTAACCAGGTTTTAAATTGTAAGAGATTTCCAGGGCAGATGTGGACTCTGACCACAATCTATTGGTTATGACCAGTAGATCAAAACTGAAGAAAGTGCAAAAAGGTGGGAATTTAAGGAGATGGGACCTGGATAAACTGAAAGAACCAAAGCTTGTACAGAGTTTCAGGGAGAGCATAAGGGTACAAGTGACAGGAATGGGGGAAAGAAATACAGTAGAAGAAGAATGGGTAGCTTTGAAGGATGAAGTAGTGAAGGCAGCGGAGGATCAGATAGGTAAAAAGACGAGGGCTGGTAGAAACCCTTGGGTAACAGAAGAAATATTGAATTTAATTGATGAAAGGAGAAAATACAAAAATGCAGTAAATGAAGCAGGCAAAAAGGAATACAAACGTCTCATAAATGAGATCGACAGGAAGTGCAAAATGGCTAAGCAGGGATGGCTAGAGGACAAATGTAAGGATGTAGAGGCTTATCTCACTAGGGGTAAGATAGATACTGCCTACAGAAAATTAAAGAGACCTTTGGAGATAAGAGAACCACTTGCATAAACATCAAGAGCTCAGATGGAAACCTAGTTCTAAGCAGAGAAGGGAAAGCAGAAAGGTGGAAGGAGTATATAGAAGGTCTATACAAGGGCGATGTACTTGAGGACAATATTATGGAAATGGAAGAGGATGTAGATGAAGCTGACATGGGAGATACGATACTGCGTGAAGAGTTTGACAGGGCACTGAAAGACCTGAGTCGAAACAAGGCCCCCGGAGTAAACAACATTCCATTGGAACTACTAACGGCCTTGGGAGAGCCAGGCCTGACAAAACTCTACCATCTGTTGAGCAAAATGTATGAAACAGGCGAAATACCCCCAGACTTCAAGAAAAATATAATAATTCAAATCCCAAAGAAAGCAGGTGTTGACAGATGTGAAAATTTCCGAACTATCAGTTTATCAGTTTAATAGCTCACAGCTGGAAGATACTAACACGAATTCTTTACAGAAGAATAGAAAAACTAGTAGAAGCCGAACTCGGGGAAGATCAGTTTGGATTCCGTTGAAATGTTGGAACACGTGAGGCAATACTGACCCTACGACTCATCTTAGAAGCTAGATTAAGGAACGGCAAACCTACGTTTCTAGCATTTGTAGACTTAGAGAAAGCTTTTGACAATGTTGACTGGAATACTCTCTTTCAAACTCTAAAGGTGCCAGGGGTAAAATACAGGGAGCGAAGGGCTATTTACAATTTGTACAGAAACCACATGGCAGTTATAAGAATCGAGGGGCATGAAAGGGAAGCAATGGTTGGGAAGGCAGTGAGACAGGGATGTAGCCTATCCCCGATGTTATTTAATCTGTATATTGAGCAAGCAGTGAAGGAATCAAAAGAAAAATTCGGAGTAGGTATTAAAATCCATGGAGAAGAAATAAAAACTTTGAGGTTAGCCGATGACTTTGTAATTCTGTCAGAGACAGCAAAGGACTTGGAAGAGCAGTTGAATGGAATGGACGGTGTCTTGAAAGGAGGGTATAAGGTGAACAAAAGCAAAACAAGGATAATGGAATGTAGTCGAATTAAATCGGGTGATGCTGAGGGAATTAGATTAGGAAATGAGACACTTAAAGTAGTAAAGGAGTTTTGCTATTTGAGGAGCAAAATAACTGATGATGGTGGAGGTAGAGAGGATATAAAATGTAGACTGGCAATGGCAAGGAAAGCGTTTCTGAAGAAGAGAAATTTGTTAACATCGAGTATAGTTTTAAGTGACAGGAAGTCGTTTCTGAAAGTATTTTTATGGAGTGTAGCCATGTATGGAAGTGAAAAATGGACGATAAATAGTTTGGACAAGAAGAGAATAGAAGCTTTTGAAATGTGGTGCTACAGAAGAATGCTGAAGATTAGATGGGTAGATCACATAACTAATGAGGAAGTATTGAATAGGATTGAGGAGAAGAGAAGTTTGTGGCACAACTTGACTAGAAGAAGGGATTGGTTGGTAGAACATGTTCTGAGACATCGAGGGATCACTAATTTAGTATTAGAGGGCAGCGTGTAGGGTAAAAATCGAAGAGGGAGACCAAGAGATGAATACACTTAGCAGATTCAGAAGAATGTAGGTTGCAGTAGGTACTGGGAGATAAAGAAGCTTGCACAGGATAGAGTAGCATGGAGAGCTGCATCAAACAAGTCTCTGGACTGAAGACCACAACAAACCACAATAAAACTATAAATTTGTTTTTATCAGTGTCGTAGGTATTTACTTCATTTTGTACATAATAATTACACATATTTTTTCCGTCGATGACCACAAAGCTCCCTTACAATGTTGTCCGCAAACAGTACTCCATCATCTATTGAATTAGCCGTTACTATTAGAACTGGTACTGTTCTGTTCGTATTTTTCCTATCCTTGGTTTAGCGGAAAGATGCCTTCTTATTTTGTCGTAGCCGATTACAGATTCGAGGCTTCATGGACTGTTATTACACTCTTGGAGTACGTTATTAGGCATTGGCTGCATACCCTTTCGAGCAATATTGCCTCACACGCTTACAGATGGGTGCTTGCACCTAAATAATACGATAAAAAGGAGAGCGCCGGTTCAATGACGCGAAGTGGAAATACTTGAGCGCAATGAGGTGTAAACTGTACGAAGGTGAGATGCAGCAAAACATATACTAGTATTTTCGCGCGGACAAAATGTTCGCTGGTGGAAACGGGACGTAAACGATCGCCGGTTCTCCTCGTGGGTTGCGATGTTTCTGCTGAACCCACAACACCACCCATATTTGCTACGGAAGGATATCCAGAATAGTTCATCTAGCAGCTAGAAATGATTCCTTATCTATTCAGAGGAAGCGGCATTTTCATACAATGACCTGGAACACACATGCAACGTTGGATGATGCTCCTACTGTTTCTCTGCAGACTCCAAATAAAAAATGTCAATGTCTTTAGGGTTTGTTGAGAGTAATGTTTTTTTCATTAAGGTAACCGACATACCGTAAATTTATTTATGATAAATCTTTTCCTCTTTCCGCAAGGGTCATTTACTCAATTATTATTTTAGACTGTAATTTTACAGATGTACAAAAATAGTATTGTTTTAATTGATATTTTGAAAATGTTGAAATTTTAACTGGTAAGATGGAAGTAGATTTACCTCTTCGTAACCAAATGTTGGCAAAGCAAAATTCACGTGTAAGTTAAAGCACAGCTGAGACCTCAGCCAGATCTGGATGGAAACCGTGTGGCAAATGAACACCAGTTTTGTAGATACGCCAGCCTGAGTGTGATGTAGATACATTTGTTCACTTGCACTTGAGGCAAATACTGGGCTGTTACCTGACGCCCACCTCATAAAATGTGATACACAATTTAAATAGGTTAATACTATGAACGAAATTTCCATGATTGACTGACAGGTGGCACAAATGCCACCTATCCCGTAAGTTAATTGTCCACTGTGATGGCATGAAGACATCCAGCCAAAAAGTTATAACGAAGTAAAGTACCAAATCATGAAAAACAGCGCGCCCCATAGGAATAAACGGTAGGGAACTCAGAACCAAATACTGATAGGCAAATCACGGAGTTATCATACACACGACTAGTCCAGGAATGCTGGAAGCAGTCTGGTTGTAAGATATTCTTAAATGAATGTGTCGGTGCCTTAAAGCACAGAAAAACAGGAGGAATTTTGGCAGTGATAAATTCATTTCATTTGATCCCTAAATTCATTTCATATGATCTTGGGATTAAACTGAAAGTTACGTAGTCTGTCAACAGTTGCAAAAAATCATCTCCTCTTCTTCTGCCTTTTATTACAGCAAAACTGTGGGTTAGCGACCTCAGCTATGATAACGAATTCTTGTGAGTTACACTGCAGGAAATTCTGAGAAGTCAGTCTCATATGCTGGCCAGTAGGGTAACGTGGGGTAAACCCGACCTAAAAATTTCTTGTAGCTATAAAACACTTATCCGAGGTCAGATCGTAACGTTATATACCCTAAATTATATGTAATATAAAGGAGCAACTGATTTCCAAATAGTTTTGTTATGTCATCAATAGTTTTTGAGGTATCCGTATTTTAAGAAACGTCCATTTTTGCCATTTGCAAAAATGGTCGGGTAAATCCAACCCCTATTTGTTTGGCTGATTTTACATGGAAATAGTTCTAAATAAACGCTTTTTTGGGAAATAATTATAAGTAATTATGTTTTTACATTAATGAACAAAATATATTCAAAAAATAACAATGTTTAGAGTACCAAATGTACTGAAAGTTAAATGAATGTAAATTTTAATTGAAAAAAGATGATTTCATTGCAAGGCGGTGCAACAGCAATGTCGATCTCGGAATGTTAAAATCACGAGCGACAGCTCGTAAAGACATTCCCATTTGCGCTGCAGAAACTGCTCGGCGAATATCGGTTTGATTGGGTTTTGTCGTTTTTAGTTTGTTATTTCACATCATTTTCCTAAAAATAATCCAAAATTCACTATCAAAATATCCACGGGTGTACTGCCGGTAGACAGTGTCCAACGGGCACATTATTTCGGCGATCATACATGTCGCCATCATCAGGTGAACTGACGGACTGAGCTCAATCCGTCAGTTCACTTGACGATAGTCCGTCAGTTCACCTGATGATGGCGACATGTATGATCGCCGAAATATTGTGCCCGTTGGACACTGTAGACCGGCAGTACACCCGTGGATATTTTGATTATCAAATACGCCTGGAGAAACTCAAGAATCACAAAATTCACTATGTTTACATAAATAAATAATTCCATACACACAAACGATAAAAAATAATCGGTCGGTTTTACCCCACCATTTAGCGGTCCGATTTACCCCACCATACCATGTTTCATTAAACACACATAGAAACAATTTCCACGACATTTCCAACAAAAACGATACATACACTGAATAAGTCACTAAAAGGACTACAAAAATCAATTACCGTTTTTTTGCGATCGTTTTATTTAATAAGGTAAATCTAGTGATGCAATTTGTACAAAAATTAAATTGAAACAATCGAAAACACACTTGTTGTCTTTTGGGTGTCAAATGCGACAAAGCTGCCAAGGTGACATTTTCGCTATTTCGAATGCTCTATATGGTAACACATGACAGGATTCGAACCTGCGACCGTGGCGGTCGCGCCGTTCCAGACTGAAGCGCATAGAACCGCTCGGCCACACTGGCCGGCAGGCCATCGCAATCTGGCCTCAGTCAAACTCAGACAGATCTCATGCCTTCACCATTCTACACACGGACACCACACGCTCAGTGATGTTACTGTACATGCACGGTGGGTGTGTCTGAGTAGCAGTCATTCCTCGTCAGGTGATGCTGCTATCCCCTGGACGGCTTTGTATCGACAGTAGATCAGTGATCATAACGTTCTGGATGATTAGTGTATACTCATGAAATTCGCTGAATTAAAATCATGTGGTAAAATATACGAGGAAATGTAAAGCATAAATTACATATCGTGTTATCTTATTTGAATTGTGGTATTAAACTTTCAACATATCAGCGTTTTTCTTCTACCACATATTGCTTATTATTAGTACGGATCACTTGTAGGGCGTTAATATACGTAGATAGCTCGAAAATGATATTGCTACATTAGTAAACAGTTGCAAGGACATGAAACGACGTCTTCTGTGGCAAAGTGACCTCTGATGCATGGACGTCCTTTTCCTATTTTTGCTTTTTAAAATTTTTCAGCATTGTGATCCACAAGAGGTTTAAACGCCCGAATGAAATGCTCCATCTCTCAGACCTATGTAATTATTGTAACTGATTGTAGTACATTTCAGTATTTTAATGCGATCTTACAAAACTCCAAAACTCAAAACGCAGGGGACTTAGGTTTATCCCTTCCCATTTTACGTTTATATCATTAACATCAACAACTTCGCCAGTATGAATCATGTACAAAGCGAAAATTAAGAATAAATTCTGTAGAAAGAATTTAATGGAGGTATGCCCGGAAAATTTTTAACGAACGCATATACTCGAAAGACTTGCAACAATACAGTGATGTTCCGATACCTTTTCACCTATAGTAGTTTATATTTAAATATACTGCGTAAAATTGTCCATAATTTCGTTTATTGAAAATTAGAGGAAAGTGCATATCATCTCCACTGTCTTTCCTTTGAACTAAAAGCAATTAAAACTGTAGTTACCCATTAAAAGAAATAAATTATTGGCGGAAAATTTTGGTTACATTGAACTTACGAGAAAGAAGAACATGGAAGTGCTTAAGTCCTGGTTTGCAGAAAGTCGTCAGAAATTTAACAGAATGATGATACAATATTACAAACTTCCTTTCACTCCCAAACACTCTCGGGATCGTATTCTATGGTCACAGCAATAGAAGTACATATCTGTTATCTCGTTCGTTAATCTAACAGTTCATTAATAATATGGCCAGTGGGGAACGTGAAGCGACAGATGGCTGAGTCTACTGCTTCTACAAATTCCTCTCAAAAACCTCAGTTTACTCCAAATTATGCAGGGATGCATAACATTTATGTGTTTTCTTATTTAGACTGTGCTAATCTCACAGTTTTATAGTAACAACCACAACTAACTGCCTTACTGGTTTTACAAATACCGATCACTGCCTCCCAATACAATATTCGCTTTCTACGGTTCATTTTGGTCCCATGGTAATTATGCCCCGATGTCTTCAGATATTTTATATATTGTCCCTCTGCCTGTTTACGACTCTCCACATAGTTCTTGCCTCGTCGATTCTACATCTACATCTACATGGATGCTCTGCAAATCAACCCGGCAGAGGGTTCATCGAACCACATTCACAATTCTCTACTATTCCAATCTCGTATAGCGCGCGGAAAGAACGAACGTTCATATCTTTCCGTACGAGCTCTGATTTCCCTTATTTTATCGTGGTGATCGTCTCTCCCTATGTAGGTCGGTGTCAACAAAATATTTTCGCATTCGGAGGAGAAAGTTGGTGATCGGAATTTCGTGTGAAGATTCCGTAGCAACGAAAAACGCCTTTCTTTTAATGATGTTCAGCCCAAATCTTGTATCATTTCTGTAACACTCTCTCCCATATTTCGCGATAATACAAAACGTGCTGCCCTTCTTTGAACTTTTTCGATGTATTCCGTCAGTCCTATCTGGTATGGATCCTACACCGCACAGCAGTATTCCAAGAGAGGACGGACAAGTGTAGTGTAGGCAGTCTCCTTAGTAGATCTGTTACATTTTCCAAGTGTTCAAATGGCTCTGAGTACTATGGGACTTAACTGCTGGGGCCATCAGTCCCCTGTAACTTAGAACTACTTAAGCCTAACTAACCTAAGGACATCACACACATCCATGCCCGAGGCAGGATTCGAACCTGCGAGCGTAGCGGTCGCGTGGTTCCACACAGTAGCGCCTAGAACAGCACGACCACACCAGCCGGCTTTTCCAAGTGTCCTACCAACAAAACGCAGTCTTTGGTTAGCCTTCCCCACAACATATTCTATGCGTTCCTTCCAGTTTAAATTGTTGGAATTTTAATACCTAGGTATTCAACGAAATAGCTGGGTATTAAGTTGAATTTACGGCCTTTAGATTAGACTGATTTATCTTGTAACCAAAGTTTAACGAATTACTTTTAGCACTCATGTGGATGTCCTCACACTTTTCGTTATTTAGGGTCAAAATGGTTCAAATGGCTCTGAGCACTATGGGACTCAACTGCTGAGGTCATTAGTCCCCTAGAACTTAGAACTAGTTAAACCTAACTAACCTAAGGACATCACAAACATCCATGCCCGAGGCAGGATTCGAACCTGCGACCGTAGCGCTCTTGCGGTTCCAAACTGCAGCGCCTTTAACCGCACGGCCACTTCGGCCGGCTATTTAGGGTCATCTGCCAATTTTCGCACCATTCAGATTTCTTTTCTAAACCGTTTTGCAATTTTATTCTTTTTTTTTTTCTTCCGATGACTTTACTAGTCGGTAAACGACGGCGTCATCTGCAAAAAACCTAAGACGGCTGCTCTGATTGTCTCCCAAATCGTCTATATAGATAAGGAACAGCAAAGGGCCTACAACACTACCTTGGGGAACGCCAGAAATCACTTCTGCTTTACTCGATGACTTTCCGTCAATTACTACGAACTGTGACATCTCTGACAGGAAATCACGAATCCAGTCACATAACTGAGATGATATTCCACAAGCACGCAATTTCACCACAAGCCGCTAGTGTGGTACAGTGTCAAAAGCCTTCCGGAAATCCATAAATACGAAATCGATCTGAAATCCCTTGTCAATAGCACTCAACACTTCATATTTCACAGGAACCACGTTTTTTAAACCCATGTTGACTGTGTGTCAATAGACAGTTTTCTTCGAGGTAATTCATAATGTTTACACACAATATATGTTCCAAAATCCTGCTGCATATCGACGTTAATCATATGAGCCTGTAATTTAGTGGATTACTCCTTCTACCGTTCTTGAATATTGGTGTGATATCTGCAACTTTCCATTCTTTGGGTACGGATCTTTCGTCGAGCGAACGGTTGTATATGATTGTTAAGTATGGAGCTAATGCATCAGCATACTCCGAAAGGAACCTAATTGGTATACAGACTGGACCAGAAGACTTGCTTTTATTATGTGATTTAAATTGCTTCACTACTCCGAGGATAATTACTTCTACGTTACTCATGTTGGCAGCTGTTCTCTATTTGAATTCTGGAATATTTACTTCGTCTTCTTTTGTGAAGGCATTTCGGAAGGCCGTGTTTAGTAACTCTACTTTGGCAGCACTGTGTTCTACAGTATCTCTATTGCTATCGCGCAGAGAAGGCATTGAATTTTTCTTGCCGCTGACTTACTTCACATACGACCAGAATCTCTTTGGACTTTCTGCCAGGTTTCGAGACAAAGTTTCGTTCTGGAAACTGTTATAAAGTTCTTTCATTGAAGTCCGCTCTAAATTTTGATCTTCTGCAAAAGATAGCCAATCTTGGGGATTTTGCGTCTGTTTAAATTTGGCATGTTTGTTTCGTTGTTTCTGCAACAGTGTTCTGACCCGTTACGTGTACCAAGGAGGATCAGCTCCATCGTTTGTTAATTTATTTGGTATAAATCTCTCAATTACTGCCGATACTATTTCTTTGAATTTAAGCCACAATTACGAACAATTTAATTTGGACGGAACACATAGAAAATGTTGTGAGGATGGCTAACCAAAGACTGGGTTTTATTGGCAGGACACTTAGAAAATGTAACAGACCTACTAAGGAGACTGCCTACACTACGCTTGTCCGTCCTCTTTTAAAATACTGTTGCGCGGTGTGGGATCCTTACCAGATAGGACTGACTGAGTACATCGAAAAAGTTCAAAGAAAGGCAGCACGTATTGTGTTATCGCGAAATATGGGAGAGTGTCATAGAAATGATGCAAGATTTGGGCTGGACATCATTAAAAGAAAGGCGTTTTTCGTGGCACCGGAATCTTCTCACGAAATTCCAATCACCAACTTTCTTCGCCGAATGCGAAAATATTTTGTTGACACCAACCTACATAGGGAGGAACGATCACCAAGATAAAATAAGGGAAATCAGAGCTCGTACGGAAAGATACAGATATTCATTCTTTCCACGCGCTATACGAGATTGGAATAATAGAGAATTGTGAAGGTGGTTCGATCAACCCTCTGCCAGGAACTTAAATGTTATTGGCAGAGTATCATTGTAGATTTAGGTGTAGATCTGGTCAACACTTATATTGTTAATTTGGAATGAGTGGAGATTGTCTCTCAGGAAGGCATCAAGTGAATTTTTATCTGCGTTTTTGAGTAGGTATATTTGTCGCTTATTTTTCGAGAATTTGGGGATTACAATATTCAGTCTCGCTACGACAACCCTGTGTTCACTAATCTCTGTATCAGTTTTGATGCCCGTTATTAACTCAGGATTATTTGTTGCTAAGAGGTCAAGTGTGTTTGCACAACCGTCTACTGTTCGCGTGGGCTCATGAACTAACTGATCAAAATAATTTTCAGAGAATGCGTTTAGCACAGTTCGGATTATATTTTATGCGTACCCCCGAATTAAACATGTATTTGCGCCAACATATCGAGGGTAAATTAAAATCATGACCAACTATTATCGTATGAGTCGGGCACGTGTTTGAAATCAAACTCAAGTTTTCTTTGAACCTTTCAGCAACTGCATCATCTGAATTGGGAGGTCAGTTAAAGGAACCAATTATTATTTTATTCCGGTTGCAAACAATGACTTCTGCCCATACTAATTCACAGGAAGTATCTACGTCAATTTCGCTACGGGTTACACTACTTCTAACAGCTACAAACACACCACCGCCAGCCGTGTTTAGCCTATCCTTCGGAACACCGTTAGGTTCTTCGCAAAAATTTCGGCTGAGCTTATCTCCGGCTTTAGCCAGCTTTCAGTGCCTATAACGATTTGAGAATCAGTGCTTTCTATTAGCGCTTGGAGCTCTGGTACTTTCCCAAGACATCTACGACAATTTACAACGGTTATACCATTCTGTTATTCTGAGATGATCCTCGTCATTTCTGCAGGTTAAATCTCAACTTTTTGTTGCAACATGACACCTCAAATGCTTCGATTAGCTACTCTTCCGGTTTCCCCACAGCCCATATGACGCAGCGGTCCGCATTCATAGCTGGGTGGACAGCGTAGATGGTTGCTTTGTGGAGGACCCGGACTCGACTAGCGGTACTACCAGGGATTCTTTCCTTGGTGGGAGCACTGGTACGGGATGCACCTAGCCTCGTGATGCCAACTGATTACATTTTCGAATTTGGAGTAGGGTTCCGCGATCTGGAGTGTCGGCGAATCGGTCGAAGGCGGTGTCTGGACCATATGCTTCTCCCATAGCGCTCCCCATGTCAGCATAAGCCAGAGGGTGACATGGCGGCCGGTGGACAACCTTCAAGCCTGCACGAGGAGTTCATTTCATCATATAGTGTCTGCAACGTACGTTATGTCATAGGTGTGATTTGGAGCTACGACTGAGATGGAATTGATTGGAAGTTTTATTATCGCTGAGAAAATCTATGTGCAATTGACCTGATAACGAGCTGAAACTGAACTTATATCACTCTTATATTAAATACTTATAGTCTGAAAGCAGAATTCTTCATTGCATAACAATACGCAGAAGGTTAGACAACACCGGTGTACCAACGGTGAATAGATGATAATCGACGAAAGGGTGGTCGATTTAGCCTACAGCCCAGCTGAACAAAAAAGTAAGCCGAATGAAAATAATACAACCTATGTCAGATATAATAAATGTTTTTCCGTTGCTGTATTGCAAAGGAGACATCATTCAGTAGTTTATCAGCACAGACAACGACTAAGACCACACAATTTACATTTTGTATTCCACACATAGATGTCGTTCGCCACAGTAAATACTCTCAGACTATGGAGCTGATAATCCTCAAAACCACTGATATGGAAATTAAATAAATAACAGTGAAACTGTAAAGTGATTTAGAAGATTGGAGGTTGTACAGTTCTGTCCATTTCTGATGTGAAAACTGGTTGATCCAGAGAATTTTAGAGTAGAAAATGAAGTTAGATGCCACTTGTTATACCCAAGTTTACGAACCGTTTCCAGAGTGAATGCTTATGTGCTAATGTGCTATAAAAGATGCGATCTTAAAAGGATTGGACACTTGATATGTAACTAATTTCCTGTAGAAAACATGTAATGCAGTCTCATTGTTTAAGTGCTGAACTTAATTTCTTCCATATTTTCGAGTTTGATCAAAAATAGAACCTGTCACTCTTGACTACAATACCTGACTTGTCACAGAGAACAAGAGGATGATCCAAAGGTGTAGTATTTCACTGGCATATTTTCATACCGAACCAGGCAATAACATTCAGAAACGTATGTGGTGCGATCATTTATGCTAATACAGAGTATATAGCGCGGTTCAGCTACGTTGTTGATCTAAAATGTTTCCGGAACCTTTTAAGATGCCATAATTCGCTTTTGACCCCGATGAATGATAAGAAAACCTTCAATAAAGGACGCATAGCCTCTATTCATTGCTGTATTAATTCCAGAGATGTCGGTATCAACTTCGATTGTTCAAATGAAAATATATTAATTTCTGCTGCTAATATAGTATTTATAAGAGGAAGAAATTAATCGACAGTTTGGGAGTTTACGAGTTTTGGAGTAATTAAAATATTTAGAATTTATGATTTATACGGTTTGCACGTGAAACCGATTGCTGTCTTATGTGGAAGTTGTTATACGGCGGACTCGCGACAAGTTGAGAGCAGAAATTATATAAGACGTTGTTAGAAAAGGATGTTGTAACCGATTCCTCCGAAAGTACTATAGCTATGAAAAGATACTCTCTGTCGTTTCGTGAGTAGTTTCTCACAATTTATCCGGTAGAAAATACCATTACGGTATCTGAAACGATTCAGGAAATACAAGGAGTGAACAGCTTAGCGTAATCACCTTGTATCCAAGGAGACAAATTTTCTTTTATATACGGTGGAAATCGCTGTACTGGCAGATTCTGAGGACGACCTACAAAACGAACTTCGAACTAAAATTTAAGCTATTCTATTTGAAACCATATGACGAGAAATTAAAATCTATACCTTTTGTAGGAGAGAATCCAACGTTGCAGTTACAAAGGTCAAATTGGCAGGAGAACGTACTATGTTAGCTATTTAGGTGACATAAATTATGTGAATGACATACACAAACAACTTGGTAACCTTAAAATTATTTTGAATTTGAAGAATCTACGCATCACAGTGAATAAGTTCTTAAAAGAAAATACTTGAATAAATCAGTATTACTTTTATAAACAATGAATAATTGAACGATATTTACAGAAGCGATTTATGGATTTCGAATAAACTACATGAGAACCACAGACAAACATGAAAGCGAAAACAGAACAGAGTAACAATGTAATCAGAAGACGGTCTCTGATCCAGTGAAATTAGAAAACAGGCGAACATTTAGAGTCCAAAAGTAAAATTAAGGTTAACAGACAAAAGCGTAAGGAGAGTTATATAAAAAATGAAGAGTGAATGACTGCCAAACTCGTGTCAAGATAGATCAACAAATTATTGCACACTAAAAAAACCTCTTTTTACTAAGAGGTTGTAAACTTACAAGATCGATGTTTGCGTTCTGAATGACTGGCGACTTTAAATGGCTGTCTGAGCGTTGCATAAATTAAGTCTCATAATAATAAAAATGAGTTATTAATAGTAATAATGAATTTCAGTATTCAGAAATAAAAAGGAATTCGTTAAACTTCGGTTACACGATAAATCTAAAAGCCGCAAATTCTACTAAATACCTAGGTATTACAATTACGAACAACTTAAATTGGAAGGAGACTGCCTACACTACGCTTGTCCGTCCTATTTTAGAATACTGCTGCGCCGTGTGAGATCTTTACCAGATAGGGCTAACGGAGTGCATCGAAAAAGTTCAAAGAAGGGCAGCACGTTTTGTATTATCGCGAAATATGGGAGAGAGTGTCACAGAAATGATACAGAATTTGGGCTGGACATCATTAAAAGAAAGGCGTTTTTCGTTGCGACGGAATCTTCTCACGAAATTCCAATTATCAACTTCCTCCTTCGAATGCGAAAATATTTTGTTGACACCGACCTACATAGGGAGAAAGGATCACCACGATAAAATAAGGGAAATCAGAGCTCGCACGGAAAGTTATAGGTGTTCGTTCTCTCCGCGTGCTATAAGTGATTGGAATAATAGAGAATTGTGAAGGTGGTTCAATGAACTCTCTGCCAGGCAGTTAAATGTGATTTTGAGAGTATCAATGTATATGTAAATGTAGATGTAGATGTAGAAACGTCTTTGTCGAACATGCTCATATAAACAAGAAAGTTTTGAAAAATTAATTATGTTAAACTTTACGATTCCTCAAATTTTTAATATATATACAAACTAAAGACGTGCTCTAGCAACAAGAAGTGCAGTGTGTAACCATTCAGGGTCTTGAAAATAAACTTTTTTATAGTTTTCATATTGTAAATACACGTCTTTCACTTTTTCTAACAACTTAACGTTATAATGACTTTATACAAGACGTTATAACTTATCTATAACACGTGGCTTTCTGACATGCAAAATGAAATGCTGTTTCAGTGCTTCATGTAACTATATTTTCAGATGTTCGCACTATGTTTACCTGTTTTGCGACAAGAAATAAATACAAACATCTACAGAAAATCAAAAAGTTCCTCAAGTATGGCGAATATGAGGAAAGACGAATGCGTTCCCGTCTTTTAAAAAGACAAACATTTTCAACGGTGCAAACGAACGACGTGGAAGCATACAACTAAGATGATAAACCTTGAGGCTTTGTGACAATAATCGCACTGAAAAATATTTTCTTTTTTCAGAAGTTCTGTCCGGAATCCTTTCGATTTTTGCTGCATATCTGATTTATTTCTAAAAATTTTAATTAAATTTGGAATGAGATGCAGAGGTACGGGCAATGCGATCTGGTATCGCGCTTCACATTTCGTATTGGCTCCATCTAGGCACGCAGTTTCGCGAGAGCTCATCATGTCACAAATAAGGAAGAGCCAATTTCATTCGAGAGCGAAGAGGAGAACCTTCTGGATTAATCTCGCAGGGCGGAACTGCTTAATAAAAGGCCTCAAGTTCAGAACCCGCTCAGGGTTTAGTAGTTTTGTTCACCGATACTGTAATAAAAGTCACTTCAGATAAAATTCGCTTCTCAAAATACCCATAACAGTTAGTTGTAAAGGACAAGACATGTTACAAATGCAACAAAGTTAAAAATAGTTGTCGTCACTGATTCATTATTCGCCCTGGCGTGATTTAAGGATACAGGTTTCCTGTAGACTTTATTATCATTCGTGACCGTCTTGTGCTGTTCTCTAGAACCACTTCTTTGCCTTTCATTAGTCTGTCGTCTAGATTTTTCGCACATCTTTTAATATGGTAACGAACGTTTTTGGCATATAAATAGTCCTTCGGCCAAACTACATGTTCCACCAATCTACAGTTACTTTACATTACAGACCCAATTACGTCTTCCGCTAAAGTCTGTTCCCTGAACAATGACTCTATTTCGCTATCTCAAATTACAATAAGATTGAAGAGCAATCGCATTCTGCTACAGGAGCCTTCCCCTCTACCCCTCCACTATATTACCAGCATATTACGGAAATTAAATGACAATAAAGAAGAAAACTCTCGCCTTAACTATTCCCTCCTGTGTACCACATACAAAAGTTTTTCATGAATAAACGTCAGATTGCCTATTAAAAAGATTTATATATTTTGCTCGTATACAGTCTGTACATGCATGTTGACATTACTTTCCCACACAGTCATCACCAAAATTCAAACATTTGTCGAACCGTGAAACAAGATTTTTCGTCCTTTCAATAAAGAACGGTGCCGCCTGATGCTTCAGCCAAGTGTTGATAGCATCTTAGAGCTCATTATCAGCCGTGAAATTCTGTGTATCCAGCCAGGCCTTCAGTTTGTAAAGAGATGAAAGTTGCTTAGTGTCACGTCCAGACAATAGAGGGGAAGTTTCTAAATCTTCCAGACAGGATGTATGAGTTTTTCCTTCATTCGATTCGCGGTAAGAGACTGCGCATTGTCTTAAAGGAGAACGTTTGTTTTGGATTTGCTCCGGAGTTTCGTAACGTCACAGTATTTCATGCATTGCTCTCTTGAAATCTATTGTAAAATTCCTTTGTGATTCCAAAACCAGCCTTTTGCTGTTTGACAGAATCTGCTTGAATTCTTTTGGGCTTATTGAGAGAATGAACGTGCACCCACTGCTTGGACTGTTCTTTACTTTCATTGTTCAGTACTGCATCCTTTACTTCAGTCACGATCCAGTACAGAGATACCATCCCCTCTTAACAGTAGTGCGGAATGAATATAATGGTCGAGCCTATTCTTTTAGTTTTGTAAACACCAGTATATTAGTACCCATCGGGCACAATACATACTGCATTTCAACCTCCCTATGACAAGTTAAAAATGGTTGTCCTTTAAATCTGAGTTACACCTTAAAAAATTCGGGAACCATCGAGGCCTGTAAATTCGCAAATATTTTGTACAACACCAACACTGATAAACCTGTTCCCATACACGCCAGACAATCTTAGATGAATCTTGGCTACATTAACTCCTTCAGTGTACAAAAAGTGAATGATACACCAAAGCGCCAAAGAAACCGGTATAGGCATGCGTATTCAAATACAGAGATACGTTGTTGTTTGGCGTGGTCTTCAGTCCAGAGACTGGTTTGATGCAGCTCTCCATGCTACTCCATCATGTGCAAGCTTCTTCATCTCCCAGTACCTACTGCAATTTACATCCTTCTGAATCTCCTTAGTGTATTCATCTCTTGGTCTCCCTCTACGATTTTTTACCCTCCACACTGCCCTCAAATACTAAATTGGTGATCCCTTGATGCCTCAGAACATGTGCTACCAACCGATCCCTTCTTCTAGCCAAGCTGTGCCACAAATTTCTGTTATCACCATTTCTATTCAATACATTGGTTATGTGGTCTACCAATCTAATCTTCAGCATTCTTCTGTTGCATCACATTTCGAAAGCTTCTATTCTCTTCTTGTCTAAACTATTTATCGTCCATGTTTCACTTCCATACGCGGTTACACTCCACACAAATACTTTCAGAAAAGACCTCCTGACATTTGGATCTATACTCGATGTCAACAAATTTCTCTTCTTCAGAAACGCTTTCCTTGCCATTGCCAATCTACATTTTATATCATCTCTACTTCGACCATCATCAGTTATTTTACTCCCGAAATAGTAAAGCTCATTTACTACTTTAAGTGTCTCATTTCCTAATCTAATTCCCTCAGCATCACCCGATTTAATTCGACTACATTTCATTATCCTCGTTTCGCTTTTGTTGATGTTCATCTTATATCCTCCTTTCAAGACTGCTCTTCCAGTTCCTTTGCTGTCTCACAGAATTACAATGTCATCGGCGAACCTCAAGGATTTTATTTCTTCTCCATGGATTTAATTACCTACTCATAATTTTTTTTGTTTCCTTTACTGCTTGCTCAATATACAGATTGAATAACGTCGGGGATAGGCTACAGCCCTGTCTCACTCCCTTCCCAACCACTGCTTCTCTTTCCATGCCCCTCGACTCTTATAACTACCATCTGGTTTCTGTACAGATTGTAAATAGCCTTTCGCTCCCTGTATTTTACCATTGCCACCTTCAGAATTTGAAAGAGGGTATTTCAGTCAACATTTTCAAATGCTAGAAACGTAGGTTTGCCTGTACTTAATCTATCTCCAAACGTAAGTGGTAGGGTTAGTATTGCCTCACCTGTTCCAACATTTCTAAGGAATCTAAACTGATATTCTCTGAGGTCGACTTCTACCAGTTTTTGCATTCGTCTGTAAGGAATTAGTGACTTATTAAACTGATAGTTCGGTAATTTTAACATCTGTCAACAGCTGCTTTCTTTGGGACTGGAGTTATTATATTCTTCGTGAAGTCTGACGGTATTTCGCCTGTCTCATACATCTTGCTCACCAGATGGTAGAGTTTTGTCAGGGCTGCCTACACGTAGGCTGTCCTGCACCACAGGTATGCTGTGTTGGCGCAGTGTCAGCCTATCTTATCGACCTGGTAAGCATGGCGGCCTATATATCACAGGAAAGAAACGTTTTCTAGCCCCAAAAGTGTAGGTGGCTCAGCATAACAGGCATGTGATGGAGTAAGCCTTGGTGGAGGGAGGGAGGGAGACAGGGGATGTAGAGAGAGGTAGGGGAAGGAGGATAGGGACAGAGACAATGTGAGGAGGAGAAGGACAGAGAGTGTGGGAGGAGGGGACAGAGGGTGTGGAGGGGAAGGTCGCCACCGCAGGAAGGAAGCAATGCAGGTGGACAGCGAAACAGGTGAGTAAGTGATGGACAGAAATAGGGGGGAGCAGGAGTTTTACAGAGAGAGGGGCGGAGGAGATGAGCAGTGTGAGGAGGTGGGGAAGGAGAGAGAAAGAGGAGGAATGGCTGAAGAGGCAGACTGAGGAGGAAGGAGCAGATAGAGGTGGGAGGACAGACACAGTGCTGGAGGTGGAAACAGATTTGGGGGGGGGACGGACAGTATTGTTTCAAAGTATATATGGATGAAACTGTAGGGAAAAGGCTAGATTTAGATTAAAATAACTGTTTTTTTTTAGGTTACGAACATTACCCAGTCTTCAGTTACCATCAGTACTCGAGTTAATTTTCATCCAAAAAATAATTTAGAACCCCCCTCCCTGAACAAAATCCCCAATAGGCTAAAACTACTCCGGGACTATATATTGGGATTATTATCGCCCACTACCTGTGTCTACAGCTTCCAGTTCCCTTCTATGCGAATGTAGCACGAACCTGCGCCTTCTTAAGTTTTGTCACATAATCATATCCTTGAAGGAAATGTGCTCAAATTGTTGCACATATCTGACTACTCTCACTCACGTGTTTTTCCAAGTGATGAAGTTCCCACATTCACTTAAGCACCTATAGCACCTTCGGCTGTCCTATGCAAATTTAAATAATATTCCACGCCACATCTTTGAGAACAATGGCATATTGACGCTCACTTACCAGTACAATGTACCTTCGTTTCGTCTATCAACACTCGACACCATTGTCCCATTTTATTTTAACCACAGCCTATCCCAGACCTTGAAATCATCCTTGAGGCCTACACATCCAGTCTATTGTAAGCCACCCATTCCATCCCAAAAGAACTGATATTCAACAAATCTTACAATTCCTACCCTCTATTCTTTCAATTCATTCATCCACACACAGGCCATACCATTTTTCATACAAATTCCTCTCCAATATCCTCTACTTCTTCCTTGCCTTGTCTCTGTAGTATCGGCACTGTCATATGGGTTGAAGCAATGTCGGTGACAGTGAGTAGCCGGATGCTAGTCCTGACGCCACCTCTCTTCTCAGGACGCAATCTGTGTACAACATCTGTCTGCGTTTCGAGTAAATCCCATGTGCAAATGTGAGAACGTTTGCCAAGTGTTTGGGTGTCATGTCTTTAAGACAGGACTTAGGTATCGGCCCGGAATTTAGGAAGCTGGATGTGGGAAACCGCCTAAAAACCGCATCCGAGCTAGCTGCACACCGAACCTCGTCATTATCCGCTGGGCGAAATCCATCATAGGCGGGCGCCCCTACCCGGAGTCCGGAGCGGCGTGGTAACATGCCCGGCTCTCCCGACGAGTCATACTCTCCAGTACCTGCGCATATATATTTCTTGCACTGACATACTACTTTTTTCTTGACCATCAAGTTCAATTTTTCACATACATTGTGGAGACTTTCTCTATTTTTCTTTATTTGTATGTCTGCAGGTCTGAAGAACGGGCAGAGTAAGAGTTTTTAAAGTCTAAGTAATATGAAAGGTTGGACACCTCACTCACATAATGGTGCAGTATTCAATCTTGATGGGATATTATTTCATGTCGTTGCAAGCGTAAAGCCTGCATTTCGTCATAGAATTTGCTTTATTCTTCTGTTGTTGATCCTTAACGGTAAGCACTTCTTTGCTGGTACACCATTCACAAATTCACTGCAAAATTGAATTTGCTTCGTACTGTCGCTATACATTTGTAACTTCGAGTCTCTTTGTACATAGTTTAATTGGAACTCGCCATATTCGCTTTCATATTCTGAAAAAGTGAGAGCCGAATTATTTTGGAAAAAGGGTCTGAAATTGAAATACACAAACTACATCTACAGAGCTGTCCCTGTGTAGGTGACATCGAAATCCTGACGGGCAACATCTGCATTATACGGAAGCACTTTGATCGTTGCTCCGCGTACTGCAGCACTTCTAGTTTGCTATAGTCATTAACGAAGGGCTGTGTGAGAAGCGCTTTGACCGTGTCTCTGGAAGGAGCAATCAGCAGCCAATCGTAGCTGCATATAAGCTCTCGTCCATAACGGGACGGGGTTATCTATCTCGATTCCATGTTACCAGAGACTGCAACCAGTAACAGGGAGCGAATTCAACGTCAACCGCTCTGCTTAACAGCATTATTATTCCTCACCTACTGAGTGAAAATCAGTTACGTAATTATGAAGTAGTCCGACACATACGAAACAGGAATGCCCAACTATCGAACGATTTTCCGCCAGCGAACGTGCAAATAGTGTTAAAGACTAACGTAGCAAGACTGGGCTGCTGGTCCCGGCGGAGGTTCGAGTTCTCCCTCGGGCATGGGTGTGTGTGTTTGTCCTTAGGATAATTTAGGTTAAATAGTGCGTAAGCTTAGGGACTGCTGACCTTAGCAGTCAAGTCCCATAAGATTTCATAAACATTTGAACATTTTAACGTAGCAAATTCGATTCCTCTTATCCCAGGCGCGGATTGTAATCGAGGAAACACAATTGGCTGTGTTTCTACATACAAGCCTAAATTTATCTAGTTCTACCCTCGAGTTCATAGTGTAAGTTGTGTGTCCGAAAAAAACAGGCTGTCTCTTCTCTCTTGTTGAGACATGGCTTTTGCAAATTTGGAGCGCTCCCCGCAAAATGCAAAGCTTTTCGTGTAAAGTCTACCAACCTAGTTTTTTCAGAACTGCTGTGTTATTTTCGCGCTAAGTCAACACACTGGTTACGAATCGCGTAACTCTTCTTTGAACATTCCCTGTCTCTCGATAATACAGCCAGATAAAGATTCCGGACAGTCGATCAGAACACCCAGAATTTGTCTGCCGAGGTCAACGTCAACGACTTTCTTTGTGGGTGAACTAAGCTACCTCCGTATTATTGTGGAGTCCGCCTTCCCCAAGAAGAAGTTTACCTGGCCATTTGGGCTTTGGTCACTACCAACACTCTCTACTAGTTTCACAGCACATTAAAAATCATTAGTGAGCATGTATCGATCAGAACGACACTAATGTTGAAGATATTCTGCCGTGCAGTCAATCGCATGTCAGAGCATGTTTCGGGACAACATTATTGTGGTGTCACCGCCAGACACGACACTTGCTAGGTGGCAGCCTTTAAATCGGCCGCGGTCCATTAGTATACGTCGGACCCGCGTGTCGCCACTGTCAGTAATTGCAGACCGAGCGCCACCACACGGCAGGTCTAGAGAGACTTACTAGCACTCGCCCCAGTTGTACGGACGACTTAGCTAGCGATGCAACACTGACGAAGCCTCGTTTATTTGAAGAGCAGACAGTTAGAATAGCCTTCAGCTAAGTCAATGGCTACGACCTAGCAAGGCGCCATAGCAATTGATAGTTATCGTATGAAGCATGTCTCATCAAGAACGATGTACACAATTGATGGATTAAAGTTAAGTATTCCAGCAGCTACGTACTTTTCTTTATATCACTCATTACGTATCCTGCTTCAGACCTCACGCCAGCCTGCGTGAGCTTATAGCGTGCATTTCGGCTTCCTCACACAACACGGTGTTGGCACTTCTGCCGACACTTCAATTATCCCATTTTCAACTGCTAAAAACAAGGAAACCAGATAAAACAATGCTCCTAATAGCGACAGACATAATAAGGATTACAGACATCGTGAGCTGTGCATACCTTTAAAGAATTTCTTCGATTAGTCCTTGTCACAACTGAAAATAACCGTTAGACAAATAGCGACGGAAAATGGTTTTGACGTGGGTTTGATAGATTGGTTGGATGTAGCAGTTAGGCATGGTTACCAGCAAAATCATAAAAATCCAGACAAATATAGAGTAATGACGTATTGGGGAACCATCTCACATAAATCAGCGAGGTTATGTAACAAGAAAGCGGTTAGAACTGTTTTCAAGACGGACAACAAATTAGGACAGAGGCTGAGGCATAAGATCACTACACATGAGGAACGGATGAGTGTATGAAGTAAAATTTCAGGATTGTGGGACTGTGCGGCTGGTCCCGGCGGAGGTTCGAGTCCTCCCTCGGGCATGGGTGTGTGTGTTTGTCCATAGAATAATTTAGCTTAAGTTATGTGTCAGCTTAGGGACTGATGACTTTAGCAGTTAAGTCCCATACGATTTCACACACATTTGAACATTCAGGATTGTGAAGCGAGAAATGCGGGGCAGACGGGACGTAATTTTGAAGCAACAGTTCGTCAGCTGCGGCAGAGCATCTCCAGAACGAGCAATATTCGTTGAGGGACATAAGGGAAAGCATGAGGGCGTTGCACGTTGAAGAAAATGGGTGGTGCTATCAACTTCGGAGGAGGTGGAAATCTGTTGTGCCTTGAAAGAGGAGTGCGTCGGCGTTTTAAATGCCGGGACGGCAGTGTCTGAAGGGTGTTTCTAGGAGCATTTTAGCGATGTCTTCCTTAAGAAGCAGCGACTAAGATACTTTACCTAGTCACACAGGATTTACGGATGCTATTTCCGTTCAGATTGCAGTGCAGAGGTGGTTTTAAATTATAATGGGTTGGGACCAGACAGGCATTTCCCAAAGATTAATGACAGACAGTAGTATCGATGGTGCTGAGCGTTAGGCTTTAGGAAAATATCTTCGTTGGTAGATGATGGCAGCGGAGCATTCGCCTGGGAGACAAACTAAAATTGAAGTAAAATTATAAACATTGCTGCAAGGAATTATACGAATATTGGAAGATAATGGTGGATATCCAAAACGACGTAACGATGTATGTCCTAATCCAAGACGATGAAAAATAAATGCATAACTAAATAGCTCCTTGAGGACTGTTATCATCCTGGATAGTGTGTTCGTACGCGGTGCTGACATCCACTAGTGAAGAATTAGTAATTTCTTATAACACTATCAAATAAACCGGAAACGGAAGTAGACTAGGATCTTTCACCTACTAAAACATCACAATCGTCCCGAAAAATAGGCATTGGGAAGCTTTCCAGTTACGGGTACTCCTGCTAACTGATAAAAGGCGACTGAATGCAAAAACAGCCGATGTGAAAAACGCGGGAATTATGGAAAACGTTTTGACGCCGTGTTGAGGTCGTGTGCTGTTTGGAATGCTGTTCACATACTTCACTCGAGTGAGTGCTCATTCCAGTTTATTTTATTGTTGGTCCCACTCTGACATTCGCTCATTGTATATTATATTTGCACTGTAAATTAACTGCATATTTCTTTTTAAAATGTTACGGCAGATTAAACACATAGGGCTACGGTACCGAAGTAAACGGATAAGTTCTGATATAACAAGAGGCCACTTTTCAACTAAATACCCTAGTGAGCAAGTAAATATGAGACAGACACCGGCTGGGATAGGGTGCGCGTCTATCGCCATGGCGAGTTTAACAGCTTGTAGCGCCATGTCGGTCTGTGTAGTTCATTTTCATTTACTTTTTATTAAGTGACTTGGATTTGCTGAACTATATTGCCAATACAAACGAATATTTGTACGAAATCACATACACCGAGAAATGACATATTTGATCAATGTTTTAAGATTATTTTGCAGTGTCCACATGTATACAGCAAAGGCATCTTAACGTATCAGCTATACACAAAATATAACATAAAAACAACTAAACAGCAACTGGGACGAATACATCTGGAGATTAGAGGGTTCATGCAATGATGGAAAGTATAGTGAGTGTCATATACACTCGTTACATGGATAAAGTACGGCATTGTAAAGGCCTCTGGCACGTCAATGTCGTGCAACATGAGGTTTTCGCTGTCAGAAGACGGGTGTCCTGGACTTTTTGCGCGACACCGTCTCAAGGGTGTACAATGCACAATAAGTACGAGAATCAACTCCTTGGGCAACAGGCTATCGATGACGAGTCATCGACGACTGCAACCTCTCACCAAACTGAAGTTCAAGCAGGTGAAATACCATCTGCGGCACAAGGAGCACATAACAGCTGTATCACGATGTTCAACCAGCCCTTCCATAGAACACCTTTCAAAACAGAGGCAAAACAGTTTACGGCCACGTCCATAGAGTATTTATTTTTCGCTCAATGTGTTAACACCACACGGAACGCAGAGTCCGATTGCTTTCTTTCAGATTTTGTGCAAACGACGATGATGATTAGTGTTTTAGGGCGCACAACAGCGAGGTTATCAGCGCCCGCAAACGACGTAGATACTAAAGTCATAAGACTAAGAAAAATTAAAATAAGATTTATGTGTCTACCACTTGGAAACACTGATGAGCATTGTGCCACCTTTCATTCCCAAATCACGGACCGGAGCTCGCGCCAGATAGCCTCCAACATAAAGTCCAACTGATTCACGTCAGGTGAATTAGGAGGCCGAAACACCAACGTCAGTCCACTAACATTCTCATCAAACCACTACAGTACGTTTCTGCCCGAAGATATAAAACACGATGCGGCTGGTCCACAGTAGCGTTCGCGTGGACCGAAGATGTCATGGTACCTTCGATTACTATAACAGGTCCCATGGAGGTCGAAGTGAACGCCCATCCCCCCCCCCCCCCCCCCATCTACGGTTTAACACTGCCGCAACAGGCAGCATCTGATCAGTCACAGTTCATGTAAGCGTAGGCTTCCGCGGCCGTTGTCTTCTTCAATAAAATTCTTCAGGGTATCAGACCGCATCGTCATAATTTAAAATGCGCCAACGTTTCGGCCAGCGTTGCAGCTAGCCTTCATCAGGGCCTTACGTTAACTGCTTCATAGTGCAGTCGCAGCCATAAATTGGCCAATAAGTGGAGTGTGGCCTTGTGGCGCCACAAGACCAACGCTGCAGATGAAGCAGTGCTGTCTAGCGGCCGTCATCGGGTTCCACGCATACCACCTGGAATGCACTGCGATACTACCACACAACACGCTGGTCCTACACGACAGGCGAGATGTCACGTGTCATCAACCCTTTTCATCACACTCCCACCCCTATGGGAGTGGATCAGACAGAGAAGAAACTGGGTTCATATTGCATTGTCATCCGGCTCTGAACTACGTTTAAAGATTCAAATGGCTCTGAGCACTATGGGACTTATCACCTGAGGTCATCAGTCTCCTATAACTTAGAACTACTTATACCTAAGTAACCTAAGCACATCACAGACATCCATGCCCGAGGCAGGATTCGAACTGTGACCGTAGCAGCCGCGCGGTTCCGGACTGAAACGCCTAGAACCGCTTGCCCACCGCGGCCGGCGAAGTTTAAAATTTCAGGTCTCTGGTTCATTCGGAAGTTAGTTTAAAATCAATTGCAAAATTTCTACCGAACACACAGACAAACAAAAATACGAACTTACGAGAATGTGGAAAAATAAGTACTTAGCAGAAGAACTGATGGTGGTAAGGATGGCGCATGACATATGGAAGATATTAAGAAACAGAATCAACTCCACTTACGAACAAAATAAACCATAAATTTGAGAAATAAATTATAAGTTTGCAGAAAGGAAGTTGTTAACTGAGACGTGCACGGCTACAAGAAGAGCAATGCATGAAGCTTTTGATATCTACATTGTCAGACTGTTATACATATTAGTCTCAAATTACATTTCAGTCATATGACAAGGCTCTCAGTGATATAAAGCTAGTGCCCAGACACACACAACCGAGACAGGAAACAAAATAGAAACAGCAACAGAAGATAAGGTGACTGACAAATTAACCTATAGCACACTAGTGTGAAAACGTAAGGATGAAAATAACTTTTGCACTATGTGTCACTGCAAAGTAACATAGCGCGATGAAACTTCAACCATATGTACGTAGCCTTGCTGCAGTTTAGTGCTGAATATAAACAGTATAGTGCAGAAGGTAAGTGAAAGAAATATGCAATGAGAACAGTAGAAACAGTATACACTACTGGCTATTAAAATTGCTAAACCAAGAAGAAATGCAGATGATAAACGTGTATTCATTGGACGAATATGTTACACTAGAACTGACATGTGATTACATTTTGACGCAGTTTGG
Source organism: Schistocerca americana (assembly GCF_021461395.2). NCBI lineage: Eukaryota > Metazoa > Arthropoda > Insecta > Orthoptera > Acrididae > Schistocerca > Schistocerca americana. The sequence continues at coordinate 465,648,204 of NC_060124.1, read as the reverse complement.
GTGCATAGATCCTGAGAAATCAGTACCCAGAACAACCACCTCTGGCCGTAATAACGGCCTTGATAAGAGTGGGCATTAAGTCAAACAGAACTCGGATGGCGTGTACAGGTACAGCTGCCCATGCAGCTTCAACACGATATCACAGTTAATCAAGAGTGGTGACTGGCGTACGGTGACGAGCCAGTTGCTCGGCCACCATTGACCAGACGTTTTCAATTCGTGAGAGATCTGGAGACTGTGCTGGCCAGGACAGCAGTCGACCTTTTTCTGTATCCAGAAAAGCCCGTACAGGACCTGCAACATGCGGTCGTGCGTTATCCTACTGAAATGTAGGGTTTCGCCGAGATCGAATGAAGGGTAGAGCCACGGGTCGTAACACATCTGAAATGTAACGTCCACTGTTCAAAGTGCCGTCAATGCGAACAAGAGGTGACCGAGACGTGTAACCAATGACACCCCATACCATCACGCCGGGTGATACGCCAGTATGGCGATGACGAATACACGCTTCCAATGTGCGTTCACCACGATGTCGCCAAACACGGATGCGACCATCATGATGCTGTAAACAGAGCCTGGATTCTTCAGAAAAAATGACGTTTCGCCATTCGTGCACCCAGGTTCGTCGCTGAGTACACCATCGCAGGCGCTCCTGTATGTGATGCAGCGTCAAGGATAACCGCAGCCATGGTCTCCGAGCGGATAGTCCATGCTGCTGCAAACGTCGTCGAACTGTTCGTGCAATGGTTATTGTCTTGCAAACGTCGCCATCTGTTGACTCAGGGATCGAGACGTGGCTGCACGATACGTTACAGCCGTGCGGATAAGATGCCTGTCATCTCGAATGCTAGTGATACGAGGCCGTTGGGATCCAGCAAGGCGTTCCGTATTACCTTCCTAAACCAACCGATTCCATATTCTGCTAACAGTCATTGGATCTCAACCAACGCGAGCAGCAATGTCGTGATACGATAAACCGTAATCGTGACAGGCTGCAATCCGACCTTTATCAACGTCGGAAACGTGATGGTACGCATTTCTCCTCATTACTTGAGGCGCCACAACAATGTTTCACCAGGCAACACCGGTCAACTGCTGTTTGTGTATGAGAAATCTGTTTGAAACTTTCCTCATGTCAGCACGTTGTAGCTGTCGCCACCGGTGCCAACCTTGTGTGAATGCTCTGAAAAGCTAATCATTTGCATATCACAGCATCTTCTTTCTGTCGGTTGAATTTCGCGTCTGTAGCACGTCACCTTCGTTGTTTAGCAATTTTAATGGCCCGTAGTGTAATAGTACAATTACACTGACGTTACGGAGATTTATGATGGTTCCCTTGACATTAGAAACGGCAGTACATGGTTCTTAATGCGGTATGTAATCACTAATGACCAGTTACGGCAGTGCATGCTCTCCAACGTGTTCCCATGCTACCTACAAAGTTGGCAAGGAGTTCTTCAGTAGGGCTTTCCATTACTCCAGCAGCGCGGTAGAAAACTGCTCTGTGATTGCTGGTGCATATGGACATGCTACAATACGGCTCCCCAACGCGCCACACACGTCCTCCACGGGACTTTAGTTCGGGGAACGGGCGGGCCAGTGTGTTCGTCGATTATCCTCTCGTTCCAATTTCTCCTGCACTTGCATTTCGCAATGCGGCCGCTCTGTGTCATCCATAAAAATGAAGTAATGGCCAAATGTGCTCCTGGAAATGCCCCCATGTGAAAGGAGTACAGTGTCACAATAATGCTGACCGGTTAGTATATTATGTTTAAAGGTTTGAAAGTCAGTAGGATTCGACAACACAACATTATGCCTCCACACACCATAACACTTGGACCACCAAAATATCATGTTTTACAGTGTTCCTCGGTGGATTTTGTACTCTCAAGTTCAGAAAATTGGGAACACGTGCGTCTTTTTAGGGCTGCATTCAGATTTTATTGTTATGGATGACAATTCGTGATCGCACCCAGCGCAGGTGGAGGAGTTCTTGGGAGGAGGAGAGGATATTCGGCGAATGGTCTGATATGCCCATTCGTGTGACGGGAAACCCATCGATCACAGGTTGGATGCGTCGGGAAAAGATACTGAAAGGTATGTGCTAAGGTTTTATCAGGATAGATCCAGAAAATAAAGTCGGTAGTTGCCAACCGCAAGGTGGAATGAGTATAATATCTTTGTGTAGGAGGGTCTTTGGTGGTTAAGAGAGCTGGGTGCCCGTAGGAAGCAGACGTGTGGTGACAGCTTTAAGGTAGGACGCGCACTCGCTGTGCAGTTAAACTAAGCAAACTTTAGCACGAAAATGAGAGAAGATGTATAATGATTTCAAAAACGTTTTTTTTTTTTTTATAATGTTCAGAGTTAGGATTTGTATGTCCATGGTTTGACGCAGTAAGAGTTTTGTAAAAATTTTTGTAATAGTGATTTTTGATACAAAAATGTTGGAAATGGTAGGTTTCCTGTATGACTTAAAATTTTAACAATATACACTCCTGGAAATTGAAATAAGAACACTGTGAATTCATTGTCCCAGGAAGGGGAAACTTTATTGACACATTCCTGGGGTCAGATACATTACATGATCACACTGACAGAACCACAGGCACATAGACACAGGCAACAGAGCATGCACAATGTCGGCACTAGTACAGTGTATATCCACCTTTCGCAGCAATGCAGGCTGCTATTCTCCCATGGAGACGATCGTAGAGATGCTGGATGTAGTCCTGTGAAACGGCTTGCCATGCCATTTTCACCTGGCGCCTCAGTTGGACCACCGTTCGTGCTGGACGTGCAGACCGCGTGAGACGACGCTTCATCCAGTCCCAAACATGTTCAATGGGGGACAGATCCGGAGATCTTGCTGGCCAGGGTAGTTGACTTACACCTTCTAGAACACGTTGGGTGGCACGGGATACATGCGGACGTGCATTGTCCTGTTGGAACAGCAAGTTCCCTTGCCGGTCTAGGAATGGTAGAACGATGGGTTCGATGACGGTTTGGATGTACGGTGCACTATTCTGTGTCCCCTCGACGATCACCAGTGGTGTACGGCCAGTGTAGGAGATCGCTCCCCACACCATGATGCCGGGTGTTGGCCCTGTGTGCCTCGGTCGTATGCAGTCCTGATTGTGGCGCTCACCTGCACGGCGCCAAACACGCATACGACCATCATTGGCACCTAGGCAGAAGCGACTCTCATCGCTGAAGACGACACGTCTCCATTCGTCCCTCCATTCACGCCTGTCGCGACACCACTGGAGGCGGGCTGCACGATGTTGGGGCGTGAGCGGAAGACGGCCTAACGGTGTGCGGGACCGTAGCCCAGCTTCATGGAGACGGTTGCGAATGGTCCTCGCCGATACCCCAGGAGCAACAGTGTCCCTAATTTGCTGGGAAGTGGCGGTTCCGTCCCCTACGGCACTGCGTAGGATCCTACGGTCTTGGCGTGCATCCGTGCGTCGCTGCGGTCCGGTCCCAGGTCGACGGGCACGTGCACCTTCCGCCGACCACTGGCGACAACATCGATGTACTGTGGAGACCTCACGCCCCACGTGTTGAGCAATTCGGCGGTACGTCCACCCGGCCTCCCGCATGTCCACTATACGCCCTCGCTCAAAGTCCGTCAACTGCACGTACGGTTCACGTCCACGCTGTCGCGGCATGCTACCAGTGTTAAAGACTGCGATGGAGCTCCGTATGCCACGGCAAACTGGCTGACACTGACGGCGGCGGTGCACAAATGCTGCGCAGCTAGCGCCATTCGACGGCCAACACCGCGGTTCCTGGTGTGTCCGCTGTGCCGTGCGTGTGATCATTGCTTGTACAGCCCTCTCGCAGTGTCCGGAGCAAGTATGGTGGGTCTGACACACCGGTGTCAATGTGTTCTTTTTTCCATTTCCAGGAGTGTATATATTGAGATCAACATTGTGTTTAACAGCTGGAATCGTAATCACATCCTTTGCTTGTCTTGAATATGAAAATGAATAGTAAAGTAAAGTTACCGACCAATGAAAGAACGTAAAGAAAAATGAGGCAATATATATGTGCAGTTCATGGTGTGAAATCGATTTGGGTATAACTAAAGTTATCAGAGCAAAGTTATTTCAAATAACAAATTTTATGCCATTTCACAACTGGCAATATTCATGGCAAGAAATAATTTCATTAAGTAAACATCAGGGCCAAAAGTTAATTTTTCAGTACCATCTTAATGCCATTGCACAAACGGCATTATTCTCTTAAACTTGATTGCTGAGTCAAATACATGTTTCATTACTGGCAAAATGGAGGCGTGCAAGAAACAAGTTCACAGACGCAGTCAGATGCGGGTTTGTTGAATAATTAATTTGAAATTGATAGTTTCACTAGTTAAAAAGGAAACAATTTTGGTCAGATACTCTCACTTTCAGTACCGCAGCACGTCCACATGTACCAACGACCATCCAGCAACTGTCAGTTGCCCTAGTGGACAATGAAACACCTTACTACACAGACTCCTTACCAGTCTTGCGGCCTGCGTGGGAAAATGTTGCAGAGCGTGCATTGTCGTCAGTATTGCAAACCCTGTTAATAACCATTATCCACGACTTGTAATATCCAGGGGACCGTATTAAATCGCGGTAACTTAACTTCAGTGTAATTATTGTCTTTGAATAAAAGTGTCATTTCTATTTGTCTCATTGCGTATTTCTTCCAATTATCTCCTGTACAATATCTGTGGTCCAAGTTTCATCGACCTATGTTATTTGGCAGTGACACATGATGTGAAAGTTATATTCATCCGTAAGTTTTGCACACCCGGATAGTAAGAGGGTCACTCCAAAACAAATGCACACTATTTTTTTTTACAATCCATCTTTTATTCTACATGTTCGAAAGTTTTAAAGTGTACATATACATCATTTAGGAACAATATTTTCTTTTCTCAACATAATTTCCATCCCTCGCAACTGCCTTACGCCATCTTGGAACCAGCGCCTGTATACCCGCAAGGTAAAATTCTGGACCAACCTGTTGGAGCCACTGTTTGGCAGCGTGCACAAGGGAGTCACCATCCTTAAACCTCGTTCCACGAAGAGAGTCTTTCAGTTTCCCAAATAGATGATAGTCACATGAAGCCAGGTCAGGACTGTAAGGCGGGTGTTTCAGTGTTGTCCATCCGAGTTTTGTGATCGCTGCCATGGTTTTTTGACTGACATGTGGCTGTGCATAGTTGTGCAACAACAAAACGTTCTGCTTTTGCCGATGTGGTTGAACACAACTCAGTCGAGCTTGAAGTTTCTTCAGTGTCGTCACATATGCATCGAATTTAAAGTGGTTCCTCTTGGCATGATGTCTACAAGCAAGAGTCCTTTGCAATCGAAAAACACCATAGCCATAACTTTTCCAGCAGAAAGTGTGGTTCTGAATTTTTTTCTTGGGTGACTTCGTATGATGCCACTCCATTGATTGCCTCTTCGTCTCTGGCGAAAAATGATGGAGCCATGTTTCATCACCTGTAACAATTCTTCCAAGAAATTCATCTCCACCATTCTCATACTGTTCAAAAAGTTCACTGCATACCGTGTTTCTTGTTTCTTTGTGAGCCACTGTCAACATCCTGGGAACCCACCTGGCACAAACCTTTTTTTACGCCAACACTTCCAGTATTTTGCAAACACTTCCTTCCCCTATCCCAACGTAGCTTGTCAATTCGTTCACTGTGACGCGTCAGTCAGCAGTCACCAATTCGTTACCTCTCTGCACATTGTCTGGAATGTGTGCAGTACGAAGCCTGCCACTGCGAGGACGATCCTCAATATTGCCGTGCCCCCTTTCATCACGTAACCTGCTTGCCCGTCGACTAACTGTACTGCAATCGACAGCAGCATCTCCATACACCTTTTTCAACCTCTTGTGGATGTTTCCCAGTGTCTCGTTTTCACATCACAGGAATTCTATGACAGCACGTTGCTTCTGACGAACGTCAAGTGTAACAGCCATCTTGAAGACATGCTGTAAGGGCGCCACTCACGGGAACGGGTGAACTATATTTGGCAACAAGCGGGAAGGATGTATCTACACAATGAAAAATTTTCACACATGCAGAACGAAAACTGTATTTTTACAAAAATAGTGTGCATTTCTTTTGGAGTGACCCTCGTAACTGAGCAGATGATGTAAGCTGAGCCGCCCGGAGTGGCTGCGTGGTTAGAGGCGCCATGTCACGGATAGCGCAGCCCCTCCTGCCGGAGGTTCGAGTCCTCCCTCGGGCATGGGTTTGTGTGTTGTTCTTAGCATAAGATAGTTTAAGTAGTGTGTAAATCTAGGGACCGATGACCTCAGCAGTTTGGTCCCTTAGAAATTCACACATATTTGAACATTTTATGTAAGCTCAGTTGCCTGTCTTACGGTGCATTAAATGTTTTCCTGGCTAATTTTACTTCGCCCGCCCTGTGGAGCCTGTTAATGGCCTCTGACGATAATATAGCTGTAATCTCAGGCTGTTCGCAGCTGATGCTCTCATTTACGACTAGAAATTTTATTAGGCAGGATGTGCAGCAATGTCTAGTTAAATGTTCACAAAGAAGCTAAATCGTAGCAGCCCAAAATTACAGGGATAATGTGCGCCCCCATAGCTCAGTGGCCAGCATGTTTGACTCCCATGCAACAGCCGTGGGTTCGATTCCTAGCCGAGTCGTTAATTTTCTGCGCTCAGGAACTAGGTACTGTGTTGTCCTCATCATCATTTGAGCATCATCGATACACAAGTCGGCCAATGTAGCGTCAACTGAAAAGACTTACAACTCGGCGGCCGAACTTCTCCAGCCTTAAAGGCCAAACTATCATTTTATTTTTCACACGATTAATCACTTGCAACTACGTCATATCAGTCCATACACGTGTTTAAGGATATCAATGTGTAGAGCTATGTAGCGTAACTACCAAGCAAGCTGCTCTAGATAGAGAAAATTGTTAGTCTTAATTTACTGTTTCAGATATTGTAAAAGATTGAAAAATATGATCAAGAATTGAAAATACTAATCAAAAATTGGAAAAGTTGGAGAAAGAAAGTAAAACATCGCTTCAGGAAAACAGTAACTGTCAAATTCTAAAGTTGGCAGGGGTAAAATACAGGGAGCGAAAGGCTATTTACAATTTGTACAGAAACCAGATGGCAGTTATATGAGTCGAGGGGCACGAAAGGGAAGCAGTGGTTGGGAAGGGAGTGAGACAGGGTTGTAGCCTCTCCCTGATGTTATTCAATCTGTATATTGAACAAGCAGTAAAGGAAACAAAAGAAAAATTTGGAGTAGGTATTAAAATCCAGGGAGAAGGAATAAAAATTTTGAGGTTCGCCGATGACATTGTAATTCTGTCAGAGACAGCAGAGGACTTGGAAGAGCAGTTGAACGGAATGGACAGTGTCTTGAAAGGAGGATATAAGATGAACATCAACAAAGCAAAACAAGGATAATGGAATGTAGTCGAATTAAGTCGGGTGATGCTGAGGGAATTAGATTAGGAAATGAGACACTTAAAGTAGTAAAGGAGTTTTGCTATTTGGGGAGCAAAATAACAGATGATGGTCGAAGTAGAGAGGATATAAAATGTAGACTGGCAATGGCAAGGAAAGCGTTTCTGAAGAACAGAAATTTGTTAACATCGAGTATAGATTTAAGTGTCAGGAAGTCGTGTCTGAATGTATTTGTATGGAGTGTAGCCATGTATGCAAGTGAGACATGAACGATAAATAGTTTGGACAAGAAGAGAATAGAAGCTTTCGAAATGTGGTGCTACAGAAGAATGCTGATGATTAGATGGGTAGATCACATAACTAATGAGGAGATATTGAATAGAATTGGGGAGAAGAGGAGTTTGTGGCACAACTTGACAATAAGAAGGGATCGTTTGGTAGGACATGTTCTGAGGCATCAGGGGATCACAAATTTAACATTGGAGGGCAATGTGGAGGGTAAAAATCGTAGAGGGAGACAAAGAGATGAATACACTAAGCAGATTCAGGAGGATGTAGGTTGCAGTAAGTACTGGGAGATGAAGAAGCTTGCACAGGATAGCATAGCATGTAGAGCTGCATGAAACCAGCCTCAGGACTGAAGACCACAACAACAACAACAATGAAGAGTGACTACAACTAGATATCAGATGCAACTGATAGTTAGCGAACAGAACTCTCTAAGACATTTAATCAATGTAATTATGAAATCCGAAAAATAATTAACAAAAAATTAAATGGATTCAAAACTGAAATTCAAGAACTGAATTATCGAACGAAACTAATGAAGCACTGAGACGAATGTAGGAGATTACGAGGCACGGGAAGTGATTACTGACTATGCAATTATACCGTGAGATTATCCCGGGCACTGAAAGTGGTCTAGTGGCTAGCGTTGCTGCCTCTGTATCACGGGGTCCCGGGTTCGATTCCCAGCAGGATTTGAGATTTTCTCTGCCCGGGGAATGGATGTTTGTGTTGTCCTCATCATTTCATCATCATCATTCGTGACAGTGGCTAGATTGGTCTGTGTAAAACAAATAGAACTGTGTAAAAGTTGGGACTTTGTACGGGCACTGATAACCTCGCAGTTGTGCGCCCCACAAACAAAACATCATCATCCCGGGGCAATAAATGTGCTGATTATGATGAACAAAGTATTGTGGCAAACGTGTTGTGACGCCAGACATAATAAATGCCACTGCAATCGTTCCATGCAATAACTATGTAAAAAGCGACTGATTATGTGAGGCAGACGGCATTGAAGTGGTATTTCATTTGCCAAAGGCAGACAACCTTTCGACGGAATGCACCGAAACTGCCTCGAAGACTGAGTTGTGTAAAACTATATTAGGGAGGGACGGACTGTCAAGAATTTGTCATCAAACACAACTGAATTGGTGGCAGACGTACTTGAACGGATTTGCAACCAGTTTAAGAACAGTTATAATGAACTTCGTAATAGCATAGGAAATAAGAATGATTCGTCTGAAACGTGTGGTTGTAACGAGAAATTACGAAGGCTTCATCTGTGGATTTCATTACAAGAAGACTTAGAGAAGTGTACTTAACCAGAGTTATGTTTTTCACTGTCCAAAAGCTGAACGGTTTTTATTTGAAGATAGGCGTGAGAAGAAGGCCTGCAGAAAAGTATAGAACCAGAACAGTGTGTAATATTGCGTAAAAGCCACCGCAAGTCGTGTTAAATGACACACGTGAAGACCTCCTTGCAGATCAGCGTGTTGTAGCTCTCCACAAAAAATGTGATGTTTCAAAGTAGTGTGAGTTTGAACTAACAGACGATAGTTGGTACTATTTTGAGCTTACGTCAATGGACTGTAGTTGTTAGCTACAGTGAGTTCTTCATAATCAAACCTACGTGCAGAGAAGTTATATACACGTTTCTCAGGCTCTTACAGGACTCTGCAACAGGCAATAACTGTGGTTCACGTAGTGTTGTTTTACCATTTCTGTCGCAAGTAGCCAAGACTCTAGGCTACTAAAGCTGCCGTGAAGGCCCTCACAAACGATCAAACCTGTTTCTCAAGTGAGCCCTTGTGCAACAAGCCCATGCACGTACAAAGTTCGTCAGTTTAACCTTACTATGAATCAGACGCTATTCGTGTACGTGAGTATTTTGACAGTACCGAGAACGGCCACAAAAGTAGACAAAGCACTCCTGGCATTGACGCTGGAAATGTATTTAAAGAAGAAGAAGAAGAAAACAGTGAGAGAGATATTGACCTAAGAAAATCTGCTAAAGGAAATATTATTCTCAGAACTCGACGATTACTTGAACTTTCTTCGAACGGAAAATGAAACTTTTAAAAACTTCTTAAGGCCCTCGAAAAAGAGGAAACTTGTCTGTCAGATTCGTTCTTATCTACCGAGGGACCTGTCAAACAAGCCCGTAAACTTACCAGGAAAGTTTCTCAATTTAACCTTACGTCTGAAGCAGACACTTTTCGTGTATGACCTACTTTGGCACTAGTGAGAATGGCTACAAATGCAGGTGAAGTATTTCTAACACCGTCTCTGGCACCGTATTTAAAGAAGAAGAAAACAAGACGTTGGTACAGGAAACTGTAACACCCCAAATATGGAACCCCTAATGAAAGCCCATTGCTAGTAAAAGAAATAGCAAAATTAGTTATCCTGTCATTCACTGGAGCTACTGACAATAAAATTAACACTATTGCAAGTTTGACTAACAGGAATACTATGTAACTCATAACGTTTATTATAAAGAAAGGACTAAATGAAAGACTATCGGACTTCTTTACGAATGTTAAAGCCCAGACCATATATCGATCAGAGACAGCATTTATCCAAGAAGAGAGTTGTAGACCCATCGAGCTGTAAGTTCGCTGCAATGGAGATGTTAATTCAGTCTCTCTTGTAGACGTCGCAATAGTAGTAAGCCTATTGAACGCTACTGGATTACTTCAAACCGATCTGAAGTCTTAAAAGTTTTCCAGTATCGACTTAACGCACTAGTCGGAATTTCGAACTGAAGTAAAATAACCTTTACAGTTTAGCCAGACAACGGAGCAGTTAGAAAAGTAACTCGTGTGATACCTGATTAACGCTGGGACTTAGTCTTCGTGATCTGCGATTGTCACGAACATCAAAGGACACAGCAATATACCAACCGCCGACATAAACTCTATTATTAGCCTTGAGTAGGAAAGAGCTACACGCAATCACGAAGAACTTAACAGTTACGCCGTGTTGTCGGAATCTGTAGTCAATGTCAGAATGGCTGATGCAAATAGATTCAAGACCCTGAATGACAGGTCGGTGTTTTTTCAGTACAGTTTTAAATAATTACGAAGTTAAATAAACTCCAATGTAACCTTAATGCTTCGTGTCGGCTACGTCATTTAATGGAAATTTAGTGTGTAACTGTGAAATTAACTATTTCTTGAGAGAATGCAGAAGTTAAAGGTGATTTAGTGATTTTATTAACAGTGAACAGCAAGTATGCACCGAAATACGACGCTTTCGGTACGTTGTCAGAAGAGTATTTTATCTGTGGAATTACGTTGCGTTAGTTGTTGAATTAACACCATAGCGACGCCTTAACGACGCTATATTAGTTAATAAATCAACATCTTCGCAAAACCACTATGTGGCATCGGCTTGAGTGATGGATTTTATAATTCAAGATATCCTATTATCTGTGTTTGAACACTCAATCGAAAACCGGGCATAAGGATTACAGTTATCATGTTCGTGTAAGCTTATCAGCCTGTCGCGAACACGCGAAACATATTCCGTTAATTGTTTCAGGTCAAGGGGCTTCTTGCGGTACCGGGTGGTGCAGTCGCTGTGGGTTTGAAGTAAAGAAGACCAACAGACTTCGGACACTAGTGCTTCAATTTTAAACAAGGGCTCCTTACACATTCCGGCGTGCTGCTACATCGATACGCTGACATCAGTCTAAGGGAGATAGCGTCTGAAACTAATCAACCAAGCGAGGAGTTTGTTTTTAACAGTTGCAGATCGGAGTCGTCAGGATCGACGGACACTGTTCCATGTGAGCCAGACTGGGACAACTATCACCATTGAGCCGACACAAATAAAACGCCACAAAACGATTTACAACGAGAGAGAAATATAGACGTGAAAACCTGGTAATGAAAATGCTGCATTGAAACTCTGATGGTTACGTCAATTTTCTGATGATGGGCAGCGAAACTTTTAATGGGTAACTTTTGTAGAGGTACTTCACCCTCCCGTAGAAAAAGAAGACACATATACGTGAAAATGAAACTTTATCCCATTCTACTTGCTTCTCTAATGACAGATAAATAAAATATCATAACATAGGAAAATACGGCCCACGTCGTCCGTGGAAGAAGCGAATAATTTCGATTTCTGTTATTCCATTGCACTCCCGCTTGTATGTTCTAAATAAAATAGTGAATTTTATTCACTATTTTATATGGCTGGGAAAGATGTGATACACTACCAACACTGTCAGTGCTACTTTGTTTTCGGCCTTGATTGTTGTTTCCACAGTTGTGGAAACTCACGGTAGAGTAGGATCAATTGTAATAAAACAGTTTTTCACTATACATATGTGGCAAATCAGCGGGACAAACAGCGTCCGCCATCTTGTCAAACTTTCCGTCATCAAAATTACTCGCAAACATGTCAGACAAGCTCGTCAAACAACACCGTACGCAGTCAAATATTTGGCGAGCACAGTTCAGTTTGACAAGATGTTTGTTCGTTGACGGGAGCCTTAATGTTTTTAGTATTTTCATGATGGCGAGGCATTCAGTGCAAATCAACATGTCGGCGTGCGGAAACTTGTGAAGATGACGTCATCGGACAATTAACCCCCCCCCCCCCCCCCCCCCCCCCCCCCCCCCCCCCCCCCGCGGTGCACACGTTTCGTGTATGACGCCGCTGTAGCGGCATCGGAGATGTCCAGCTGTCACGTCCACAGTGATGCGTTTCCAGATCCAGCGGTGACGATGTGACAAACCTGTACTTCATGGAACTACGTAATTGAGTGTCAAGCACATCTCAAAATACACCAAATGCGTTCAAAGCAGTGTAACCAGCGATACGACCATTATATGTGCACTTTAGTCCCCAGCGGCGAGTATATCACAGCTCAGTGCTTTGATAAATGGTGTCATTGTGTGTGAAATGCAGCCCAATGAAGTGTTTACAATTATCCAATGCTGTGCAATAATTAACAGTGTTCGTGATGTGTTACAAAATTGATTTCATTGTCACATGTCTATAAATGGATTACAGCTAGGTATTACAAAGCGGGCCGCAGATTCCTTGTAACTTAAGTTCTGATGCGTAAAAGCCACGTATAACACTATACAGCAGGCTAGCGTTACCCTCTGAGAGGAATTTAGAAATGTTTTGACCGTGTGTTTACCTAACGGGTAGAGGGTATCGAACAGTAATTTCATATCAATGGCAATTAATAGAAAACTGAAAGACGTTATTTTGGAATTAATGAAAGCAGTAAAGTTCACGTGAACGAAACAACAAACGGCCGCCAGCCTAATTAGGCATAATAATTTGAAACATTAAGTTTAAAGGAAAATGAAACTGAGTTGTTAAAATGGCTTTCATTAAAACTCCTTTTAAATAGTGCAATGAATACACACGACGGCCGGACGAACTGAGTAGTGGGTAGCAGTCGTTACTATTTCCACAAATCAGCAATCAAAGAAAGTTAAATGATATTTCACTCATAGCAATAATAGTTACTGTCTCAATCATTAACCAATTCAGCACTAAGATGTTATTCAAGACGTCACGAGACTAAAATTGGGCATAACAAGAGCCCTGGATTAACTAACATACAAACACCACAAACGAAGTTAAATAACACTACAAAAGCACTTTTTATAAAACACCACAAACGAAGTTAAATAACACTACATAAGCACTTTTTATACTCTCACTATTATGGAAATGTGTCAGATTTCTTTAGCAAGTGCAATATTCCGTTTACCTTTCTCATAATAGTAAAAAATATAGTGGGGACCCATAAATTGAAACTGTTTTTACAGGAAAATTCTGTGACTATTTCAGAAACTATTTGCATTTGCCAAAATTGATTCCTAACCGCACTTGAAACAATTTTTATGTTCGTACTTTAAAGCAAGTAATTCAAATATTAAGTTCAATGAACTTCAGAAAATACACTCCTGGAAATTGAAATAAGAACACCGTGAATTCATTGTCCCAGGAAGGGGAAACTTTATTGACACATTCCTGGGGTCAGATACATCACATGATCACACTGACAGAACCACAGGCACATAGACACAGGCAACAGAGCATGCACAATGTCGGCACTAGTACAGTGTATATCCACCTTTCGCAGCAATGCAGGCTGCTATTCTCCCATGGAGACGATCGTAGAGATGTTGGATGTAGTCCTGTGGAACGGCTTGCCATGCCATTTCCACCTGGCGCTTCAGTTGGACCAGCGTTCGTGCTGGACGTGCAGACCGCGTGAGACGACGCTTCATCCAGTCCCAAACATGCTCAATGGGGGACAGATCCGGAGATCTTGCTGGCCAGGGTAGTTGACTTACACCTTCTAGAGCACGTTGGGTGGCACGGGATACATGCGGACGTGCATTGTCCTGTTGGAACAGCAAGTTCCCTTGCCGGTCTAGGAATGGTAGAACGATGGGTTCGATGACGGTTTCGATGTACCGTGCACTATTCAGTGTCCCCTCGACGATCACCAGTGGTGTACGGCCAGTGTAGGAGATCGCTCCCCACACCATGATGCCGGGTGTTGGCCCTGTGTGCCTCGGTCGTATGCAGTCCTGATTGTGGCGCTCACCTGCACGGCGCCAAACACGCATTCGACCATCATTGGCACCAAGGTAGAAGCGACTCTCATCGCTGAAGACGACACGTCTCCATTCGTCCCTCCATTCACGCCTGTCACGACACCACTGGAGGCGGGCTGCACGATGTTGGGGCGTGAGCGGGAGACGGCCTAACGGTGTGCGGGACCGTAGCCCAGCTTCATGGAGACGGTTGCGAATGGTCCTCGCCGATACCCCAGGAGCAACAGTGTCCCTAATTTGCTGGGAAGTGGCGGTGCGGTCCCCTACGGCACTGCGTAGGATCCTACGGTCTTGGCGTGCATCCGTGCGTCGCTGCGGTCCGGTCCCAGGTCGACGGGCACGTGCACCTTCCGCCGACCACTGGCGACAACATTGATGTACTGTGGAGACCTCACGCCCCACGTGTTGAGCAATTCGGCGGTACGTCCACCCGGCCTCCCGCATGCCCACTATACGCCCTCGCTCAAAGTCCGTCAACTGCACATACGGTTCACGTCCACGCTGTCGCGGCATGCTACCAGTGTGAAAGACTGCGATGGAGCTCCGTATGCCACAGCAAACTGGCTGACACTGACGGCGGCGGTGCACAAATGCTGCGCAGCTAGTGCCATTCGACGGCCAACACCGCGGTTCCTGGTGTGTCCGCTGTGCCGTGCGTTTGATCATTGCTTGTACAGCCCTCTCGCAGTGTCCGGAGCAAGTATGGTGGGTCTGACACACCGGTGTCAATGTGTTCTTTTTTCCATTTCCAGTAGTGTATTTCATAGCAATAACCAAAGCAAAATTACTTTCGTATAAGTTCAATTTGTGTGCCTTTCTCACTACCTGTGAAGCAGGTAATTTAACTAGCAACATTTATACACTTTGGCACTGAACCTTGGAACTTTTAATGCAGACAAAAATCAATAGTTATTCAGATACAGAGTACTCGGTCTTTAGCACGTTTAGGATGGGATCCTACATTGGTTTCATGATCAGGACAATTTTAAGGTTCACACATATGTTTATATCAATGGAATTATTATTGGAAACCTCTCACACGAACATACTGGTCCATACTATAATACATATCTGAGTTCCTGAAGCAGGTGGAACAGTGGCGCAATAGTGGTGGAAAGCACGTGGCGGATATCTGGTCTCACACTCTTGCTGCTGAATGCTCTTTATAAATTCTTCTCGGCGACGTACTATCCTCGTTTTAGAGCCATTCCATAATAACAAGAGTACCATACGACAGCCGAAACCACATCCGAGGCAATTTCAATATAAATTGGCTTTCAGATGCCTCACTTGGCACCCTCGATGTTAACCGTACAACGGCTAGCCACTGACTGGGTAGCCTGCTCCCCCAGTAGCCGCCCAGATCGACCGCCAAATCCACCTTTAAGCGCACGCCAGGCCACTTCCCTAGCGGACAGGGTGCCCTACACCTTTTTTTGTATACGGTACAAGATCCCTAAGCATGTACCAGTTTTTTACATACACATTTCTCTTTCTTAACATTCATATTTTATAGATTTTCATTACTTTTAAACATTATTATGGTTTTTACAATAAGTACATTACAAATTTCAACTTCCCTCTGACAATTCAAAGACTTTAACTAGTAAAAAACAACCACTTCACAGTTACATAAGCATCATTGCACTGTATAAACTACTTACAATCGATATTGGTGTTACAGTATGAACAAATCTGTAAACTTTTTGTCTATGTACATTGCACACCATGCACCGAATTAGTTATTTTTTTCTTTTATGTAACTATTCTTAAATGACCTATGTGTGACACACACGTGCTCCTGTGGGGTAACTGCATTTGCTGATGCACGATTTCTTTGTAGAACATGCAGTACCGTAATTAACTATGAATCATATTTACAACCAAGTTATTCACTCCATGCATATATTTATTTATTCGTTTAAAGAAGTCTGACTAGTTGCCATGAAATCTAAGGTTTTACTATTGCTCAGCTTATGACACGTGTTCAACGTGTATATACTAGTAGTTGTGTGTGGATATTTCATTCAGTTCAACCGTCTGTTTATATGTAGGCCTGTATAGACCTGAGCACTTTCAGACACACATTACCTAATTTAGTATAAGTATCTGTTTTTCTCATGTCATGTTTAATTTAATTATGTTGCGTCCTGTACAACGTGCTTCTTAAGTGATCAATGCAACATGAGAACTATTAGTTGCCTATTATATCCAATTTCACTACTGCAGGCTGCATGTGTACTACTTACTTTTGTACTTTTGTGTCACCTGACTTAGCTTTGATGAAGCAGTATCGTAATTATACCCAGTGCATCCATCACTTTTGCGATACGGAATTGATGGTTATGATAATACAGTTTCTGCGGCAGTTAATAATATTTCGTCGGAAAACCTGATATGTATCATAGTTTGAAGATAAATTATATTCATACGACCTCTACTGTTATCTATGGTGATACATAATGCTTCATTATGGCATAATGGTGTCATTAGTATATAATTATTCAATTATATGCACCGTTGTGATACTTAATATTTGTATTGCGACTCACATGGTACTCATTAGCATTAATTAATTATCAGTTGATATAATAACAATTAATTAGTTGTAATTAACTAATTGATTGATTAAAAATCGTCTTCAAATTCTTCAGCGACCACTACCTGGCCCTCTTGTGAAACTTTGGTGCTGCGTTGCTGAATTTTTTGTGTGGGGACCGTATTTTTTAGAAGAAGGAGGCCACATGGTAACGGTTATTTCAAACTGTTATTGTCAAATGCTAGAGACCTTCCTCCCACCAAGGCTAAACTAGTTTATTGCAGATCATGAAGATCTAGAGGTGTGATTTCAGTAAGACGGAGCAACATTCCACAACTCTCGGCGTTCTATGGAAATGTTGCGGCCGGCCGTGGTAACCGAGCGGTTCTAGGCGCTACAGTCTGGAACCACGTGACCGCTACGGTCGCAGGTTCGAATCCCGCCTCGGACATGGATGTGTGTGGTGTTCTTAGGTTAGTTAGGTTTAAGTAGTTCTAAGTTCTAGGGGACTGATGACCTTAGAAGTTAAGTCCCATAGTGCTCAGAGCCATTTTTGAAATGTTGCGCGAGTTAGTTCCTGGTCATCTTATCCTTTTGCGAGGAGACATCGCGTGGCCCTTGAGTTCGCCTGATTTATCGCCTTACAATTTTTTTCTTTGGGGATACGTAAAGGTTCTAGTTTACAAACAGGGTCCCACAACACTGCAAGCACTTAAAGAGGTCATTACCCAAGAAGTGGTAGCCATTCCAAGATAAATGACACGAAGATATATGGAGAACATTCGGGATAGGCTTCGTCAATTTGTCAACAATGGAGGACGTCATTTAGTAGATGTAATTTTTAAAACCAAATAATCCAAAATGGCAAAGTGTGTATTTTTCATAAATACAAGTAATTTTTCTCTATCATATTTCGTTTTTCTGTGACAACCTATCAAAATGAGGGAGGTTTTATTGCCTGACCCTGTAAGTGTAATTAACTAATTAAAATAACTCCTATCATTCATGTTTTGAGATTATTCATCTGTTTCTCGTTTGCTTCTGATCCATATATTGTGCCACCTTTAAAATGTACATAAAAACCGTTGGTTTTGGTGGGGAAATGTAAAGGAACGATATCCTCATATGTCTCAATATAATATCGCTGACACCAACAGTGAACAGTAGCGCACACAGCAAACAAACAGCAGTTGTAGTCAGTTGATGTCGGGCTACGCAGAAGCACAGACGGCCACGTAGCAAGGTGGTTCTAGGGTTTAATTTAATGGCACACATCAAGGCAAAGTAATGTAATACGAAATGTGTTAATGCTGGATTCAATATTAGGAAAAGTGTACACAGTTTATCTGGTGAATAATTTAGTACTGAGAAAAATCTGATTCATCATAATTAATGTCAGTAGCCAATCATGCTCAGTATCATATTCCGCAAGAATATTATCACATCACCTCATTTGTAACAAAGAGCATACATACAGGCCTTACTGTTACATACTGTGCAGTTGCATCGCTCTTTACATCACCTCAAGTCTAGTATTGGGTACAGAAATGTGCAGCTTACGGGGAGCGGCTTGACCATTTTATCCTATTCCTTTTAACTTCCTATGCATGACCAGTGCTGGTAGCACTTTGAAGCTCATGAGCGATTCCATCCACTGATTTCCTGCCATTTTTTGCAACCATCTTCTGAAATGCTGGACAGTCCATGTCTTCCAGTACATCTATATACACAAATACACCAGACGCCACCACAATGAGCATTGCAACGGCTACCTTTTGTCAGTAAAAAGTACACCATTTCCTGTTCCACTCGAAAGTGGAGCGAGAAATTAAAACATTCTTTGCATGCCTTCAAACGAGCTAGAATTTTTTTTATCTTGTCTTTGTGGTCCTTACATGAAACGTACTGTGGCAACAGCAGAATCGTACTGATGTTAGCCACAATATCCGGTTCTCTAAATTTTTTCAATAACGTTACACGAAAAGAAAGTCGTCTTCTCAGCGGGGATTCCCGTTTACGTTTACGAAGCACGTTCAGAATACTCGAATGTTGTTAGAACCTACCGGCAACGTATCTAGCACATCTCTGAATTACTTCGATGTATTCCTTTAACCCGACCTAGTGGAAATCCAAAAACACTCGAATAGAACTCAAGAATGGGTCAGACCCGTGCCCTATACGCTGTTTGTTTTATAGACGAGCTACGGTGCCCTAGAATTCTCCCAATAAACTGAAGTCAACCATTCGCCTTTCCTACAGCCGACCTTAAGTGCTCAGATCATTTCGTATCAATCTGCAATGTTTCACCTTGACAGTTATTGGCCGTGAATGTGTCAAGCGACATACCACCACTAATAGCGTAGTAGAACATTATAAGGTTGGTCTACCACATCTGCAGTATCTAACGATTTTTTGGTTTCTGTTTCTTTTTTTATTATTATTTAGAGTGAGCTGTCATTCGTTACACCAAACAGAAATTCTGTCTCGGTCATCTTGTTGCCCCCTACAGTCATCTCAGTCATCTTGTGTCCCAGTATACCCACTCAACGAGGACACTACAGCTTATACACTACATCGTCAACAGTTGCCAATTCATCCACACACCCATTCGTTAGATTGCCTATGTTTGCAGTGGAGTGGCCCCAGTACATTTTTCTGTTCCACTACTGACGATACTCTGATGAAAAGTCGCCGTCCATGACAGTGTTCTGGCTGGTTCAAATGGCTCTGAGCACTATGAGACTTAACGTCTGAGGTCATCAGTCCCCTAGAACTTAGAACTACTTAAACCTAACTAACCTAAGGACATCACACACATCCATGCCCGAGGAAGGATTCGAACCTGCGACTGTAGCGGTCGCGCGGTTCCGGACTGTAGCGCCTAGAACCCCTCGGCCACTTCGGCCGGCACAGTGTTCTGAATTCTATTACTTAACATGTCTGCAGTGGGCCATTGTGTCAAATGCTTTCCGGAAATCTGGGAATATGGGATCTGCCTGTTGCGTTTCACCCATCTTTCACTGGATATTGTGCAAGGAAAGGGCAAGTTTACTTTCACACGGGCGATGTTTCTAAACCCATAGTGATTTGCAGACAAAAACTTTTGTGTCTCAAGGAAATTTAATATATTCGAACTCAGAATATGCTGAAGAGCTCTGTAACAAATATGTCTTAAGGGTATTCGCCTGTAATTTTGTGTGTCCGCTTTTTATTCTTCTCACACACAAGAGTCACCTGCGCTTTCTGCAGCCACTGGGGTCTTTGTGCTGGACGAGAGATTCGCGATAAACGCAAGCCAAGTAAGAAGCCAATGCCAAAGATCACTCTCTGTAAAACCGAATCAAATTCCATCCGGTCCTGGCGACGTATTTCTTTTCAACCCTTTGAGATGCTTCTCAGAACCGGGAGTGCCTGTTTCTATGTCCTCCACATGCGAATCAGCATTACGGTCAAACGACACTATGTCTGCGTCAATGCTTTCTTGAACTCGAAATTTGCAACTTAAGCTTTCCTTTTGCTGTCTTCCGTCACCAAACGTGGCTGGTCGAACAGTCACTGGACAGAAGCTTTCCAACCGGTCACTGAAATTTACGTAGGACCAGAATTTTCTCGGGTTTTCAGCAATACATTCCACTACCGTATGATATTAGAACTTGTTAGTTTAGCGCATCGATCATTTTATTGACGCGCTAATTTCTGCTAACATCTGGCAGTCGACATTTCCGCATTCCTTTTTCGAATTGAGAGCACAAAAATCTCTGCTTCCTCAGTAACTCCCGAACTTTGTTATTAAATCTCGGTTGGTGTTTTCCGTTCTTAATCCACTTACTCGGCACTTACTTCTCCAGAGCGCAATTTTCGATCAGTTTAAGCGTTGCCCATAATTCGCTCCATCCGTCATAGCGGAAGTAAATGACGTCCATTAATTGTGTACGTAGGACGGTTACAACTGCTTATCTGCTCTTTCCGGCATACTCAACTAGCATTCTTATTCTATTTCTTAACTGTGGCAACCATCTTCGCTATCATGTCAGGATGATCCCTAATACTTCTTTCTGTACACTGTCAATAAGTTCAGGCCTGTTTGTAGCTACAAGTTCTAAAATATTTCCATTGTGTGTGGATTGTCGAACTATATGCTCGAGACAGTTTTCGGAAGTGTTTCGCAAGAGTTCCTGTGGTACCACCTGCAGTGAATCCATATAATTCCCATTTTATACTCGAAATTTCGAAGTCGGCTCCCATATTGCATGCACGGGATATTTCCACGCCAATGAACATAGACTTCCTTTGAATGATTCTACAACTCTTACGGGTGAACCAGGAGGCCAGTAATAACATCCGATGACAGGCTAGAGATTACCTAGGTCGGTTAACCGCGTCCAGATTTGATTTAGACTTGTAAAGGAAGAATATATTTGTCGACTGCAACGAACGCTTCCCCGCTTACGGCGTCCAGCCCGTCTTTTCTGTATGCGTTTCATGCCTTGCCAAATATTTAGAAGCTTTCTACTACTGGTTTCATCCAAATCTCGGCTAGGTGCAAAATGTAAACATAACAGCGTTTGTGGAGAATGGTAAATTCAGGAACTTTGTTAATAACGCTTCAAAAATTTACAGTTAAGATTTTGACTTTCGAAGTGTCTTTTTTTAGTATGCGAATTGATTTCACTCTTTACTTATTGACTGGCCAACGTTCACGACAGGACCTCTAACAATCGCTTAGCCTAAGGAAGACCCATGCGTACTCCGCAAGTACTCCGCGATCAGACTAGCTGTTTCCGATGGGTACCGCACTCCTGACTTATCGAGGGGAGTCCTACAATTCTCCACTTGATAAAGAAGGTTCAGAAATCTGCAGTTCGTCACAGGATCAAGGTTGCCTTTCATTGAGGTCACCGTCGACTCAAAACCGAAGGATCCCGATGCCGCAAATTGTGAGCTCTGATTGCACTTCCAGAGCAAGGCCAGTCTTCACTCCATCTGTCAGCCGCCTTTACGAAACGAGGATGGTCTCACAACCCAAATGATGTGGATCATCGGTACCGACATGAGACAGAACTTCAAGATGGCTGCGCCCTGCTGCCTCGATAGCCGCAGTCAAAGCCTCTTCCATATCTCGGATGAGGCCCTCCCAGCAAACACATCAAGCACACTTGCACTTCCTTACAGTCCCGTATGGTGTTTCCCTAAGGGGCTCCATAATGCGCCTCACATTGGAGCTCCAGATAACTAGCAAACTCCTCGTGCTGCATGCCTGCGCAGACGCTGCCCCACCCATATGTGAGATCTCCCTGGTCTTGTTTTAGTTTCGACTATTCCATTGCGTTGTCACTCCACAATTAGCTCCAGTTTTAGAAAGATTGAAATGTCCATGATGGATTTTTTACTTAGGTGGTAACACCGAAAATGCAGGATGCATGGCACCTGCTACCGATATATAATTTTTTTTAAATTGTATGTTAATATTTGTAATTTAAATGCTTTCTTTTAATAAGTAAGGACATTGCTTCACTGTATGTGTACATTTAAGTAGAAGTCCGTTGACGTTCCATTATATTTATCTGTGTTTCGCTCTGGGAAAATGCCAAGGAATTGTTATTTGCATCGACCAGCAACATAATTGCAGTGCTTGTGCGTTGTAAAATCTTTGGGTAGGGGGTTGTTGCGCGGGTTCCAGCACTTGCAGTGTGCGGAAGTGTGGTGTTAGCGCTCTCGCAGTAGAGAGTACCATTTTCGGAGGCATCATGTAGGCGCGCCGGCCAGACGTTTAGTAGCAGGAGTACGGACAGTGGACGGGCGGAAGAGGCTGTATTAATTACCATTGCCCATTCCTATAATTAGCCGTGGCTCCACAATATGCTACCGTCTCCAACAACAGCAGCAGTACCAGCAACACAGTTTCATCGTCAGCTCCGAGTTTCGTCGTATACACAGCACTGAAGTAAGACTGTTCATTGGTAGAAAGTATTAACGGCTAACCCAGCAGCACAACTGAATGCGATTTGATTGATAAAATTTATTTAAATAATAATCAGTCAAACTCAGGGCGATTGTGTCCTCATTGCCCCCAGATATTGTTACCAAGCACGATCCTTGTTCCTTTTTTTCTAATATGCTGAGTGTCATAAGAAACAAAGTGAATAGTTACAGTCAGTTTATTAATGAATAATTTCTCTCTTAAGAATTTTAGCCTTAGTCTACTTTCAATTAACTGTTGTACAACAGAGGCTTCAGTATATGACTAAAGTAAAGCAATTTCATTTTTCATGTTCGACGGTCAACAATTGGATAAAATCCAAATCTAAAGAAACGCAAAAATTAAGAGTGCGGAAGTTTTATTTATTTCACATATAGCTTGGAGCAGATGGCTGTTTGGTTTGGTACGTATTCTAGTATTTAATTCTGTCCAAGTCAGTAAAAAAGGCTCAGTTGTTCAGACAATAAGCAGTTATTAGATGATGCTGATGATTCAGAAGACGTTCAGTCAGGTTAGTTGTAATAACGATATACATTATTCTAATTTAAACACAACTTCTGTGTAAGATTCATTATTTAGACTGCAGTTATTCTAGGAATATGTTTATAATTTGAAATTTTCTGTTGTTCTACGCTCGTATTATGCAGCAGAAAACTTATCATATAAAAGAAGATATCAGAGGGGATGTATCAACACAAGCCTCCCAGGACTACGTAAATGTTACTACGTACAGATGGCATCACGGAGCGGACTGTAGAAGAACTTGGGAAGACCACATCCGATAAGAAAATTCAATACCTACTCCATATTCAAGGCGGTATGTTTCTGATGACAGTGTAGTGAGTGCATGGTGTCTTTTTGTTGGTGAATCAGTACTGAAACACGTAAAACACAGCGAATTGACGCATGGTGCAGAGAATGGCAATTGAATCTCAATGTAGACAAGTGTAATGTGCTGCGAATACATAGAAAGAAAGATCTCTTATCATTTAGCTCCAATATAGGTCAGAAACTGGAAGCGCAGTTAATTCCATAAATTATCTTGGAGCACGCATTAGGAGTGATTTAAAATGGAATGATCATATAAAGTTGATCGTCGGTAAAGCAGATGCCAGACTGAGATTCATTGGAAGAATCCTAAGGAAATGCAATCCGAAAACAAAGGAAGTAGGTTACAGTACGCTTGTTCGCCCACTGCTTGAATACTGCTCAGCAGTGTGGGATCCGTACCAGATAGGGTTGATAGAAGAGATACAGAAGATCCAACGGAGAGCAGTGCGCTTCGTTACAGGATCATTTAGTAATCGCAAAAGTGTTACGGAGATGATAGATAAACTCCAGTGGAAGACTCTGCAGGAGAGACGCTCAGTAGCTCGGTACGGGCTTTTGTTGAAGTTTCGAGAACATACCTTCACCGAGGAGTCAAGCAGTATATTGCTCCCTCCTACGTATATCTCGTGAAGAGACCATGAGGATAAAATCAGAGAGATTAGAGCCCACACAGAGGCATACCGACAATCCTTCTTCCCACGAAGAATACGAGACTGGAATAGAAGGGAGAACCGATAGAGGTACTCAAGGTACCCTCCGGCACACACCGTTGGGTGGCTTGAAGAGTATGAGTGTAGATGTACATGTAGAAACACTGCGTGGAAACGGAAGCAAAACGTGTTCTAAGAAATAAATTGTGGAATGTATATTTGAAGAAACTGGAGCCCTTCATTGCGTTATTGCATGCTTGTAGTGTTGTTGGAGCCAATAGCACTGAACTTTATGAACTATGGTCTAAAAAGAGGGAGCCAGCATTCTTCAGTAATACAGTGGTGAGGAACTCTTCCCGAGAAATTCTAATACGTTTGCGCTTTGACGTTAGAAACACAGGATCAGAACGCTTGAAGACAGATAAATTTGCATCAGCTTTTGGAAATTTTTTTTTTTAAACCGTCAATTCTCACATACTGCAGGTGAAAATCTGACTGCTGGTGAGCAGCTTTTCCCAATTAAAACAACATGTCCATTCCTACAGTATAAGCCCAACAAACCAAATAAATTTGTTATAGAACTTTGGCTCTATGTGGACGTTGGCCCAAAATTTCTGTTCAGTGGTTTCCCATACCTAGGAAAAGACGACCTCAGTCCACGTGATGAGTCTCTTGCCGAAAACTTAGTAATGAAGGTGATGGAGCCGTTTCAAAAGATGGGGAGAAACGTAACTACAGGCATCTTTTTTGTAACAGTGAAACTATGCAAGAAGTTGAAAGGTAATGGTACCAGCATTGTTGGAACAATTAGACGCTCAAGGAGACAAATTCCCAATACTGCGAATGCAATGAGAGATCGTCTTTACGACTCAGCTCTGTTGAAATATTCCAATGGCAGTCTTGCTGGGTGTCAAGGTAAACGACCTAAGAACGTCCTTGTGTGTAGCTCTTTGCACTCAGAAGTTGAACATAAGCTACTCCCAAAAGAATTCCACAAACAATAGACACTATTACTATAAAATATATGGTGTTGACGCGATGGATCATACGAGGAAGAAAATATACTGTTCGGTACACATAGATGGCCAGTTCACATAGTCTGTAATATTTTTGACTTCGCAGCTGTTTTCCAGAAAGAGATAGGTAAGATAACTCGCCGAAATCGCATTCTAAAGACGCAGAGGAGCTGTGTGTGGAGTTCCAAGGCTCTAACCCTG
Source organism: Schistocerca americana (assembly GCF_021461395.2). Classification (NCBI taxonomy): domain Eukaryota; kingdom Metazoa; phylum Arthropoda; class Insecta; order Orthoptera; family Acrididae; genus Schistocerca; species Schistocerca americana. The sequence goes on along the minus strand of NC_060124.1, from coordinate 465,622,638 downwards.
AGTCGGTGGAAACAGAATTCGGAGAGCCTGTGGAAGGAAATAGAATGAGGAGATAACGTCAAATGAAAAAATGCAGGAACAAGACAAGCAATATCTGCAAAAAGAGCAAACGGTGAGTGTGTGGTTCTGGCTCAAAGAATATAACTAAAGACGTGGTATTTATTGATATATAATTCACACGGTATATGCAAATATACTCAAGAAACAGTACACCACCATTCTACAAACATATTGTGGTACGTGGATTTGGCAAATATATTTCGTAACGTTAATTGCGCTAAATAAAATACTACGGTAATTCGTTTTATGATAATTAGTACTTAATAACTACGTCACCTTCTATACTGACAGAATTCGAGACAAAAACTGTATTTTTACTAGCTAAAATCATTTCTAAAAAACACTTTCGTGTTTCTGATAAATGTGGAAAATACGAGGCGTTTTTTTAAGTAAGTACCGTTCTGAAATTGAAAAAAGACGTGCTAAGATATCTCAAAAAAATTTTTTTTTTTTTTACGTGAAAGCCTGTAACTTAATCTACTTTTCTACATAATTTCCGTCAATATTGAGGCGCTTGTCATAAAGTTGTACCAAATTTTGAATACGCTCGCCATGGAAGTCTGCCGCCTGACTTGTTAACCACTGCATCAGCACTGTTTTGACTTCGTCATCGTCTTGAAGACGCTGACCGCCCAGGTGTTTCTTCAAGTGCTGGCACAGATGATAGTCACTGGGCGCAAGATCGGGGCTGTACGGAGGATGATCTAGAGTTTCCCATCGAAAATATGTGATGAGATCTTTTGTCTGATTCGCCTCATGCGGACGGGCACTGTCTTGCAGCAAAACGATGCCCTAGCTCAACTTCCACGGTCTGTTGCTTTGATTCTGGTGTGACGTAGGCCACCCATGTTTCATCGCCCGTAACAATTTGGCTTAAGAAATCGTCACCGTCGTTGTGGTACCGCTCAAGGAAAGTCAATGCACTGTCTAAACGATCGGCTTTTTTGCGCATCCTTCAACATGCGCACAGTTTTCGGTAATTCAAGTGCTCGGTCACAATGCAATACAAAACACTACGAGAAACATTAGGAAAGTCATCCCGCAAGGAGGAAATCGTAAAGCGTCTGTTTTCTCTCACTTTATTGTCCACTTCCTGCACCAAACTTTCATTAACGACCGTAGGACGCCCACTCCGTTGTTCAATATGCACATTTGTGCGGCCATCTTTGAATGCTCTCACCCACTTTACATCACTCATAATGTTTTCTCCGTAAACTGCGCAGATCTCACGATGAATATCGATCGCTTTTGGGCATTTAGCACTAAGAAATCTTACAACAGCCCATACTTCACAGTCGGCGGGACTCACGATTATCGGAGGCATCTTAAACACTCAGTACACAACGTAAAGAAGGAAGAATCATATTGTAATGGCGTCAGTGCGTAGATTAAAGTACAGGATTTCATGTAAAAATAAAATTATTGAGATATCTTAGCACGTCTTTTTTTAAATTTCAAAACGGTACTGGCTTAAAAAAACACGCCTCGTATTAAATTTGCGGTTGTATCGTATATTTTGCCTCATTTTAGTGTTGCATCCCATAGTTAATGTTTCATAAACATAGTAATACGTATTTAAAACGATGATAATGAGAACGAAAATAATATTTCCAATATAGCGGTTGAAATGACCGCATCGACGGTTCTGGGTACACTATACGTTCCGGCGGTTCTAGTGTTAAAAATATCACAAACATTTATATGCCATCATTGCAGTTGTTTTTATTAACTGCCATGTGCATTCCAACAGGTAAAAATGTGATAAAATTGTGTGTATACCCTTTGTTTTCGCACTTACTCTGTGTTCCATCTGCCAATAATTATGGGTTCAAATTGCAATTATCAATAATAAATCAATGATTCGAATAGTCAAAGCCGAAAATGACGTCTTTGAAAAAGTTTTATACGTCTGTCAACACCACTGAAGAAAAAGTAGATTGAAACTGTGTTCAAAATGGCTCTGAGCACTATGCGACCTAACTTCTGAGGTCATGAGTCGCCTAGAACCTAGAACTAATTAAACATAGCTAACCTAGGGACGTAACACACACCCATGCCCGAGGCAGGATTCGAACCTGCGACCGTAGCGGTCGCCCGGTTCCAGACTGTAGCGCCTAGAGCCGCATGGCTACTCCGGCCGGCTGAAACATTGTATTGGACCAGTCACCACATGAGAAATTTCTGAAGTGGACGGAAAAGGGTGCGATAGAGATGCGCCATAAAGAGCTTTAAAATAACCGCTGTAAAAATTTGATCCAGTTTCTCAGTGTAGGAATGACCGATACACTTTACGTAGTAATAAACGAAAGTTTTCTCGCAAAATTTTTCGCAATTTCACTGATGTGTCTCCTTAATTGCTACGGCAGACGAGAGAGAAGCCTTGTGCACAGTGAAACAGCTCGTGTTTCGACAGGATCGGGGCTGTTAGACGCCAGCCCGAAGCATCCGAGCACGGACAGGTAGGGCGCGGTGCCTCGGACGCCGGCAGCGCCCCTAGGGCCGTAGCTGTTCATGGACGCAGCACGCCACCACTACAGACCGCCACTTGAGCGAGCTGCCGTAATTTAGCCGATGAAAGGGCTCATTAACGCTCCCCGCGCATCCTTTCACCGCCTGTAAACTAAGGCTTTGTCTCCGCTCCCAGCAAATGCTGCCTCACTGTTTGGGAACCTGAGAATACCCAAAAAACACCTCGATAATTACATTTTCCCAAAACACGTGAACGACTAGGTAAGCATCGACGGCGCTTCGAGGCGGCACAAACAGGCTCGTTACTTTAATCGTATTACGTTGCTGAAAATGGAATTTAGGATTTAGTGCAGAAAATAACTCAGTACTTGCTGGAAGGAAACTAATTTTGTTGCAATAGGTACCACACATTTTGCACACAGCTCCCTACACTACGAATTAAAATAATTATGAATTATAAGATGCGTTTGAACATGTGAGTATGCATGATGCTATAAGTACTGGTATGCCCTTTCCTTCACATTCATGATAACCAACTCTCCCACACAGTTCATAGTGGTACTATAACTCACTGTGAATTCCAAATCACATTTGCATGGTTTACCTGGTTTGCAGAGCAGCCTACATTTCAGGGGTAAGAAACGGTTTTCCAGCCCCTGCTGTTAGGTTGTGCCGCATAACTGATGTGCTGGAGTTCTATCAGCCTGAATGGAGGGATGGAACAGGAAGAGAGAGAGGCAGGAGGAGATGGATGAGAAAAGGGAAAGAAAGGCAGGTACACAACAGGGGAAGGAGAAGGATAGAGAAAGGGGAAGAGGAGACTGTGGAGGAGGAGAAGGTAAATACACCACAGGTGGAGGAGGTGGACAGAGGGAGGGGTGAGGAGGGGGTGGGCAAGAGATGTATGAGGAGGGATGGACAGAAAGAGAGAAAGAGGAGCTGAAGGGATGGAGAGAGTGGAGAGGAGGAGAAAGATGGGAGGATGTGGTGGACAGAAGAGGTTGAAACAGAGAGAGTGAGGAGGTGTGTGTCACAGTGTATCAAATGTATTTGTGATTGAAGATATGTGTAAAAGCTATTAAATTGTTGATGGGTCCCCTCTGCTCTACAATGCCTCCAATGTTATTTTAGCAATTTATTTTAATATTTATTTATTTCCCTAACTACAACACTCAACGGCCTCAACAATCTATTTAGTCTCTCCTAAACTTTATCTGCCATTAAATTTCTTCTCCACCTACTGCTCCTTCCTCCACCATGCTAACTGCTGTTAGGTGTGGTTGCATCTTTTAAGAAAACGGATATTTCATCAGACATAAAACAAGACATTTCAAATGTAATGATAATTTTACATATTTTCAAAATTCTTAACACCTCTCCCTCTTTTTTATTTAAGTATAAATTAATTCTAATGTATCCCATAAACTTGTTGTAATGCTTCATTTAGTTTTAACTATATGTGAGTTAATATGTATAGAATATGCTTTGGACTGGTAGGCAACGATGTCTCTGTGTTAATTGTTATTAAAAAGGTACTGACAAATGCAAAGTGTTTTTAAAATGGAACTGACAAATGCAAAGATTTAGTCGTCATAGGGGGATCGCTAATTTAATAAGGGACAGATGGGGACATGCAGTTTAATCGATTTAAAGCGTGCTAATTTTGCTGAAACTGTAGGCATTTTCTTGATAGTGGAAGTCAGAAGGTTCTATGTGGCGTACACAGTTATAGTAGAGTGTTTGCAGTAGCAGTCTGAATATTTAGAAACAACTGGAATGCAGAAGTTTTCAGAAAACTCTCATAACAGCTTTTTTTAGTAAAAGATGAAGTTTCAAGGAGATTTATGATTTTGATACTTTCGGCAAAGAAGAGGATTCAAAATAGGGGAAGGTTGCAAGAAAACAAGATGCAACAGCCAATATATCTAGACCATACATTTTAAAGGAGAACCTACACAGCAGGGCAGAAGATTATCAAGACATCAAAAGTGCAAGAAGAAATACTATTCACAGAACGTGATTATACAGTGCATTCGCTGAGACAACCTATTTCACATTTATCAGCTTTATTGTGCTTGAGAACAACAGCAATAACTGAGTATTTGGTATTCGAAAGAGTGAGCTGTGAACGTATTTGCTATTGATAATTCATTTGATGTGAGGATCAAATTGGCATAGTAGGATAATTGATGACTGGACATGAAATTGCAGCCACACATAATTTATTTGATGTGAGGATCAAATTGGCATAGCAGGATAATTGATGGCTTGACATAAAATTGCAGCTACACTACTAAAATACGTCGTCGTGTGTGTGTTCGTTGCTCTGTGCATAAATTAGTGTCCACGTTTCAACCCTAGCATATCCTAATCTCGTACCCGTCTACAAAATTTTGTGATGTTTCTGACAATGGGAGTTGTAGGATGGGACAGCACATCAGACTGATGGCAGGAATAATATTTTTGCAGTTTTCTAAAATAATTCATTCATTGAGAAGATAATAATTCAATATATTTTCTAGTGATTGTCAATTACAGTGGCATCATCCTAGAGGAGCCAAGGACACATTGCAGTGATTCGTCTTTGGCGCCATAAATTATTTTCTACATCTTCTTAAACAATCACCTCGCAGCAGACTTTCCAGATAACATTAACTAAGGTTATACGAATATAAGGTACTGTGAAGATTAAGCCAGTAATTAGGCTAAACATACTTCAGTTTCCACACAAATTTAACGTCTCTGGCAGTTAAACGTTGTTGTAGTGCTACTTCAGTTGACTATGAAAACACACATTCTGAACTGCAGAGTAGTAAATAGAACAACAATGTTTGCTGTTTGAGAAGTGTTTAATACCATATTGTCGAAGTAGCTTAAAAAAACCCATTTCAAGTAATGCAGCTCCACACACAGATATAAAGAAAATAAAGCTTGACTGATATGTAAGCAACATCACGTCATAGCGCCAGTTTCTCTATAGACAATCCATGACGTAAATTCCATTTAAATTTTCATACAAAGGACAGACCGTTCAATGAATTTTAATAATTCACTCTGGTTCATTCACTCCTAGTACCATAGAGTAAAAGACGTGCTAAATATCTTGACACACAATGAATCAGTACAATCCAGAAAAACAGTTTCATTTTCCAAGTAGTTATATAAACATACGGCATAGCGATTTTTCGTCGCACCTGTTCTCATGTCAGCATAAATATGTGAATGTATGTGTCTAACTTCATCTGTCACACACAAAGGTAGGAGCGAGGCAAGCTGCGTATAGGTTTAACAGGTTCATTAGTTTGGTACTGAATTATTTTTGTGAAACTGTAGCGAATGAAGACATAGAATCAAGTGTGACTGTTATTGTCAGTGGCAGCAGGTATTTTTTACAGGAAATATCAGAGATATTCGAGCGCACGAAGGCAGTATTGCAGGGTTATTAAGCAATCAGCCAGTAACATATAACCAAATTTTAATCGTTTTACTAGACTCGTATTCGACAGGACTACGGTTCGAGTCCTCGTCTAGCCATCGAGACTTATGGTTTTTGATCTTTCCCTAAATGCCATAAGAAAAATTCTGGGATGGTTCCTTCGAAGAGGACACAAAGGCTTCTCCTCGTCATCTTGCTTCAGTCCGAGCTTTCGTTTCATCGCCAGCGACCTATCAACGGGACGTAAAACCCTATTCTTCTTCTCCTCTTCTTCTTTCTTCGTCTGTGCCCGTCTACCTGGAACCAGTATCTCTTTTCTGGCAATGTGTGTAATATATTTTCCCTAATATGAAAATACCATTGCTGCATGTAATCTCCTGTGAGAGCACTTTCCTTCATTTCAATGTGAAGAAGGTTTTTGTTTTGTCGTATAATAGGATGTCTCATCTACGATGCAATCAGAATTTTACTTACTAATTTCAACACAAAACTCCCTTTCCAGCCACAAGCTGTATGACGTCGCGGTGATACAAATACGATAAATTACAATTACTTTTTTGCTGTTTATCGCATATTCCTTAATTTTATGTGTTAATTTCACCGCGAAACTGAGAGGTGCCTGTTCGGCATCCGACTCACTGCAGAGCTCTGTTCTTCTGAGTAAAACGCCAGATGGGCTGGTAGTTGTGCGGAGAGGATCCCACTTGGAAATATTTTGGAACGGATTTCCGGTTTACGCTTCACAACCAGCTAAACTTGGAAACCTTGTTTCCATCTAGCTGATTCGAGGAGCTCACAATGTTCATATTGTCTTCACTTCTTTGCTTCTTAGTAGGGGAGAGTGTAGTACCATTACACACTTTCCAGAATTTCCTTTCTAAGGAGCTCTGAAACAAAAGTTTCTTATATTTTCTTATTCTGTTTTAAATAATGCCTTTCATTTTCTTTCTGTTGCAGCGGTTTTCTGAAATTACTAACATCACTCCGGAAAATTAATGTTTTCTCAAGTGTGAAACCTTGTTGCAAGGTAGAACATGGTCAGTTACCTAGGAACAAATATTCGAATAAAATTTAAAAGCGTTACAACCAACAAACTCTTGTAAAAATGTGTTTGATAGTCTATCTATTACATTATATCTCAACTGCACTCCTATAAAATGAAAGTGAAACCAGATGAAGCAGAGGTATTATCAAAAACCAGTTAAAAGTTAAATTGATTTTGAAATAGAAGTTATTGAATACAAACACAAATTTCTATTTGCAAAACAGTTAAAACTGTTAAGACATTAACGAACCTGATTGTATTTGCAAGTGTCAAGTGTTCCATAGTGGAACACCTTGTTTTGTTTCAAGGTACAAGATGGAGTACAACTGACGTAGTATGACTTACCTTACCAAATGTTATACGAATAGTTGTAACAATATATGCCATTTTACTCACTTTAAAACAGTGGACCCAAAGAACTAACAATGTATTTAAAATACACTGACGGAAAAATACGCAACACTAGGAGTTGTGCGACGTAAACAAATGTTGGAAGGCGTGTTCCTGCATCCGAAAGATAACGTCCATTGAAATTTCGTGTCAGTCGCATAATAGTGGTGTTAATAGTGCCACTATGAGGATGCAAATTAGGTTTGCTTTAAATACACGCAGTAATAGGCGCTGTAACGGTCGTGGACGTCAGTTATCTTTGAGATTAGATGTGGTGAGTTAATGTTAGTCAAGAATGCCAAAGACGCCATTATTAACACCTCACAGAGTTTGAACGAGGACGTGTAATAGAGCTGCGAGAATCTCATTGTTTCTCTGCGATATTGCAGAAAGATTTGGCAGGGAAGTAGCCATTGGACATGATTCCTCGCAGCGTCGGTCACGGAAATGTACGGTCGGAAGGAGAGCGGGATCCGGACAGCGACGTGGCGCTACCAAAAGGGAATGTTATCGTGTTCGCTGGGTGGATCGGGAGCATCATATGGCATCTACAGCAGAAATCTGAGCAGCAGTTGGCACCACAGTGACACAACAAACTGTTACAGATCGGTTACTTCAAGGACACCGAGCCTGACGCCCTGTAGTGTACATCCCACAGACCCCAAACCACCGCCATTTGCGATTTCAGTGGTACCAAACTAACGCTCATTGAAGGGCATCGATGAAAGCTGGTTCTGCCTCGATGTCAGTCGTATGTTGATTAGGAGGGCAGTTAAGGGTCTGCAGCCAATCTGTGTGTGTGTGTGTGCTAGACATACTGGACCTACACCTGCAGTTATTGTCTGGGATGCAATTTCGTATGACAGCAGGAGTGCTCTCGTGATTATCCCATGCTACCTGGCTCCAGATTTGTTCGTCAGTCATGTGATTCGACCTCCTGTGCTGCCATTCATGAACAGCGTTCCAGGGGGTTTTTCCAACAGGATAATGCTCGTCCACGTATCGCTGTTGTAACCCAACTTGTTACACAGAGTGTCGAAAGGTCGCCTTGGCCTGCTCGATCACCAGATCTGTGTCCAATCGAGGACATATGGGACATCATCGGATGACAGATCCAGCCTCATCCACAACCAGCATTAACCGACCCAGCCGGCCGGAGTGAGCGAGCGGTTCTAGGCGCTACATTCCGGAACCGCGCGGTCGCAGGTTCGAATCCTGCCTTTGGCATGGATGTGTGTGATGTCCTTAGGTTAGTTAGGTTTAAGTAGTCCTAAATTATATAGGACTGATGACCTCAGAAGTTAAGTCCCATAGTGCTCAGAGCCATTTGAACCATTTGAACCATTAAAAGACCCTCTATTTACCGATCAAGTGCAACAGACAATGGAACGCCATCCCAAAACTGACATTCGAAACAACACATGCACGTTTGCATCCTTGCAGTCGACATTCTGGCTGTTAGATTAGTTACTAATGTACCATTATTTCACAGTCGCTACAGCTTACTTCGAACTTACATTTATCTGTGTACTTGCCTTGTTAATCAGATAAATATTTTACCTAGACAAATGAATTCCCGAAATTTCAATACCCTGCAGCAATTTCCTTTTGTTGCTGCAACGTTTTTCCCGACAGTGAAGCTTTAATATATTATACAGTACTTAAAGGTGTAAAACACGAAGTATGTAGAAATCCTACCAAAGGCACAACCGCATGTCCAACAACAACAAAAACTGTAGTAAATGTTACAAACTGCTTATGGCAGTCCTTATGGCGTGTTCCTTAAAGTGATTCTAAAATTAGTCACTGGTATCGCCGAAGAATAATCTTGTGTTCCTAGGTACACTCTTCTAGATACAGCACATTCCCCTACTGAAATCGAAAAAAAAATCATGCTCGTTTGGAGATATTTATTTTTCTTTCTTCACGTTTCGTTTCCGTTTGCAGCGTCAGGTAATTGTGACTCTCAGATCGTTTCAGACAAATCTAAGCCTGCTGGGAATGTCGCGGAGGATGTTGGAATCCGGCATATTTTGGAGGCGATTGTGAGTTCCTGCTTTTGTATGATAACAGCTGCAACCCTTATACAAACATTAGCCGGAATTAGAGGACTAAAATATTTGCATTACCTACATTGTGTGTGTGTGTGTGTGTGTGTGTGTGTGTGTGTGTGTGTGTGCACGTGAGTGACTAAATGATGAAATTTGAGTGTATTATGCGAATTGGGAATGCAGATGTCGGGCCTTCATTGAAATACAGTAACAGCACAATGCTTTATACGTGTGTGTGTGCCGGCCGAAGTGACCGAGCGGTTCTAGGCGGTACAGTCTGGAACCGCGCGACCACTACGGTCGCAGGTTCGAATCCTGCCTCGGGCATGGATGTCTGTGATGTCCTTAGGCTAGTAAGGTTTAAGTAGTTCTAAGTTCTAGCGGACTGATGACCTCAGAAGTTAAGTCCCATAGTGCTCAGAGCCATTTTTGAACCGTGTGTGTGTATGTGTGTGTGTGTGGTGTGTGTATGTGTATGTGAGTGTGAGTGTGAGTGAGTGAGTAAAGGAGAAACTTACGAGTGTGTTATGCCTACAGGGAATGCTGATGTTTAATTTTTATACCCTAATACTAACATTTTCAAATGATGTTAACTGCTCTTAAAAAGAAAAAAACTACAGATCAATATAGAAAGCATTATTTCATTGGTCATCATGAGACAAATTCAGCACTACCACTGCTTCGTCAAGAATGGAACACAGTGTGAAGAACGTCGCCTTTGGTTTCATATGGTATGGTGTTCTAAAGCTCTTGACAGAAGAAGAGCTTGCCTTGGAAACTACAGACTAATTCGCAGTGGGTTCCATATAATAAAGAATGATGGCAATGACTACGACTTACAGATAAGTATTAAAATTGCAAAATCCAGAATAAATGGAGGAGTTATTGTATTTAAGGAGAATCAGTTCCTTAAGATGGAGGAACAAATGTGTTGTAAAGGAGAGGCTAGCTCAAGCAAAGGAAAAATTACTCACTAAATAAAATCTTTCGGTGGCAGAAACTTCACTAATAGCGGTAGCACAGCGTTTGAGAGAAAAACGGGCCATGGAGAACGTAGAAAAGCGGTTGATCCGTAGATAATCATTTTCACAGTGCCCATTACATTCGTAAATGCTAAAAATAATGTTTAACGGATAAATTGTAAGCAAGGACGTTACACGAATTCGGATCGCGACTTTTCGTGGGGAGTGCTTAGCTCTCTGAACCGACTGAAAGTTTCAACGAGTTATTTCTCATTTGCTTGCATCCACACTTTAATAGATCGACACGTTGAAAATTGGAGGCTGTCTGATACACGTACTAGCGCAGCACAGAATTTTAATTGGCTATGAAAGCTCACCGCAGAAGCAAAACATAATGTCGTGATCGACGACGTCGTTGAATAATCAAAAGAGCAAAGAACAGAGATCCTCTGGAGTGGAGTTGCGACAAAGTAAGATGAAGAGAATCCTCGAAACTACTCACGTCCCAGCACGTTTGCACCTTTCCGCCATTTTTGTTGTTTATTCCAATGTGTTCTGTTTTACACAGACGCAAAACCCTCTACATTAAAAGTCGTGATTCGAGCATGGAGGGAACCTGACCCCTGTGATACACTACCAACAGTTACTAGTGCTGGAGGGACATAACCTTGAGAGCAGTTTCATCGTTTCCTTGAAACTCGCTCCCAGTCGCCGAGCCATTATAATTTGGTTACTAAGTGGCTTTTAAGACATTTCGCAGTTCTACTGAAAATGGGCGAAATTTTTAACCAATAAATAACGAAAATGCATACCCTGTTAATCAGCTAGTAAAGTGTCATGCACAGGTTCCCCTTATTGACTCCTTCTGCACTTATCAATTTGTCTGTGCGCTTTTGTACATAGTCTCCAAACCACTGAAGCTGTAGGAAATGTCTAGGTTGCAGCTACCAGAATAGTAAAAATGGTTCAAATGGATCTGAGCAGTATGGGACTCAACTTCTGAGATCATCAGTCCCCTAGAACTTAGAACTACTTGAACCTAACTAACCTAAGGATATCACACACACCCATGCCCGAGGCAGGATTCGAACCTGCGACCGTAGCGGTCTCGGGGTTCCAGACTGTAGCGCCTAGAACCGCACGGCCACTCCGGCCGGCCCAGCAGAATAGTAGCACCTCTTAAACCGTACACTGAAATAAAAGGATTCTTTATCATCTACCTCTAACGTGCCCAATAGAAACTTGCATTCTTAACAAGTACGAAATTTATTTGCACTTTCAAGAGAAGCTCTTCTTCTTGCAAGTGCTTTAGCACAACGTCGGTAACCCACCTACCGCCCTCACTCCCAAAAGTCTCACTGACTGTTCAAGCAATCGGGCTCCCATTTATAAAACAGCTTCAAACTGATGTTTACTTTACAAATGAGATTCTGTGCTGACTGTTTGATGGTAAGCATGTAAGCCAAAAAATGTTTAGAAAAGGTTTACTTTTAAAGTTTGCTGAAAGTACCTCAGTGGTCGTATTACCAAACGCTGGATGAGTACAGTCTGCGCAACTGCTTTAAGAAAAAGCAGATTCATACATCTCAATGTTTATGACGTCACATCTCCTGGAATGTAGTCGAATTAAGTCTGGTGATGCCGAGGGAATTACACTCCTGGAAATGGAAAAAAGAACACATTGACACCAGTGTGTCAGACCCACCATACTTGCTCCGGGCACTGCGAGAGGGCTGTACAAGAAATGATCACACGCACGGCACAGCGGACACACCAGGAACCGCGGTGTTGGCCGTCGAATGGCGCTAGCTGCGCAGCATTTGTGCACCGCCGCCGTCAGTGTCAGCCAGTTTGCCGTGGCATACGGAGCTCCATCGCAGTCTTTAACACTGGTAGCATGCCGCGACAGCGTGGACGTGAACCGTATGTGCAGTTGACGGACTTTGAGCGAGGGCGTATAGTGGGCATGCGGGAGGCCGGGTGGACGTACCGCCGAATTGCTCAACACGTGGGGCGTGAGGTCTCCACAGTACATCGATGTTGTCGCCAGTAGTCGGCGGAAGGTGCACGTGCCCGTCGACCTGGGACCGGACCGCAGCGACGCACGGATGCACGCCAAGACCGTAGGATCCTACACAGTGCCGTAGGGGACCGCACCGCCACTTCCCAGCAAATTAGGGACACTGTTGCTCCTGGGGTATCGGCGAGGACCATTCGCAACCGTCTCCATGAAGCTGGGCTACGGTCCCGCACACCGTTAGGCCGTCTTCCGCTCACGCCCCAACATCGTACAGCCCGCCTCCAGTGGTGTCGCGACAGGCGTGAATGGAGGGACGAATGGAGACGTGTCGTCTTCAGCGATGAGAGTCGCTTCTGCCTTGGTGCCAATGATGGTCGTATGCGTGTTTGGCGCCGTGCAGGTGAGCGCCACAATCAGGACTGCATACGACCGAGGCACACAGGGCCAACACCCGGCATCATGGTGTGGGGAGCGATCTCCTACACTGGCCGTACACCACTGGTGAGCGTCGAGGGGACACTGAATAGTGCACGGTACATCCAAACCGTCATCGAACCCATCGTTCTACCATTCCTAGACCGGAAAGGGAACTTGCTGTTCCAACAGGACAATGCACGTCCGCATGTATCCCGTGCCACCCAACGTGCTCTAGAAGGTGTAAGTCAACTACCCTGGCCAGCAAGATCTCTGGATCTGTCCCCCATTGAGCATGTTTGGGACTGGATGAAGCGTCGTCTCACGCGGTCTGCACGTCCAGCACGAACGCTGGTCCAACTGAGGCGCCAGGTGGAAATGGCATGGCAAGCCGTTCCACAGGACTACATCCAGCATCTCTACGATCGTCTCCATGGGAGAATAGCAGCATGCATTGCTGCGAAAGGTGGATATACACTGTACTAGTGCCGACATTGTGCATGCTCTGTTGCCTGTGTCTATGTGCCTGTGGTTCTGTCAGTGTGATCATGTGATGTATCTGACCCCAGGAATGTGTCACTAAAGTTTCCCCTTCCTGGGACAATGAATTCACGGTGTTCTTATTTCAATTTCCAGGAGTGTAGATTAAGAAATGAAACATTTAAAGTAGTAAAGGAGTTTTGCTATTTGGGGAGGAAATTAACTGATGACGGTCGAAGTAGAGAGGATGTAAAATGTATACTGGCAATGGCAAGGAAAGCGTTTCTAAACAAGAGAAATTTGTTAAAATCGAGTATAGATTTAAGTGTCAGGAAGTCTTTTCTGAAAGTATTTGTATGGAGTATAGCCATGTATGGAAGTGAATCGTGGACGATAAATAGTTTCGACAAGAAGAGAATAGAAGCTTTCGAAATGTGGTGCTACAGAAGAATGCTGAAGATTAGATGGGTAGATCACATAACTAATGAGGAGGTATTGAATAGAATTGGGGAGAAGAGGAGCTTGTGGCACAACTTGACGAGAATAGGGGATCGGTTGGTAGGACATGTTTTGAGGCATCAAGGGATCACAAATTTAGTATTGGCGGGCAGCGTGGAAGGTAAAAATCGTGGAGGGAGACCAGGAGATGAATACACTAAACAGATTCAAAGGATTTAGGTTGCAGTAGGTATTGGGAGATGAAGAAGCCTGCACAGGATAGAGTAGCATGGGGAGCTGCATCAAACCAGTCTCAGGTCTGAATACCACAGCAACAACAATATCTCCTGTCGTACCTTGACATACATAACTTTTAGAGGTACATTCAGTGGTACACAGTGATCAGCCAGAACATTATGACCACTTACATAACAGCCGGTATGTCCATCCTTGGCAAGGATAACGGCGGCGACGCCTCGTGTCATGGAAGCAGTGGGGCCTTGATACGTCACTGGAGGGAGTTGGCATCGAATCTGCACACACAAGTTACCTAATACCCGTAAATTCCTCGGACGAAGGCGATGAGCTCTGACGTTACGTTCAGTCACATCTCAGATGTGTTATATCGTGGTGAGATATGGCGAGATGGGGGACCAGCATGTCACAGTGTTCTTTCAACCACTCCATCACACTTCTGACCTTGCGACGTGGTGCTTTATCATGGTGAAAATTGCCACTGGCATCGGGAAACATGATTACCATGAATGGGTATGGCTGTACGTGATCTGCATCGAGTGGACGACACTCCTCGGTCGTCATGGTGCCTTGCATGCTCTCCACTGGGCACATGGATGTCCAAGTGAATGTTCCCCAGATCATAATGGATCCGCCGTCTCAAGGAACTGTTCCCCTGCGCACTCGCACAGGTCAATTTTCGACGAACGAGACGTACTTACTTGGCTAGCGTTATTTAATACCAACAAATTCTACTTTTTCCGTGAATATTTTGGAGTGATGTTTTTTTGTGTGAATATTTCGGAATTGACTTTGGACTGGATTCTTATTTTGTTGTTGTGATTATAGGCGAGGATTTTGCTATCAACCAGCTGGAGGCGCCAGTTTTTACCGGTTCCCCTGCAAGACGACCGAATTAGAAAGTTTGATACTTCGTCTATAAACGTGAAGGTAACTGCTTGGGTTCTTGTTAGTATACTTTGACATTATACGTAGGCCACAGAAATAATATGTTGCCACTTTTGTGCTCAGCACTTAATATATTGAATGTGACTGAAGGTTAAGTCTTTAAAAGTATTCCGGTACAAGTGAAAATAATTTAGTCTCTCTACGCAAGAAAAACAATCTCGCGACGTCAAATTTCTGTCCCAACGTGTGCATAAAGAATGAATTAGACACCACAAAAACACAGTTTCAGTACTGCTAAATAAATCAGTAATCGTGTTAAGAGTCCATGTCTTTTACTATTACACCAGCCAAGCTGTTATCGATTCTGGACTTTTTACTTACATCAGTCCCGTACCTTTTGTAGAAAAATATTTATGATAGTGAGATCTCAGAACTCCTGCAGAATAATAATATAAATATCTCTGAGCTTTGCGTTTCGCTGTTTCATAAATAATTACTGAAAATTAAAATTTCCGCGTAATGGCAGACAACAAGGAGACCAGCGATGTTACGTCCGTCTCCGCAGCAACATATGCTAAAAATGCTGAAAACTGAAGAATATTGCAAATGGGAATTACATTTTTATAAAGAAAACACATGTAGTCACATTTATGGCTAAGTCTCTATTTCAGAATAAATCAAATTTAACGGAATAACAGAGCTGAGTACAGCAATTCGCTGTTTCTCACATCGACTACATCAGATCAATAACAAGCGAACAAAACGACAATACAATAGCAAGAGAGAGCAAAACTAAGAACACCCCATGATAAAATTATATATATATATATATATATATATATATATATATATATATATATATATATATATATTCAAATGGCTCTGAGCACTATGGGACTTAACTTTTGTGGTCATCAGTCCCCTGGAACTTAGAACTACTTAAACCTAATTAACCTAAGCACATCACACACATCCATGCCCGAGGCAGGATTCGAACCTGCGACCGGAGTGGTCACGCGGTTCCAGACTGTAGCGCCTAGTACCGCACGGCCTACCTGGTGGCTTGATCTGGTGCACATTCTGAATCTTGTAGGGATATCAAGGGAGAGACAATTCCCGTCACAAGGCTCGAGCTCCGGCTGCAAAATTTGAGGCGAGAGCTGCACGGTCAGCTAAATCTACAGTAACTTTATATATATATATATATATATATATATATATATATATATATATATATATAAAGTTACTGTAGATTTAGCTGACCGTGCAGCACTCGCCTCAAATCTACAGTAACTTTATAGATAGGCTATAAGGCAGTGACGAACTTCGTTATTTCGCACTGGTGGGGCCGGCCAGACTGGCCGTGCGGTACTAGGCACTACAGTCTGGAACCGCGTGACCGCTACGGTCGCAGGTTCGAATCCTGCTTCGGGCATGGATGTGTGTGATGTCCTTAGGTTAGTTAGGTTCAAGTAGTTCTAAGTTCTATGGGACTGATGACCACAGCAGTTGAGTCCCATAGTGCTCAGAGCCATTTGAACCATTTTTTCGCACTGGTGGATGACATGATGAATATTATTTGGGCGGACAAAAAACTTTGCACAGTGCCACGAATGCACAGAACTATCACACAGGGGGCTCTACTCTGCCGAATATGCTGTAACATCCACTACACTGAGCTTATGTGACTGTGGTGTGGTTTCACAAGCTCCATCATTCTCATTTACGTGTGACACAATCTCTACACATTGAGTAAAATGAACCGTATCAATCCAAAAGTCTATAAGTCAATGTCCACCAGTAATAAATCGTGTGTAAAGATGTCATATCTTTACATACCACTCCACACACTCTCTACCGTGGTGAGATCTCGCCTTCTTATTAGGTGAACAGTGGCATCTACACACTATAAGGGTATCCCTGAGGAGCACGTGATTCCAGCTTTGCCCAATCCACTATTTTCGTGCAAGATGGAACGACCTCACATGTAGCTTGCTGGGTGAAAGATTTTCTTCTAGAAACTTTCGGCAGAGACTGCATCATTTCGAGGCAATTTTAAGACTTGTGGCCTTCAATATCCTATGACTTAAATCCATGTGACTTCTGATTGTGGGGATGTCTGAAAATCAGAGATGTATCCGGACTCTTCCTGATCTGAAGTATAGCATATCACGAGATATCAGTGTGATTACACACGAGAGACTACATTGTAACTTGTGACCATATTTTCACCTGGTGGCAGAAAGTGTAACTACTATTTTTTTGGCATACTCCACGAGCACAACAATTAATGAATATGCCTACGATGTTTCAGCATCCTTCGATGTATACAACCCGTACTGCAGCACTCAGACGCTGTCAGCTTAATTATAAACACCCAACACTACTGCGACCAAGTCAGTTGTTGGGGTAAGTGCAGTCGAGATGTTTCCTCATAGGTCGGGTACAATTAGGAGTGGTTGCATCTTACTGGAGGTACATGGCACTGCATGTGGATAAAGGAACGTCTTCAAGGTGTTCAACAAACAAATGTTTCAAAAATGCAAATAATTTTGTCCGATCATTCGGTTTTCCATGATCACTTAACCTATCGGCATGTTACCGATGATTCCACGCGAAAAACTGATTGAAAAACGAAATTGGAAATTGTTTCCGACTGTGGGCTATCAGTTTTCCTGTCACCATTGATCATTATTAAGTGTGTTACTGATTCCATTTCTTATAAACCTGGGTTCAGGAGTGAACAGTATTAATAGAAGGAAATAACGATTCAAGCTGTTAGCCATTGCTCCCAATGTGAAGATTTCAGACACTATTTCAAGAATATGTTGCTGTTCCTGCACAGGTTGCTGAACTAGACGTTCAGAAAAAAATGGGAACTTGGAAGAAGTTGCACTCTGGTAATCACTCTAGGATCAGTAATTCGACTTGTCAGAAAGTGCCGACAGTATTCTTCGATACCAGCTGGAGCACTATCATAGCAGAAGCCATAAACATACACCATGTCAGCATTTTCCTTATTAGTGTATATGTATCACATTTGAGCCTGCATGTCTACGAACATGGTTAACTGGTGCTCCCCTCTGAAACACTTTCAGTCCATTGCATTTCTTCACCCACAACACATTATGGACAACTGCGTGTTGAACTGTCTAGTGTAGACAACCGGACAAAGAAATTGAGAGAACGAGGTAGATTTTGATGGAATAAATCAAGGCTTTGGGTGAGTAAGACACACGTTCGGGACACTAGCCCATAATCAAATGTACAGTAAATACGTTCTACCTCAGAAACCATTTGGAAAAGGGCATTTTTATTACATCCATATGATGTCCTTTGGTTCAGATGGGCTTTCCTGTCACACCTCTGAATACTGGGTACTCTTTGTGAGACGCACTGCATAAAGTGTCTTACTGCGAGACATGTCTTCTTTGTCCTACTTTATTAAACATTAAACATAAGATTATGAGTCTTAATAAGTAGGTTATGACAGCATTTCATGTTTTAAATTCGTTCAGTACTTATGTGAAACGCTTTGGTTGCCTCTGGACGTTTTTAGGTAGGAAACCTCTCATTGGGATGTTGCATCGTGCACCAGGCTAGCCATTTAATACTAGAGATCCCAAATAAAAACAAAGTTTACGCTCCGAATGTTGAGTTCTGTTCTTGACGATTCTGTGGTTGTGCCTTAAGCCGTCAAGAAACATGGTCTGGAGCATATAAGTACCCGGCCATTTATGTACTACAGTATTGTCGTCTATCACAACCTACCCCAACAGCCTGTGGCGCCCAGAGTGACATCACAGAATGCAGTATGGGGTCCACTGTTCGATCATGGGACAGGGCAGCCTGCCCTGAGCTACAAGACCATCCGCCACTGGATCAGAGAGCCGTCCACTCGCTGGAGGGAGACCATGGCCGCCTATGCAGAATTTCCAGGTCTGATTCCACGCTGTCATCATGGTCACAGCCAGAGACGTCACTGACAGCAGCATTTGAGTGACGCAACGCTCGGCCCCACTCTTTGCACTGTCAACAGTACCAGAAGTCTATTGTTTTGCATGAGAGACAAATGGTCACCTCCACTACTCCACTGTGGATGAGGACCGGAATAAAGAAGTTAATTTAAAAAATTCACTGTTGTCCTGATGTCTCATTTCATTCTCCATGTGTGGCAATCCATGAGTCATCTAACACTGGAGTCAGTTCATTGACGTCACCTTCTTAGAGCAATGTCTGAACCTGTAGCCTACACTACGTTGAGTCCAAAAATTGTGATTGTATTTCGGTGGCGGAGAAAAGGTTTGGTATTTATGAATTTTGTAAAGTAGATTTTACTGTGAGCAGAGAACCAGCGGATTTGTATAGTTTTAGAGGTAATGGAAGTCACGATTAGTTATTGCCTGTTAGATGTCCACAGTGTACCCTTGAGGGCCACTCAGCGCCACGTACATAATCACTTCCAGTAAAATGTTATACATGTAAACACTGGTTGTGTATGACAAGGCAATGACGAGAGTTGATATGGCCCATGATTAGACATAAGAATTAAGTTAACGTATTTTCTTTTTCTTGTTTTGTGAGTCTTAGTTCTCAAAATGAGTGTTGTCAAGAATAAAGCTTTGACAGAACCAGAGACATAGGATGCTTCAGAAACGGAAGCAGAACGCATATTTTAGAAAAGGTAGCACAGTTAACAGCTGATAGTACAGAACTGCGCAGGTTAGTAGAATCACAATCATCACAAAGAGGTATAGATATGTCAGTTACAAGTTTAATTGCTCCTTTCTCTGTCAAGGTAACTAAGGATGTCCAGGCCCTTTGAGGGATCTCGAAAATCTGGCTGAGACGAAAGGTTGATCTGATAAGGAATTATTGAGTGTTGTAAAATTGAGACTAGCAGGGGAAGATAATACTTATATAAGATACACAGAAGCTTTTAAGGGAACCACAACATTCGAAGAGTTTAAATAAGTGTTAATTCAGGGATGTAAGAAACGAGATATTGCTACACACTATAGGGAAGAATTAGGGGTAATAACCAAGAAAAATGTGGAAACTGTGGAACAATTTGCTGATAGGATAAGAAAAATTAATGGATTACCTGTCAATTAGGACAGTATGCTGCAATCAATAAAATATTTTTAAAGAAGCTGAGCAGAAGATGATGGATGCTTTTTTAAGAAGGTTGCATGCGGAAATGTCAAGCCGTGTGTGGACAGGAAGTTCGGACGAATTTTTGCGCAGCTGTGAGGTTTGTTATAGAGTGTGTGCAGATCGATTTGTCGATTGGATTGCAGGGTAAACGGACAGCTTTTGCAGCTAGTATATAGTGGTTCAGATGTTGACGAACGGGGCATGTAAGGAGGCAGTATCGTTAGCCTCAATGTGAGGTGAATAAAGTAAGAGGAAGTAATAGTTTTAGAAGTAGAGGACGAGGGAAGAACAAGGTCTTAATCACCAAAGGAAACCCCTGGTCCATCTAGGTTCATTCCCAGTAAGACTGGATGCTACAAAATCGTATGCACAGATGGATTGTGCGATAAGAGGAATAGTGGAAAAAAGAGTTGCAGGTTAGTATTGGACACAGGGGCATATTGCCGGTTGCTAGTAGTGATCTGGTGAAGTGTAAGCAATGGGACCCACCACGGTACAGAGTGTGTGGAGTGGTATGTAAAGACATGACATCTTTACACACGATTTAGTACTGGTGGACACAGACTTATAGACTTTTGCCTTGATACGGTTCATTTTACACAATGTGTAGAGATTGTGTCACACGTAAATGAGGGCTATGACATGGTTCTAGAATGAGATCCGTAACATCAGCATTGTGCCATAATCGATCTTGGGCAACATAGAGTAAAACTTGAGGAAAACGCAGGATTAGGTTTCCCATAGGCGACAATGCACAGCTGACGTGCTTGTCGCCGATGCAGGGACAGCTTAGTAAGCGTCATTGCCCATTTCTTCCATTGCGCTCAATTAATGTATTCATGCATATCAGCCAACTAGAGTTTTAAAACTACTGTAGGGTATTGTAGAATATGTGCTGGCTTAAGCTGTCCCAGCACACTGGCTGGCAAAGGTGATGTGCAAGGATCTACTAATAGGTGCTGGTTCAAGTGGACCTATCACGAGAGAGGCCAGAGACATACTCACAAGCAACATGCCGCCAACGCCCTCTCGGCAGCAAGTATTTAGGCCACCGCCTGTCACCGGAGGGCCTCACTCAATCATTCAGTTTGGTGACTGTCAGTTTACTGGCACACTATGACAGTACATAGCGACCAGATTAGTGACTATAGCGAGAGTAGTTTACCTCAACCAGAATTGTACGTTACATCAGTCTGCAAGAGGACTGTTACTGATGAGCTTCTATCACAATACATGGACTTTATTCAAGTTAGGTAAAGTTTCCAGTTCGTGTAAATAAAGAACCATACTAATCCACATGTGCATTTATGTTGTAGAAGAGGATACCAGCCACCCATGACAACATCCTCTTCCTTGCTTCGTTGCGGTGTAACAGTATAGTAAGGAAACACAGATGACGGTAGTTCTCCTGGTAGCTTTGGTTGGTTAAGGTCGTACCTGTGTCACATTTAAGTTAGGTGTGTTGCATACCAATCGGGCGCTACCTCATTACGATTGCTCCTTTTGCGATCGGTGTCTTACTAGATTCCTCTAAAATCCGGGAGCGGTAGACCGGCTAAAACCTGAGTGAGGATACGTAAATGGCCAGGTAACCTGCGGAACGTGTTTGTTCTACATAATTATCCTCATATCTATTACTTCAAAGTAAACAGTATTCATAGCGAAATTGAAACTGTCAAAGTTTAATTCGGGTTTTATTCGAAAATTGTTGATTTGTAACATGAAACAGAGGACTGTGGTAGTGAAAATAAAGAAACAACACAGATTTATCACATATCCCTAGAAAACGTCATTACCTTGACAAAAAGATAAAAAAAACGCAGAACAAAATTTTTATACAAAACACGTTTCTGCAGCTTTCGCATTTATCAATAATAACAGGAAACTCTTGCATTTTATCATGATGAAGAACGTTCTATTCAGCACAAAATAACAATAGTTATATATTTAATTTGATGTTTGTGTATGTAAACTTACATCAGAAGTAACGGCTATGGTTGCGCAAAAGCGCAGAAGTTACTTGATCAACTAACTTTTATAACTTATAAAATGCAATTTATATTCTGGAAGGCTATAAAATATATCATGGACTAACAATGAATGACGTGCGGCTTTAATTATGAGGACAACAAACAACCAAACAAGCAAAAAAAGCAAAGAGAAGTCGTCGGCTCCCAGTTTTCCTCTTACACATTCATTTACGTTCATTTATGTTTCTTTCTACCAATACTACCGGTAACTCCACCATTTACTACGTCATTTATGTACTGTACCAGGACTACCGAACACTAGTTTGGTAGAGCGCAATGGCCAAACATTCATCAGTAAACCTATCCAAAGTCCTGCTGTGCATCACTAATAACGCACAACTAAGACCGCCGGAGAAAAGAACCTTAGACACAACGGAGTAGTACTGGATGCAAACTTCAGGACACACTAACGCCGCGCGGGGTAGTCGTGCGGTCTCAGGCGCCTTGCCACGGTTCGCGCGGTTACCCCCGTCGGAGGTTCGAGTCCTCCGTAGGGCATGGGTGTGTGTGTTGTCCTTAGCGTAAGTTAGTTTAAGTTAGACAAAGTAGTGTGTAAGCCTAGGGACCGAAGACCTTAGCAGTTTGCTCCCAAAGGAACTTACCCCAAATTTCCAAAATTATTGGTGGTAGAGCTGCATGGCGGGCGACTGTCAAGCTTATAACCCACCACTGTCCGCGACAGCGAACCGTGACAAGACACTCTCGACCGCGCGGCTACCTTGCGCGGCCCTACCACCAGAAGTCATGGTCTGACGTACAGTTTCAGTTCATAGCAGGATTCCTTTGGTTGTCATCTGTGGTACCCTTACAACACAGCGGTACGTCGACAATATTCTACGCCCCGTTTTGATGTGCTTGATGGCAAGCCATCCTGGGCCTACTTTTCAGTATGTAGCACACGGTCAGAGTTTCTGCTGCTTGTCTTCCTGCTTGCCAAACCCTTCCTTGGCCAGAGAGGTCAGCCGGAACTCATACCAACTGAAAATGGTTGGAGCATTATGGGCAGGGTCCTCCAACCTCCTTTGGATTCTGCCGATTTAACACGCCAATTGGACAGAATTTGGCGCGTATATCCCTCGAGATATCCCTCGGTAGACATCAAACAACCGTATCAATCAGTGTCAAACCGAACAACTGTTCGCATAAGACCGAGAGATGGACCAATACGTTACTGACTTATTTAATTTATGAACTTCTTTCATTTCAATAGTCCGCTCCGATACCTGAATGGTTTGCAGTCTGCCTTCGGCAGGGCAACAGAGCGGACGCGTACGTGTTGACTTCGTGCGGAGCGCGAGCTCGCCTTGTTTACATTCTGACGGCCGTTGCTTAAGTGCCGGCTTACCTTGTACGATCCATGGCGAACCGTTACCGTAAATCAACACTCCGATTTACTTTCTGCAACGATTATGCCCGACCCAAAGCACTCGAGGTGGAGCGTTTTCTGCGAGAGGAAGTGAAGATCCCGGCGACCGATATTATCAGCCTACATTTGTCCATCGTGAGCAGCACGGTCTATGTGAAAATCATTAACGACGTGGCGTGCGAACACATACTACTTGAGACCAAACAGGGGCTCCGCTTCTGTCATGTTGATGGCAATGTGAGGGAGGTAACCGTCGACCACGCAGGCTTAGGTATGCGAACGATACGCATTTTCGAATTGCCATTCGAACTTCCTGCTGAGGAAGTCGTCGCGGCACTACGCCCATACGGCACAGTCCATGGCCACACTGCGAAGAAGTGGACCCAGTTTCGGACGTATCCTGTCCTAAACGGGGTCCGACAGGTCACCATTGATCTCCGAAGCCACGTCCCGTCCTACTTACAGATCGGCGGATGCCGTGCAATAATTATATACGACGGCCAGCCTCGGACCTGTTCCGGGTGCGGCAAAGAAGGCCACCTTAGATCCGAATGCCTACAACGGCATATTACGCAACTTCCAGCTGCCGAAGTACCACCCACGTCGCAACCTACAGTGCTACCGGTGACCTATGCCGCTGCTCTAGCTTCTCCTACCGCTTTGCAACATCGCCCGGTCACCACAAACGACGCCACCAACGAGCCCGACCAGACACCGACGGAGAGCGCCTCGGACGGCCCGCCGCCTCGGCCGGCCACCGACGCCGCTCCGAAGATGCCGGCGCAACCGGACGCTGACCCTGACATCGGAAACACGATGGAGATCGACTTGCTCATCGTCCCTACAGCGGCCTTTCTGCCAGAACGGCGCGACTCCCTTCCGTCGTCGGACACGGAGGGTCACACAAGGAAACAACGTTCTCCGAAACGTCGCAAGCGAAGACGTCGCACCTTTTCCGGCCAAGAGGAGACGTTACAAGTCGAGGAGGACGTGACCGTCGACCAGCACGAGGCCTCAGAACCCGCTACTGCTGACGAAAACGCAATGAGCGCGGAGACATCTATCGGTGTGCCTGCGCCCCGTGCTGACGCTGAATTAAATCATGAACGTATCACAGGCGACACTACACCACGCACAATTACAACATCTTCTGTAGACAAAATGAAAGATACACCAGTTTCCGCTTCCACGGCGTGCCACGAGGAGGAGGTCGAGGAGCAGGAGCCGTTACGGGACCCTGCGCCGTCACGGCCGCTCCACTAATCATACTCTCCCCAGACTCCTCTGCGGGTCAGCAGGATAACGTTCCGCTGCGACGCCCACACCCTTGCGCGGACGACGGAGTGGACCAGCCTCCAGAAATCCGACACCAGGCCCATCGGATAGCAACCCTCAACACCAACAACATCCGTTCCAGGGTGAAAATCCGCCTTATGCAGGAGATGTTCTGCGCTTCGGATATTGATTTCGCCCTTCTGCAGGAAGTTCACTTGGCTAATCTCCCGGATATCAATGGCTATACCGCCCATACCTCCGCGAGTGATCCTATGGGCCGCGGAGTGGCCATCTACGTCCGCCACGGGATTTTTGTGACCGATGTCGCCTTCCTTCCATCAGCTCGGGGCATGGCACTCACTGCCATGGGGACACGCATCATTAATGTCTACGCTCCCTCAGGCACCGACCGACGGCACGAAAGAGCCCAGTTTTATTCCGAGGAAGTCGCTCCCCTGTTTTTAGGCCGTTATGACCATTGCCTACTAGGAGGTGATTTTAAGTGCGTTCTGTATCCCAAAGATCAGATTCCTCACTGTACTACATGCCAGGAACTACGTGTAGTGGTGCGAGACCTCCTGCTTCACGACACCTGGGAAGTTCAACACGGCGACCTTTCTGGCCATACCTTTCTTACCAGTCATTCCGCAAGCCGACTAGACAGGATATATGTCTTACAACCTCGTAGATCTGCGATACGGGGCGCCGAACGCTGGCCGCTGGCCTTTTCCGACCATTGTGCTTACATCTGTACGGTCCTCCTTCCGCCGCAATCAGTATGGCGCAGCCGTGCGCCGTGGAAACTCAATACTTCACACTTGCATGACCTGGCATGTCGCCAACAAGTCACGGAAACGTGGACAGCCTGCGAACGACGCCTTCCCCGCCACCACTCGACATTGACAACGTGGTTGGACTGCGCCAAGCCGGCGATCCGGAGGACACTGATGAGATACGGCAAGGACATGGCCGACTGGCATCGCACCACTGTTGACTTCTATTACGCGATTATCCGAGATCTGGACGCTCAACCGCCAACCCCGGACAACCAGTTGGAACGGCAAAGAACTAAGGCGAAGATAATTGCGCTGGCACGCCGGAAACTGCAAGGGGTCGTGATACGGACGCGACGCCACGATCACGCGGATTTAGAAATTCCATCCATGCATCATATAGTGTCCGACAAACGACGGCGTCGTCGGCAGATCATCAGCACTCTGACCACGCCTCATGGAACGCAGGTGACCACTCAGAATGACATCGTCCACGCATTAGTCGAGCACTACCGTCGTATTTATAGTGAAGAAGACGATGAAACTGCAGCAGACGATTCCATTTTGCATTACGTCACGCGCACCCTCCCCCACACAGAGGCGGATGCTTCGACAGTGGCGGTCACGCTTGACGGAGTCAACAACGGAATCGCGAAGGGTGCTGTCAACAGATCGCCCGGCATTGACGGCTTACCGATTGCGTTTTACCGTACCTTTCGGGACCTCATGGCAACACGGTGGACGACTATGTATCAAGAACTGATGACATCTGACCAAGCAATCCCACTCGCCTTTGCTGAGGGCATCGTCATACCAGTCCACAAACCAGCCTGTGGTTCGATGGTCACGAGTTGCAGACCGCTCACCCTACTCAATGCCGATTACGAGATTTTCGCGCGCTTACTGGCAATGTGGCTCCGAACAACACTCCCTCATATCCTCTCTCCAGAGCAAACGACGCCTGGAGGACAGGTTAACATACAGACTGCCACAGGGGAATGCTGCGACTTAATTGCGATAGCGGCGGCCTGCAGACTCCGTGCAGCGGTCGTCGCTATAGACTTCGACAGCGCCTTCGATAAAGTGCATCATCGTTTCCTGTTTTCGGTGGCAGCCCGAATGGGCATCCCCCCTCCGTTTCTCGACGTCATCCGGCGTCTTTACGACAGTGCCAGTTCACATGTCCAAGTCAATGGACGTTTAGCAGGGCCCATACCTATCTGCCGTTCGATACGGCAGGGGTGCCCCCTCTCTACCCTCCTGTATGCCATTGCCCTTGAGCCCCTTATTGGTGGCTTGACGACCAAGCTCTCTGGCCTCACCATACGCCAACACACTTTTCGCTGTCGGGCATGTGCTGATGACCTCCTTCTCCTCATTCGCTCCGGCTCCTCGAATTGATTACCCGTTATGGGGCTGCCGCTGGCAGTCCCATGAATGTCGCCAAATCTTCTGCAATGCACATTGGACGAGGCCTCTAGGAAGGTGAAGTGGCACCCCTGCCGCTTGTGTGGACTTTCCGGTACCTGGGCATTACCTTTACCCCCACGGTCACACGCACAGCGGCAACGAATTTCTGTCGCCTGTTACACGTCATCCGCAACGACGTCCGCCAGAACCTCTTGCGCCGCCAGGACTCACTTCAACGGGTTGCGTTTCTTAATCTTTATGTGGCATCAAAATTGGTTCACATCGCGCAAGTTCTCCCTCTGCTAACTGCAATTAGGCGCAACCTTCAGGCGGCTTTTGGCTAATATCTCACAGCTGGTTCAATGTTTAAAGTCCGTTATGAGACACTTACCATGCCCTCACGGTATGGTGGCGTCGGGCTCGTCAATGTCGGTATGCGAGCTGCAGCCTTGTGAGTACCATGAGAAAACAGTGGATGGGCCAGCGTACATCTTTAACACGCAACTTGCTTGAGGTCCTCCTAACTGCTTCCACCTCACCACCGGTGTCTGTCGGCCATGTCGTGCCTCATTTGTCCCATATATCGACCTTTTCGTCGACTACAGTTACATACATACCAGTCTCCCAGATACACGCCCACCTAGGACTAAAGATTTTTATAGCCTGTTGCTGCGCTGTGTTCCCCGGAATGTGATGGAGACCAAACATCCCTCCACCCAGTGGCCCACAGTGTGGACTACCGTCCACCAGCCCTTCCTCCCTGCGAACGTCCGGGCACTGTGGGATCAAATAGTCAACAGGAAATTTGCGACGAAGCAGCGCCTGCACAACATTGGCTTGTCAGAATCCCCTCTTTGTCTCCTTTGCCAGCAACTGCACACTGATGAACACCGTCTGACATGTGCCTCATCGCAATATGTATGGCGCTTCGTGCAGCAAATCATTGCCTGCTATCTCCGGGTGTCACCAGACACAATCGAACCTCGAATGTTTCTATACCTGGAGGACCGACATTTTCCCGTCGCCAAATGTCACGCTATTACCTGGTTCAAAGGGTGGGCGGTCGCTTATCTCTTTCATGAGGTACCTAAATCCCGCCTCGACTTCTGGGCCTATTTACAGACAGCCCATGCAGCTCTCGAAAACACGCCACGTTACCGAACATTATTTGCTAACTATCTTCGAGCGGTCTTTGTTAGACCTCCACTGAGTTGGCGGGTGCCTGGATCATAGGGCACCCACCCCTCCTCTCCCGGCGGTGTCTGAGTTTCAACCGCCTACGATCTATTCTACTTCTGACCTCCGCGGATGGGAGAGCGCGTCGCAGATTGCGCGGATTTTATTTCTTTTTGCTTTTCCTTTTTCCTTTCTTTTTCTTTAACCAGAATTTATATTTCTAAAGATGGTTAGAGCGTCTGCCAAAAAAAAAAAAAAAAAAAAAAGAAAAGAAAATGGTCAGCGCGACGCACTATCACGCAAAGAGGCCCGGGTTCGATTCTCGGCTCGGTCGGAGATTTCCTCCGCTCAGGGACTGGGTGTTGTGTTGTTCTCATTATCATATCATCATCATCAGTGGAAGGCAACGGGAAACCACCACTGGAATCACTTCCCTAGACGCTCATGCTGTCTACCTCTTTGAGGAGGCTTCCCCCATGACAATACCTGCCGTAAGGCAGAACACAAGGTTCTTCTTTTCTTTTCAAAAAATCATCAAATTTTTTTCTGAAATCGTAGTTGTTCGTCTGTCTTTACATGTACATCATATTTACCGATTTCAGTCCCATTGGTACAATTCCTTCGTGTTGTGTCTTTTTTATTATTTTTAGAGTGTAGCCAGGGCGCTACGCAGAAGTATTTTCTCAGTTGCTAAAGTCTCAGAAGCATAAGGAAAGCAACTAAATCTATGAACAGTTCTTTAGTTCGTTTCATCTGTCGCTAGTCGCGATGCAATATCTGCTTATTTAACGACTGTCTGATATCGGCCACAATTCCGTTCAGGTAAGCGCAAAAACTACTGCTGCTGAACCATTACTGGACAAGTTTACTCGATGCACTCAGGATCGCTCATTATTTAAGCTTTCTCCGTAACAGTCAATTCACGTCTTTCAATTGTCCGGGCAGTGTCTGCCGGACTTGTTATTGTGTTCATGTTGTTGTGGATTGGCAGGAGACCAACCCACTAAATTGAGAGGAAGCCGAAAGGCACGCGTTTTAGCTCACGCAGGCTGGCGTGAGGTCTGGAACAGGACAAGGAAGTTAAACTAGAAAAAAAGGATGTAGCTGGTGGAATACTTAACTTTAAACCATTAATGTTGAACGTAGCTCTTGTCTGTACATTCTTTACAATATCAATAGCAACTGATAATGGAGCCTTGCTAGGACGTAGCAAATGACGTAGCTGAAGGCTATGCTAACTATCGTCTCGGCAAATGAGAGCGTATTTTGTCAGTGAACCATCGCTAGCAAAGTCGGCTGTACAACTGGGGCGAGTGCTAGGAAGTCTCTCTAGACCTGCCGTGTGGCGGCGCTCGGTCTGCAATCTCTGATAGTGGTGACACGCGGGTCCGTTAGATGGTTTATGACACCAGTTCCTTTTTCAGGGACATTATTATGCAGCCCGTACTTCTGACTAATGTTTTTTTTAGTGTATACCGATACTCCTTTGTTTGGTGTTTATAATTATTCCATCGTGCTATGTTATTTATTACATGTCATTAGTTTTGTCGAGTTTTATTGAGCAGTAGGACTGAGCACACGTTTACCCTGTCAATAGGAACAGAAATATGAAGCTTTATGTAACATTTGGATACTAAATTCTCGTGTTGGTTTCCATATTAATACAATCTGAACCAAGGGTGTTATGGAAGCTATCCCGCCGGACGAAAACGAGCGTTTTTACGACGTGTCTGTGAAGTGCAAAAAGGAAATGGAAAAGGTGATGGCATGTCGTAACTGAGTGTCCAGCATTTTGAGGGGGGGGGGGGGGGGGGGAGGCGGGGGGGTTGAGTTGATTTGGGGAGCAGACCAGACTGTGAGATCATCGGTCTCGGTAAGGATGAGGAAGGAAGTCGGACGTGCCCTTTCAAAGATACCATCCCGGCACTTGCCTGAAGCGATTTAGGGAAATCACGGAAAACCTAAATCGGGATGGACGGACGCAGGACTGAACTGTCGTCCTCCCGAACGCGAGTCTAGCGTCTAAACCACTGCGCCACCTCGCTCGGTGGGGATGCTGGAAACTATTCTGTTCAAAGATAAATAATTCAAGTTCATTAATACAAAATTAGCCAAATATGTATTTCTGATTTTTGCGTCTTCTTGTAAGAATAGGACTAGCCGTTTTAGAATTTGGTTCTGTTGAGGCGTCTCGCAACACCCATAGAGGAGTTAAAAGGGCTCCCCAGTTCGGAGCACTTACGATTGGACAAACAGTTTCCACATTCGCTTGGTACCAAGGGATCTCTCCTAATAATTTTGATTGGCGCCAAGGGCTCGTGGATTGCAACACTTCTTTAACATGTTTCTGGGACAAGGTGGTCGATTTTTAGAAAAAAATTAAAAATTGTTTAAAATTTAAAAAAAGAACGTGCAGTTCTGTCCAGCATTAAACAAAAATCTTTTCAATTTTTTTTTTTAAACCGTTTCCCGCGTGACCATATTTAAGCGTATCTTGCCCAGGTAATCCAATCGTAAGTCAGTGGACAGAGAGTGAAAAGAAGTTGGCATTCTCACTTAACGGCACTGTCACGTTATCCACAGACCTCCCACTATGCCAGAACATCTCCCACACTCCAAGTCATCACGTGACTGTCCGCGCCACGTGCTCACCCACTTGTAGCAGATGCTTAAGTCTCGAAACGAAGTTTCCAACAAGAGTGATTAATGGCGGACCTCGAGGTGACCTACTTACTAACTTCTAGAAGCCAGTCAAGGCTGCCAACTTGTACGTACAGAAAATCTGTAACACTGGTATGCTGCGGGCGATAATTGAACGCAAACAGTAGCTTAAAAAAAAAGAGAGAGAGAGAGAAAGAAAAAGAGAACCACCTTGTTCAGTCATAAAAGCAGATCGTAAATTGAGGTATCTGGGAGTTTAACTTTGAAGTGTGGTGGACGATTTCCTGTTGGCCTCACCACGTTTTGGTTCCGTTGTAAAAATTAAGGTAATATTTCTAGATTTCTGAAAAGCATTCCACATGGTGCCCCACTGTAGACTGTTAACGAAGGTACGAGCATACCAGGTACATGAACGGCTCGAAGTCTTCCTAAGTAATGGAAACTACCAGGTCGTCCTCGACGGCGAGTATTGATCAGAGGCAAGGGTATCGTCATGGGTGCCCCAGGGAAGTGTGACAGGACCGTTATTATTTTCTTTATACATAAATAATCTGGCAGATTGGGTGAGCAACAGTCTGTGATTGTTTGCTAAAGATGCAGCCGTGTACGGCAAGGTGTGGAAGTTCGCTGACTGTAGAACAATACAGCATGACTTAGACAAAATTTCTAGTTGGCGTGATGAAAGGCAGTCAGCTCTAAATTTGGAAAAATGTAAGTTAATGCGGATGAGTAGGAGAAACAAACTCCTAATGTTTGCATATGGCATTAATAGCGTGATGCTAGACACAGTCACGTCGTGTAGATATCTTGGCGCCGGCCAGTGTGGCCGAGCGGTTCTAGGCGCTTCAGTCTGGAACCGCGCGACCGCTACGGTTGCGGGTTCGAATCCTGCCGCTGGCATGGATGTGTGTGATGTCCTTAGGTTAGTTAGGTTTAAGTAGTTCTAAGTTCTAGGGGACTGATGACCTCAGATGGTAAGTCCCATAGTGCTCAGAGCCATTTGAACCATTTGTAAATATCTTGGCGTAACGTTGCAAATTAATATTAATGGAACGAGTATATGACAACTGTAGTAACTGTTCTACTTCTGTTTATTGGGGGAATTTCGGAAAAGTATGGTCCACCTGTAAAGCAAAGTGCATACACAATGAACCGCCAAAGAATCTCTATAGACATGCGTATTCAAATACAGATATATGTAAAAAGGCAGGATACGACTCTGCCGTCGAAAACGCCTATATAAGACAAAGAGTGTCTGATGCAGTTGTTTGATCGGTTACTGCTGCAACAATGGCAGGTTATCAAGATTTAAATGCATTTGAACGAGGTGCGATAGTCGGTGCACGGGCAATGGGCACAGCATCTCTGGGGTAGCGACGAAGTGAGGATTATCCCGTATGGCTATTTCACAAGTGCACCGTGAATATCAGGAATCCTGTAAAACATCAAATCTCCGACGTAGCTGCGACAGTAGAAAGATCCTGCAACAACGGGACCAACGACGACTGAAGAACATCGTCCAACGTGACGGAAGTGCACTCCTTTCGCAGATTGCTGAAAATTTCAGCGCTGGGGCATCAACAAGTGTCAGCGTGTGAACCATTAAAGGAAACATTATCGATATGTCAGGCAGCAGTAGCCGACCGCAATAGACGCAGCAACAGATAAGTAAAACGCTTTTGTGATATTTACGAGTTCCTAACCAGGAGCGAATTTTATTATATCTGTGTGCTTTAATAGTTCAGTATCTTGAGTTTCTGCTTGTAAATTTAAAATCTAATAGCCACAGTTCTCGAGTTTTCGCTTGCGTCAGAAAGTAAACCGATTTTCTGACGTATTACAAGTTCCTTATCAGGGGCAAATTACTTAGTTTCACCTGAGTGCTTCGGTAGTTGGGTTTTTGAATATATGCGTATTACTGGACACAGTTCGGGCGTTTTCGTCAGGGTCTACAGTAGAGTTGCGCAACACGTGCCGATAGTCCGTTTATCTGCGTAGTTTAGTTTTCCACGGTCTTTAGTATGGACAGGGACTGTGAGTATTGTGTGCGGATGCAAGCCGAGTTGGTGACATTTCGCTCTAAGCTTCAGGCTGCGACGGCTTCGGTTACACAGCTTGAAGCTGCAGTGGATGGGCACCACTGTTGTGGGCCGGCCGTGGGGATCCAACGGACGTCCAGCGCGTCAGAGTCCTCTGATCGGTCCTCACCGGTGGCCAACCCAGTTACTGCTCGCACTGAGGTTGACCCCTCACCTGTGGTCGAGTGGGAGGTCGCCCCGGGGCGAAGCAGGCGGCGAAAGACTTCCCAGGCGGCCGCACGTAAGGCCTCCCCGGTTTGTCTGACAAACAGGTTCCAGGTGCTGTCTGTGGCTGACACTGTCGCTGAGCCAGATGCTGTCGCCTGTCCTGTTTCAGAGGAAACCACTCAGCCTGCAAGGTCAGGGCAATCGCAGAGAATGGGATTATTGGTAGTTGGGAACTCCAACGTTAGGCGCGTTATGGGGCCTCTTAGGGACTTGGCTGACAAGAAGGGTAAGAAAACCAATGTGCACTCCGTGTGCATACCGGGTGGAATCATTCCAGATGTGGAAAGAGTTCTCCCGGATGCCATGAAGAGGACAGGGTACAGCCAACTGCAGATGGTTGCTCACGTCAATAATGATGTGTGTCACTTTGGATCAGAAGAGATTCTCTCTGGTTTTGAGCGGCTAACAGAAGTGACAAAGGCTGCCAGTCTTGCTTGCAAAATTAAAACTGAGCTGACCGTTTGCAGCATAGTCGACAGGACCGATTGCGGACCTCCGGTACAGAGCCGAGTGAAGGGTCTGAATCAGAGGCTCAGACGGTTCTGTGACCGTGTAGGCTGCAGATTTCTCGACTTGCGCCAAAGGGTGGTTGGGTTTCGGGTTCCGCTGAATAGAGCAGGTGTCCACTATACGCAGGAGGTGGCTACACGGGTAGCAGGGGCTGTGTGGCGTGGACAGGGCGTTTTTTTAGGTTAGAGGGTCTCGGGAAAACACAAGAAGGGCTTCAGTCACAAAGGGAGAAGGCTTAATACAGGAAGAACGTAGATAATGGAACCATTGGTATAACAGTTGTAAACTGTCGTAGATGTGTTGGGAAAGTACCAGAGCTCCAAGCGCTAATAGAAAGCACTGATGCTCAAATCGTTATAGGCACTGAAAGCTGGCTAAAGCTGGATATAAGCTCAGCCGAAATTTTTGCGAAGAACCTAACGGTGTTCCGAAAGTATAGGCTAAACACGGTTGGCGGTGGCGTGTTTGTTGCTGTTACAAGTAGTTTATCTTGTCGTGATATTGAAGTAGATACTTCCTGTGAGTTAGTATGGGCAGATGTTATTGTTGGCAACCGGAATAAAATAACAATTGGATCCTTTTACCGACCTCCCAATTCAGATGATACAGTTGCTGAAATGTTCAAAGAAAACTTGAGTTTGATTACAAACACTTACCCGACTCGTACGATAATAGTTGGTGGTGACTTTAATTTACCCTCGATATGTTGGCGGAAATAAATGTTTAATTCCGGAAGTACGCATAAAATATCATTCGAAATTGTGCTAAACGCGTTCTCTGAAAATTATTTCGAGCAGTTAGTTCATGAACCCACGCGAATAGTAAACGGTTGTGAAAACACACTTGATCTCTTAGCAACAAATAATCCTGAATTAATAACGAGCATCAAAACCGATTCAGGGATTAGTGAACACAGGGTTGTCGTAGCGAGATTGAATATTGTAATCCCCAAATCCCCGAAAAATAAGCGAAAAATATACCTTTTCAAAAAAGCAGATAAAAATTCACTTGACGCGTTCCTGAGAGACAATCTCCACTCATTCCAAATTAATGATGTAAGTGTAGACCAGATGTGGCTTGGATTCAAAGAAATAGTATCGGTAGCAATTGAGAGATTTATACCAAATAAATTATCAAACGACGGAGCTGATCCTCCTTGGTACACAAATCTGGTTAGAACACTGTTGCAGAAACAACGAAACAAACAAGCCAAATTCAAAAAGACGCAAAATCCCCAAGATTGGCGATCTTTTACACAAGCTCGAAATTTAGCGCGGACTTCAATGCGACATACTTATAAGAGTTTCAACAACGGAACAGGTTTACCAGAAAGAAGATGCATTAATGAAACAAATGGAACCAACAAATTAGATTTTGCTTAACGTATTACAGAAAATTCCTGGTAGAAAAGCAAAGATATGCACAACACGAGACGCAGAACTGCAGGCTAAAAACTTGTATTCAGTTACTGTGCTCGCATTGTGCAGCATCTACCCGGCTGCTAAAAGCAGAACTGTATGGAATGCCGTTAATGAATGTTACCTGACTTTCACACAGGAAACATAACGTCTTTCAAAAGTACACGAAAATTTTTGGAGGCTACACTATTTCCATACAGGGACACAACTTCGAAGTCGAAGTCCCGTAAGTTCCACATAAACATATTTTATCCTCTATCGCGATATGGTTGCAGCCGTAAACGACGCAGTCGTGTAACTGAAAAGTTGATGAGGATGCATAAAAGCTGTTTGCTTCTAAGGAAACAGTGCCTGTCTATCTGTCGAACTGTAAATTTTTAAGTATCGAGTTATTCACAGCTGAATGTATTAAATTTAGTTTAATCTATGTACATCCGCCGAATTGCGAACTTTTATGTAACAGGCTACACACAGCTTTCAAAGTGTTACTTTTGATTATGACAGACATATTTGTTATACACTGAAGCGCAAATGAAACAGGTATAATCATGCGTATTCAAATACAGAGATATCTAAATATGCAGAATACGTAGCTGTGGTCAACAACGCCTATGTAAGACAATTGTCTGACGCAGTTTTTAGATCGGTTACTGCTGCTAAAATGGCAGGTTATCAAGATTTAATTGAGTTTGAACGTTGTGTTACAACCGTCGCACGAGCAATGGTACGCAGCATCTCCGAGATAACAATGAAGTGGAGTTTTCCCGAACGATCATTTCACTAGTGTACCGTGAATATCACCAGTCTGGTAAAACATCAAATATCCGACATCACTGCGGCCAGAAAAAGTTCCTGCAGGAACGGGACCAACGACGACTGAACAGAATCTTTCAACATGACAGATGTGCAACCCTTTCGCAAATTGCTAGATTTCAGTGCTGGGCCATCAGCAAGTTTCAGCGTGCAAACCATTCAACGAAATATCATCGATGTGTACCCCTGATAACTGCACAACACAAAACTTTACGCCTCGCCTGGGCCTGTCGACACCGACATTGGACTGTTGATGACTCGAAACATGTTGCCTGATCGGACGAGTCTCGTTTCAAATTGTATCGAGCGGATGGACGGGTACGGGTATGGAGACAACCTCATGAATCCATGGATTCATGTCAGCAGGCGACTGTTCAAGCTGTTGAAGGCTCTGTAATGGTGTGCAGCTGGAGTGATACGGGATCCCTGATACATTTAGATTCGACTCTGACAGGTGACACGTACGTAAGCATCGTGTCTGAATATCTGTATCCATTCATGTCCATTGCGCATTCCGACGGACTTGGGCAACTCCGGCAAGCCAATGCGACACTCCACACTTCCAGAATTGCTGCAGAGTGGCTCCAGGAATACTCTTCTGAGTTTAAAGACTTCCGCTGGCTACCAGACTCCCCAGGCATGAACATTATTGAGCATATCTGGGATGGCTTGTAACGTGCTCGTAATCTCACAGATTTATGGACAACCTTGCAATATTCATGGTGTCAGTTCCCTCCTGCCCTACTTCAGACATTAGTGGCGTCAATGTCACGTCGTTTTGCGGCGCTTCTGCGTGCTCGCGGGGGCCCCACACGATATTTGGCTCTTCAGTGCATATTGTGCTTTATCACGTATGAAGAATATACTGAAGTTGATGTAGTAGTTTTTGTACTGTATACGACTACTGAAAGATGTGTTGAAAACTTATAAAATGTGCTCCAGCAATAGTCGAAAGAGTATAAGGAAAATATTTGGTGAATTGAATCTACGTAAATTAACTTGAACAGTGTAATAATTTTACAGCTCTTAGAAGCAATTTTAAGCAAAAATAAGTAGTCAGTAGTTCACGTTACACATTCTTACCTTCATTTCTACGGAGGAAAATTATATAACTAAGTTTGAGTCAAATTTCGTTAGTAAAATTTTAGTAGCAAGATATGATCAATTGAATATCTTTAGAACAGCAAAGTCAGACAGTCCCTGTACGTTAGCATCGCTGTAGTAAAGTGAATTTGTCGAGAAGAATATTTTCAACGAAAGGAAGTTTTCTCCGAGAATTAGTTTAATTCTGTCATGGGAAGAATGTGATGTAATGGATGAACAGTGAAGGTAAAAAAATGTAGCTACGAAGTATGTTTGCAAATAAAAAAAAATCTCTAAATAGTTACCAACCCGTATCAATGTACTGAATACGCGTCGATGGTTTGCATCCGCTCCCACTGCATTTAAACGCTTATTGCTACTGCATGACAGTGGGACGTGATGACAAACTAGAAAGCAACACTAGAATTGCACAGACTAAGCTACAGCCTCAAAACTCATGTACACACACTCACTGTCAACCGTCTAATATCTATTAACCATACAACACACTTCGCTAAATCAATCTATATTACTAAACGTGTAAAACGAAATTCATAGTTGCAGTTTGCCAGTCTAATTGCTTCCATGGGCTAGAAAAATTTTATTTTTTAATCGCATATTACTATACGCGAAATTTAAAAATTTAATATGCTGTCATAAAATCTTGATTAAGAGGTATAATCTTATGTTTTAACACAGTAAGCCAAATATAATAATTACAATCCGTATTTACGTGCGGAGGCAGCGTAATTCAAGACGCGCGAAATACGCAGACTGTATTCACCTAGTATTTCAGAATGAGAGCGCTTAGTGATTTTCTACAAATATTACACATAATTTCAAACATTTCCGGAACTGTTTCTCGCCGACATCCCATACAAAATGATGAGCATTTTGTTTTAATTTATTACTCCTTTATTACGAACTCTATTAACAACACGTTTTTGAGGCAGTATCCACATGTATCACTGAATGTATCTTAATAATTACAGCACTGTACGAAACGTAGCTCAGGATATATGATGTCTTTAAATATTGAGATGCGTGGAAAAGTAGCTGTTCTTAAAACTGAGCGTAAATTGCCCAGACTACACTCATCCAGTGTTTGATGATGAGGTCATTTAGCGGATTACAACAAAGTTTAAAACGAATTTCAAACTTTTTCTAACATTAAATCATTTACAGCCCCATAACATAATGTAAGGGAAATAGTTTATCATCAATTACTAAATGTAAATTCGGATTAAAATAATAAGACGTTTGAAGCTGTTTTATATATACGGGCGTTCAATTCTTTGAAGAATGACGGATGACGGGAGAGGGGAGGAGGGAGGGGTGGTTTGGGGTTTGGTGTGAACTATTAAGCTTATTTTTGCATACAACCTCTGAAATAACCACCAGGTTCAATTAGTAGGTTTCTGGAATCTATGGCCTGGTTGGTAGTCGAACTCTTTAACACATTTCACGTGTGAGATGTGCATATTATTTTGGTCACTCTGAAAATTCTGTTTCTTACGTAAATATCAATATGCATAGCTCACACAGAGCAAAATCATGTAGCTGAGTAGTCTATGACTATTGCTACAATATCTTTGTGTTGCTTCACCGTTTCTGCCTGAGACCGCTAGCAAAGTTACACGCATTCTAAGTGTGGCAGTATTGAGTAGCAGACGTATTTTGCAGAATGGTCAGGAAATTATCTTTAAAAGTGTGATATCAGTCTGATGGAATTTGGCTATTAATATTTTTTATGCAGTTATGGAGAGAGAAGTTCAAGAGATTATTTGTGAGTTTTTCTGAACTGCTGAGATAGTGAGGTAAGCACGCAAGAGCGTATTATTGTTTTGTGTTATGAGCTTGCATAACGAAGCTCTGAGAGTAAGACTGTTATTTGGATGGAAGATGAGATTCCCCTTGCTTAGAGTTATTTCTTAAAGTCTGTTATGTAAATACTGTTGTGAACATTATAGTGCTACAACGATGAAAAATAATATTACGACGATGTCAAACCTTATTTTCATGATATAAAGAAGAATTGACGATATTAAAAATGCAATTATAATTTTATTATTTTAATTCTTGTGCTCAGTGAATCAAAGACTTTCTAGTGCACGGAATAAACTAACATTGCTTGTACTACGAAACTATATATGATTGGTAAGTGAGAACTGAGTCTATGTAAGACATTTTGTCTGGGCGAATTTTGTTCTCGTACTGGTCGGTAGAGAAAGAAAAGTTTCTTTATCGATGTATGTAATGTGAATGTATAAAGGCTACAAAAAGGAGAGAGAGAGATAATCCTTGCGGACAATCACCATACTGTACAAGAAAAGGTAAATACAAGTTATTCAAAACAAATATCTCTAATGTGTATCGTCTTGTGATTTCTAAAGACTGAAAACTGGGGTGGTTAATCTAAACCTGTCCTGAATAACAGCTAAGAACATTTATGTTATTATATGTTTTCTTCGTTTGACCACGGTTGTGATTCGCATGTTACTCTTTGTTACGCGACGTGTTAGGAATTTTTTCATTATACACGCAAAAGTGCACACAGCTTTAATCGAACCTGCATCTTTCGGAAACGAAAATTCTTAATCAGTACAAGTACGCGAATACCGGGTAAATCGCAACCGTGATCATAAAAGTGTTTCCTGGACCTGATTTTTATAAATGTGTAGACTTGAAAGCGAACAGCATGGCACCATCGCTGGCTCGTAACAACTAAAAGATAACAAAACAGGGACTGAACAGCTTTAAATTTTAACGCCGTCAGCGTTACGAAATCTGAACGACGTAAGTTAATTAATTAAATATTAACATTAAGAGAATTACTATATTTTAAAGATTAAATCATAGCCAGAAATAATTGAGTATCAGATACCATCATAGCTATTTAAAAGACAGTGCGTAAATAAAATTGCCACCTTTTATAATTATTATTATAGCAATTCAACATTTAGTTGTTTTCTAAGGCATTACTTTTGAATAAAGTGTCATTTGAATTTTGTCAGAAGTCAATTACTACCAGTTAAAATTCCCACATTTCATTCAGTTTATCATCGTTCAGTTTGTTATGTACGTACGCACATTGCGTACGTGATTTAGTCGCGATTTTTAACGTCGCTTTGCTGCTGCATGCTGTGCAATCTTTGGAGAAATCTGCAAAATTGTTTGTCAAGATATGAGGTAACGAAAATACAGTTTAAGGACAGAAATTTTTTGTAAGTTCAATTTCGCATTTGTCTCAGACGTCAAGTCACATTCAGGGTAACATTGCACATTTGTAGAAACAATTAGCTTCAATTTGTAGACAGCTTTGATCGAACCATATTACGTCTTTGTATAGTTCAATATAGTCAGAGTTTGCACAGTACATAAGTTTAGGTTAGGAATTAGTTCGCTTGGTAACTATTTTTGAGAGGTTTTGGTAGACCGTTTTAGGAAGATTCTAGCACACAGAGGAAGCTGACAAGCAGTTAAATTACGCTTCTAATTAACAGTCGAGCACCCTCCCCAGTTCCACGGGAAATCGGTTCGGATTATCTACAGACAGGTCAACACAGAATGTAGTAGCCCTGATGGCCTCTCTAAATACAGAGGTCGTTCACGTACAGTTATCTGATAAGGGAAATCCTTGCATCTCTACCGTGAGGTTACAGAACAAATCCCGTTTGCAGACTGGTATAGATTAGATTAGATTAATACTTGTTCCATAGATCATGAATACGACACTTCGTAATGATGTGGAACGTGTCAGGTTAATAAAAGGTGTCTGTACAAGATATTACATTACACAAAATATTGCATGACACCAATGTTTAAGTTGTTGTTCTTTTTCCCCTTAATTTATATCAAAAATTCAGGCAATGAGTAGAAGGAGTTGTCATCTAGAAATTCTTTTAATTTTTTTTTTTTAAATGTTAGTTGGCTATCTGTCAGGCTTTTGATGCTGTTTGGTAGGTGACCAAAGACATTTGTGGCAGCATAACGTACTCCTTTCTGTGCCAAAGTCAGATTTAACCCTGGATATTGAAGATCATCCTTTCTCCTGGTGTTATGGCTATGCACACTGCTATTACTTTTGAACTGGGTTGGATTATTAACAACAAATTTCGTAAATGAATATATATACTGTGAGGTTAATGTGAGGATCCCTAGATCCTTAAATAGATGTCTGCAGGATGACCGTGGGTGGGCTCCAGCAAATATTCTGATTACACGTTTTTGAGCTCTGAATACTTTTCTACTCATCGATGAATTACCCCAGAATATGATGGGTCGAAGTAGAGAGGATATAAAATGTAGACTGGCAATGGCAAGGAAAGCGTTTCTGAAGAAGAGAAATTTGTTAACATCGAGTATAGATTTAAGTGTCAGGAAGTCGTTTCTGAAAGTATTTGTATGGAATGTAGCCATGTATGGAAGTGAAACATGGACGATAAATAGTTTGGACAAGAAGAGAATAGAAGCTTTCGATATGTGGTGCTACAGAAGAATGCTGAAGATTAGATGGGTAGATCACATAACTAATGAGGAATAGATTTGGGGAGAAGATGAGTTTGTGGCACCACTTGACTACAAGAAGATAGCTGTTGGTAGGGCATGTTCTGAGGCATCAAGGGGTCACCCATTTAGTATTGGAGGGCAGCGTGGAAGGTAAAAATCGTAGAGGCAGACCTAGATATGAATATACTAAACAGTTTCAGAAGGATGTAGGCTGCAGTACGTACTGGGAGATGAAGCAGCTTGCACAGGATCGATTAGCATGGAGAGTTGCATCAAACCAGTCTCAGGACTGAAGACCACAACAACAACAATGATGCCATACGAAAGCAGTGAAAGAAAGTAGGCACAGTAAGCTAATTTACTGAGATGTATATCGCCAAAATTTGCAATAACCATTGTAGCATATGTAGATGAACTCAGACGTTTCAGCAGACCATCAGTGTGTTGCTTCCAGTTTAACTCCTCATCAATGGACACATCTAAAAAATTTTAAAATTCTACCTTAGCTACAGACTTCTGTTTAAAGTCTATATTTATTACTGGAGTTGTGCCATTTACTGTACGGAACTGTATATACTGTGTATTATCAAAATTTAAAGAGAGTCCGTTTGCTGAGAACCACTTAATAATTTTGTGAAAAACATCATTTACAATTACATCACTTAGTTCTTGGTTTTTGGATGTTATTACTATATTTGTATCATCAGCAAAAAGAACTAACTTTGCATCTTCATCAATGTAGAATGGTAAGTCATTAATGTATATCAAGAACAGTAAAGGCCTAAGACCGAACCCTGTGGGACCCCGTAATTGATAGCCCCCCAGTTTGAGGAATCACCTGTTGTTTTAACATCACATGAACCACTTATTTTAACTTTCTGCATTCTTTTAGTTAAGTATGAATTAAACCATTTGTGCACTGCCCTGCTCAAATGATTTAGCTTATCTAAAAGAATTCCATGATTTACTCAATCAAAGGCCTTTGAGAGATGTCATAGTGATACCGCCTCGTTTAGAGTGTGCCAGGAGTTTTGTCGTATTTCATTACTTGCTCGGCGGCGGCGCCACTGCGGGACGCCTGTGATTTACGGTAACGGCACCTGCTCGTTATGCGCGGGGAGCGCCTGCTCCTTATTATGTCGGCGCGCTAATGCCCGCAGCGCTGCTGAGAAGTGACGGCGCTGTGTGTAGTTAGCAGTCTTCGCCTGCGCCCCGCCCGCGGCTCCAGATACGTCTCCTCTCCAGACGAGGCAATCGGATTAGCGCGGGTAATGAGCAGCGCTTATCCGGCAGGCGCACACCAGGAATGCCGAACAACCTGCCGGGATTACCGGATTCTGCGAGGCCCGCGGCTGCTGCTACACAGCGCAGCTTTTCTTGCTCGTCCTTGGTTCGCTTTTCGTAGTCGGAAGCCTTTCTAGTAAAAAGACACCCTTGTCAATTAATTATTGCGCTTTTCCAATGTTTGCTTATCCACACTACTAGCCATTAAAATTGCTACACCAACAAGAAATGCAGATGATAAACGGGTTTTCATTGGACAAATATATTATACTACAACTGACATGTGATTCCATTTTCATACAATTTGGGTGCATAGATCCTTAGAAATCAGTACCCAGAACAACCACCTCTGGCCGTAATAACGGCCTTGATACGCCTGGGCATTGAGTCAAACAGAGCTTGGATGGCGTGTACAGGTACATCTGCCCATGCAGCTTCAACACGATAGCACAGTTCATCAAGAGTGGTGACGAGCCAGTTGCTCGGCCACCATTGGCCAGACATTCTTAAATGGTGCAAGGTCTGGAGACTGTGCTGGCCAGGGCAGCAGTGGAACATTTTCTGTATCCAGAAAGGCCCGTACAGGACCTGGAACATGCGGATCTGCATTATCCTGCTGAAATGTAGGGTTTCGCAGGGATCGAATGAAGGGTAGAGCCACGGGTCGTAAAACATCTGAAATGTAACGTCCACTGTCCAAAGTGCCGTCAATGCGAACATGAGGTGACCGAGACGTGTAACCAATGACACCCCATACCATCACGCCGGTTCATACGCCAGTATGGCGATGACGAATACACAGCTTCCAATGAGCGTTCACAGCGATGTCGCCAAACGCGGATGCGACTATCATGATGCTGTAAACAGAACCTGGATTCATCCGAAAAATGACGTTTTGCCACTCGTGCACCCATGTTCGTCGTTGGGTACACCATCGCAGGCGCTCCTGTCTGTGATGTACCGTCAAGGGCAACCGCTGCCATGGGCTCCGAGCTGATAGTCCATGCTGCTGCAAACGTCGTCGAACTGTTCGTGCAGATGGTTGTTGTCTTGCGAACGTCCCCATCTGTTGACTCAGGGATCGAGACGTGGCTGCACGATCCGTTACACCCATGCGGGTAAGATGCCTCTCATCTCGACTGCTAGTGATACGAGGCCGTTGGAATCCAGCACGGCGTTCCGTATTACCCTCCTGAACCCACCGATTCCATATTCTGCTAACAGTCATTGGATCTCAACCAACGTGAGCAACAATGTCGCGATACGATAAACAGCAATTGCGATAGGCTACAATCCGACCTTTATCAAAGTCGGAAACGTGATGACACGAATTTCTCCTCCTCACACGAGGCATCACAACGTTTCACCAGGCAACGCCAGTCAACTGCTGTTTGTGTATGAGAAATCGGTTGGAAACTTTCCTCATGTCAGCACGTTGTAGATGTCGCTACTGGCGCCAACCTTGTGTTAATGCTTTGAAAAGCTAATCATTTGCATATCACAGCATCTTCTTCCTGTCGGTTAAGTTTCGCGTCTGTAGCACGTCTTCTTCGTGGTGTAGCAATTTTAATGGCCAGTAGTGTATAGATCCTGAATAAGCGTTCCTCGATACTCTACTCTTTGTTCATTCCTGACCTTTATTCTTCGGCATTCTTACCCTTGTTTCCAATATAATTCGTCACTTTGGTGTACATTTT
Organism: Schistocerca americana; assembly: GCF_021461395.2. Taxonomy (NCBI): domain Eukaryota; kingdom Metazoa; phylum Arthropoda; class Insecta; order Orthoptera; family Acrididae; genus Schistocerca; species Schistocerca americana. The sequence continues at coordinate 465,578,262 of NC_060124.1, read as the reverse complement.
CTATATCTGCTATACATATTATAAATTGGAGATCCCCACCATGGTTTTTGAGTATACGTGAAGCTAATCACAGAAACTACTATAGGTATTTTGATACTATTTCGCTAACAGGCTGCATTATGAATAATAAATAGAAAAAAACACATTAGTGTAACTTTCTACAATATTTTCTATCTTGAAAACCATTGCTCGACTGACACGCCCTCGTCAGATACAAACAAAAAATGAGGTGTCTGTGAAATATTTATAGTATAAAGGATTTTGAAACCGTGCAACTACACAATATCTGAGTTGGTTCCAAATGAAAATCGTCACTGTTTCACATAAACGAGAGGGGTTTTATCAGACAAAATGGGATGTAAAATGTAAGACATTATCTTCCACCTCGTACCACCCTTCTAACGTCGACAACGGAAGGAAGATGAATTACCTTGAAATTATGGCATTTAATAAGCCTATGTTCACTTGTCCATGCTTAGTACTGAATGATAAGGTACAATTCCCTTACTCGCCACTTTTAAATGCTGACGCTACTAATAATCGCACCCAAAGCACATCGTAAATCACCCCTCCCACTCCCATGCTATATTTTTAGTGTTCCTTGGATCCGTCTGTAAAGACGGAATCCTATTAGGATCGCTTTCTTGTCTGTCTGTCAGTCCGAAAGTTTTCCTCTGGCATGAGTAAATGGATCAAGTTCAAATTTATGACCCCTCGGCGATGTAAAAATTGTAAGGTTCTAAGTCAATGTAATCAAAAGATTACGGCCACATACATCACACATTTTGATACTCGAGAACTCACTCATCAAAACCCGTAGCCTAGTTCCCGTTATACTAGAATCATGATATTCGGTATGAAGCAAGGTTTCACAGTACTAGTGAAGTAAGAAATCTTGAACTTGTTAAACTGTAATAATATCATATAAAATATAACTTTTTCCATTTCTACATACATTGCATTCATGATCTGTCCAAACATAATAGAGGAAAATGACTTCATGCAAACATAAAATGTAAGTTGTAGTCATGTTTTAGTAAGTAAAAAAACAGGTTTTATTACACTACTGGCCATTAAAATTGCTACACCACGAAGATGACATGCTACAGACGCGAAATTTAATCGACAGGAAGAAGATGCTGTGGTTTGCAACTGATTAGCTCTTCAGAGCAAGCACACGAGGTTGGCACCGATGGCGACATCTACAACGTGCTGACATGAGGAAAGTTCCCAACCGATTTCTCATACACAAACAGCAGTTTGCCTGGTGAAACGTTCATGTAATGCCTCGGAGGAAAGCGTACCATCACGTTTCCGGATTGTAGCCTATCGCGATTGCGGTTTATCGTATCCGACATTGCTGATCGCGTTGGTCGAGATCCAATGACTGTTAGCAGAATATGGAATCGGTGGGTTCAGGAGGATAATACGGAACGCCGTGCTGGATCCCAATGGCCTCGTATCACTAGCAGATGACAACAACCATCTGCACGAACAGTTCGACGACGTTTGCAGCAGCATGGACTATCAGCTCGGAGACCATAGCTGAGGTTACCCTTGACCCTGCATCACAGACAGGAGCGCCTGCGATGGTGTAGTCAATGACGAACCTGGGTGCACGAATGGCAAAACGTCATTTTTTCGGATGAATCCAGGTTCTGTTTACAGCATCATGATGGTCGCATCCGTGGTTGCCGACATCACTGTGAACGCACATTGGAGGCGTGTATTCGTCATCGCCATAATGGAGTATCACCCGGCGTGATGGTATGGGGTGCCATTGGTTACACGTCTCGGTCACTTCTTGTTTGTATTGACGGCACTTTGAACAGTGGACGCTACATTTCAGATGTGGTACGACCCATGGCTCTATCCTTCATTCGATCCCTTGCGAAACCTTACATTTCAGCAGGATAATGCACGACTGCATGTTGCAGGTCGTGAACGGGCGTTTCTGGATACGGAAAATGTTCGACTGTTGCCCTGGCCAGCACATTCTCCAAGTCTCTCACCAATTGAAAACGTCTGATCAATGACGGACGAGCATCTGGCTCGTCACAATACGCCAGTCACTACTCTTGATGAACTGTGCTATCGTGTTGAAGCTGCATTGGCAGCTGTACCTGTACACGCCACCCAAGCTCTCTTTGACTCAATTTCCAGGCGTGTCATGGCCGTTATTACGGCCAGAGGTGGTTATTGTGGGTACTGATTTCTCAGGATCTATGCAACCAATTTGCGTGAAAATGTAATCACATGTCAGTTCTAGTATAATATATTTGTCCAATGAATACCCGTTGCATCTGCATTTCTTCTTGGTGTAGCCTTTTTAATGGCCTGAAGTGTATATATATAGAAAGCAGAGAAGCGGTTACGTTACACTTCTAATTGACAATCGAGCACCCTCACCAGTTCCATGTGAAAGTGGTTCAGATTACCTACAGACAGGTCAACACAGAGTATTTTGTCAGGAATCCGCAGTGCGTGTGTTCTAGTGTCCCATCTGCACTTGGTCATTTTCTTTAGGTTTGCCACATTCAGTAAACACTAAACACCTATAGGTTTACTTTTATTTCTGTGCTGACGTAAGCTATCGCTAGCACTCTGATGGACAAAGAGGCTGCGGGATGATCGATTTTAGGCACCAGAGCAAGCGAGCCTATCAGGAGAGAGGCCAAAGACAAATTTGCAAGAAACGGGCCGCCAACGCCCTCTTGACCGCCAGTATTTACATCGCCTCTGTGGCCCTGAGAATCCAGTCAGTCGCAGACAGAGTTAACAGCCGCAGCCCAGTCACTTGCAGTTGCAGACAGTACAGTCGCAATCAGAGTCTCGGTCTCAGGCAGCACATAGCGACCAGAGTGGTGTACATAGTGGGATGTGTACTTCACCAGCAGTGAGGCTAAAGTGGACTATTCCAGAAGATCTTGTATCACAACACATGGACTATCTTAAGTAGCTCTCTGTTTATGTTAATAAAAAAAAACTGTTAATAAATGCGTGCAGTTGTGTTATAGACAGAGACTACTGGCCAACAAACAACACCCTCTTTCTGCTTCCATGGTACTAGCCCACAGTGACAACAGAAAACATTAAAATGTCCGTCTGCGAAGACCCTTTTTTCTCGGAACAGGCAGACGTATCAAGATAGTAATTATGTGAAATAACTATTCCTATGGTCCCTTCGTGGTGTAAAACATTTAGCTTCTAAATCAATTCAATCAAATGTTATCTTTGAGAGACATGTATGAACAAATGACGAACATCATTTTCCGGCCTAGACTTGGGTTTTTCTAAAATGTCAAGGAACCTGCAATTAATTTTAGTTTGTTTCATTACTTTTAAATATTAGTTGAAAATTATATACTACTGTAGGATGTTATGACCAATAAATTGAACAGCTTTCTCAAAAAAAATTGAAAAAAAGAATTGTATGGTCGTTTATGACACACATCTTGATACTCTCAAACTCACTCGTCAAAACATATAGGGGAATTTCTGTTGGCCTGAAATCATGAAATTTGGCAAGAAGCAATGTTTAACAGTATAAGTAAAGTGAAAAGATCGAAAAGTGTTAATTTGTTATTATATCACAGCAAAAAAAAGAAAATTTTTAATGTTTGTTATCCGAGTGTTTGTGTTTCCGATTGTTAAGACCCCTTTCCAACAGGGTCAAGTCAAGGTATCAATATGAAATCTATATCGAATGCTAAGGTCTACGGACCTTGGCAGATTAAAAAGATTAAGCTTCTGAGTCAATGCAATTAAAAGAATTAAAAGATACGTCCATGTGCAAAGACCCCTTTTCCTCGGGAACGAGCAGAGATATCAAGTTTAAATTTATGTCAAATATCGCGGTATACAGTCAATTGGCGTTGTAAAAAGTTTAAGCTCCATCTTGCACTTACTCGGTAACCTCTTTTACTCCGTTACCGTTATTTTATTTACTCTGTTAAAAATATTTTAATTTGTATAAGGGGCCATCAGTTTTCCTTTGAGTGTGTTGCTCCAGAGTGTATGCAATCCAGCGCGACTCCGATGCGGATACATCGTCTCCGCAAGGATTTAATGTGGCCTGCAAATTAAAACTATTTATCAGCCCTCATATAACTACTGTCGTTTCATTTACCTGTTTAGGCCCACTTTTTATACCGTATCTGCTGTAATATTGGACCTTTTAAGAACGTGAGTATACTCCTCAGTCACTTCCTTGCAACGTATCATCATAATTATTCTATATATTGTTATTTTTCTTGTTGTAATTTGTCAGTAGTTCAGTATTTAATGTGTTACACATTTTACCTAATCTAAATATTGTACATCGCATTTTTACTGAAATTTTAGACACGCATTAACAACTGATATCTGCGGAACCAACTGAGGTACTCTATGGTTTCACTAATTGAAAACCTTTGGTCTCACAAAAAATTCACCGCCACACTTATTTAACCTTGTTCGTGACGATGGTGTGACGATGGAATACTGCTTTGCAAAATAATAAAAATTGTATAACAGTACACCAGCGTTGCGCGTTTATTCATTCATAAAGTATAAAATATTCTTCCAAATAAGAACGATAAGGTGAATTTTGTACGATTCTTACTACTAGTTGATTCATGAGGATCCTTTGCATATATACGAGGGTCAGTCAAAAAGTAATGCCTCCTATTTTTTTTTCTACGTTTAATTGTCAGGAAATATAAATGCAATTACATAGGTTGAAAACCACAACATTGAGGATCATTTTGTCATTTTTCAATGTAATCTCCGCCCATCTCTACAGTTTTGGTCCATCTTTGAACAAGGGCATGTATCCCAGCACGGTAAAAATCACAGCTCTGCTTCCTAAGCCATTGACGCACGGATGTTTTGACGGCCTCCTCATCTTCAAAATGAATCCCACGATGAGCTTCTTTTAGTGGCCCGAACAGATGGAAGTCTGATGGTGCCAGGTCAGGGCTGTATGGGGGATGAGGCAAAACTTCCCATCCAATTTTGACAATCTCGTCAGAGGTGTGACGACTGGTGTGTGGTCTTGCATTGTCATGCAAAAGAAGAACATCTGCCATTGATTTTGTTGGGCGAACTCGCTGAAGACGTGCTTTAAGTTTGTTGAGGGTTGTGACGTATTGAACAGAATTTATTGTGCATCCCTGCTCCAAAAAATCAACCAGAATCACACCCTCTGTATCCCAGAAAACTGTTGCCATAACTTTCCCTGCCGATCGCACAGTTTTGAATTTTTTCTTCCTCGGCGAGCTTGTGTGACGCCACTCCATTGACTGCCTCTTTGATTCGGGTTCAAAAAAATGCACCCATGTTTCGTCCCCGGTCACAATTTTTTTCAGAAACTCATCTCCCTCCAAACGGAAGCGCTGCATGTGTTGGGAGGCTATTGTTTTCCTTGCCTCTTTATTCTGATCGGTTAACATTCTTGGAACCCACCGTGCACAAACTTTTGAGTACCCCAATTGTTTAATAATCGTGATCACACTGCCTTTACTAAGAGAAATAATGCGACACACTTCATCTGCAGTCACCCGACGGTCACCACGAATGATGTCATCAACTTGCTGAATGTTGTGTGGAGTCACTCCACTCACCGGCCTGCCGCTCCGCTTTTCGTCAGTCAACGGTGTTTGCCCTTCAGCTTCCTTACAACGACGAACCCATCGTCTAACAGTGCTGACATCCACTGTCACAACACCATACACCTTCTTCAGTCTTTCATGAATGCGTATGGGCGTTTCACCTTCTGCATTCAAGAATTCAATCACACAACGCTGTCTCAAACGAACATCGATGTCGGCCATCTTACAAACTTCTGCTGTGCTGCCACCTGTTGACACAGAAAGTTACTACTGCAGTGGATTGCAGAAGAAGGTTTGAGGAATGGCGCAAAATTCAAATTTTTCACTTAACTTAATTTCTTTAAGTAGAAAAAAAATGGGAGGCATCACTTTTTGACCGACCCTCGTACTACCGCTTCGCCAGACAAACAGTTCATCTGTAGATGCTTAGTGCTACTCAAGTGAAACCGGGGCGGGTCGCTAGTTTCAGGGACGTTTGTGTTCTTCGTGGCAACCCAAACCAGGAAAAAAGCCATCATCCAACAGTATGTTACCTCAGGGATTAATACGGAAATGTTTTAGGTTCGATACTCGACCTTTCCTACCATTTGTATGAGTCACTTACTTCCTAAACTCGGGCAATGTTTATTCGTGTGGAAGCTGCCGAGCTGCCCCGTGATTCGTTGTTGTGATGTTGTTGTAGTCTTCAGTCATGAGACTGGTTTGATGCAGCTCTCCATGCTAATCTATCCTGTGCAAGCTGCTTCATCTCCCAGTACATACTGCAGCCTACATCATTCTGAATCTGTTTAGTTTATTCATATCTAGGTCTGCCTCTACGATTTTTACCTTCCACGCTGCCCTCCAATACTAAACTGGTGACCCCTAGATGCCTCAGAACATGCCCTACCAACCGATCCCTTCTTGCAGTCAAGTGGTGCCACAAACTCATCTTCTCCCCAAATCTATTCCTCATTAGTTATGTGATCTACCCATCTAATCTTCAGCATTCTTCTGTAGCACCACATTTCGAAAGCTTCTATTCTCTTCTTGTCCAAACTATTTATCGTCCATGTTTCACTTTCATACATGGCTACACTCCATACAAATACTTTCAGAAACGACTTCCTGACACTTAAATCAATACTCGATGTTAACAAATTTCTCTTCTTCAGAAACGCTTCCCTTGCCATTGCCAGTCTACATTTTATGTCCTCTCTACTTCGACCATCATCAGTTATTTTGGTACCCAAATAGCAAAACTCCTTTACTACTTAAAGTGTCTCATTCCCTAATCTAATTCCATCAGCATCACCCGAGTTAACTCGACTACATCCCACTACCCTCGTTTTGCTTTTGTTGATGTTCATCTTATATCCTCCTTTCAAGACACTGTCCATTCCGTTCAACTGCTTTTCCAAGTCCTTTGCTGTCTCTGACAGAAATACAATGTCATCGGCGAACCGCAAAGTTTTTATTTCTTCTCCATGGATTTTAATACCTACTCCGAATTTTTCTTTTGTTTCCATTACTGCTTGCTCAATATATAGATTGAATAACATCGGGGAGAGGGTACAGCCCTGTCTCACTCCCTTCCCGACCACTGCCTCCCATTCGTGCCCCTCGACTCTTATAACTGCCATCTGGTTTCTGTACAAATTGTAAATAGCCTTTCGCTCCCCGTATTTTACACCTGCCACCTTCAGAATTTGAAACAGAGTATTCCAGTCAACATTGTCAGTATTGCCTCGTGCGTTCCAATATTTCTACGGAATCCAAACTGATCTTCCCCGAGGTCGGCTTCTACCAGTTTTTCCATTCATCTGTACAGAATTCGCGTTAGTATTTTGCAGCCGTGACTTATTAAACTGACAGTTCAGTAATTTTCACATCTGTCAGCAACTGCTTTCTTTGGGATTGGAATTGTTATATTCTTCTTGAAGTCTGAGGGTATTTCGCCTGTCTCATACATTTTGCTCACCAGATGGTAGAGTTTTGTCAGGACTGGCTCCCCCAAGGCTGTCAGTAGTTCTAATGGAATGTTGTCTACTCCTGGGGTCTTGTTTCGACTTACGTCTTTCAGTGCTCTGTCACACTCTTCACGCAGTATCATATCTCCCGTTCATCTTCATCTACATCCTCTTACATTTCCATAATATTGCCCTGAAGTACATCGCCCTTATTTAGACACTCTATACACTCCTTCCACCTTGCTGCTTTCCCTTCTTTGCTTAGAACTGGGTTTCCATCTGAGCTCTTGATATTCATGCAAGTGGTTCTCTTTTCACCTAAGGTCTCTTTAATTTTCCTGTACCCAGTATCTATCTTACCCTTAGTGAGATAAGCCTCTACATCCTTACATTGTCCTCTAGCCATCCCTACTTAGCCATTTTGCACTTCCTATCGATCTCATTTTTGAGACGTTTGCATTCCTTTTTGCCTGCTTCATTTATTTTCTTCTTTCAGCAGTTAAATTCAATATTTCTTGTCACCCAAGGATTTCTACCAGCCCTCGTCTTTCTACCTACTTGATCCTCTACTGCCTTCAGTACTTCATCTCTCAAAGCTACCCATTATTCTTCTACTGTATTTCTTTCCCTCATTCTTGTCAGTTGCTCCCTTATGCTCTCCCTGAAACTCTGTACAACCTCTGGTTTAGTTAGTCTATCCAGGTCCCATCTCCTTAAATTCCCACCTTTTTGCAGTTTCTTCAGTTTTAATCTACCGTTCATAACCAATAGATTGCGGTCAGAGTCCACGTCTGTCCCTGGAAATGTCTTACAATATAAAACCTGGTTCCTAAATTTCTGTCTTACCATTATATAATTTGTCTGAATCCTGTCAGTATCTCCAGGCTTCTTCCATGTATACAATCTTCTTTTATGATTCTTGAACCAAGTGTTGGCTATGATTAAGTTATGCTCTGTGCAAAATTCTAACAGGCGGCTTCCTCTTTCATTTCTTCGCCCCAATCCGTATTCACGTACTACGTTTCCTTCTCTTCCTTTTCCTTGTACCGAATTTCAGTCACCCTTGACTATTAAATTTTCATCTCCTTTCACTATCTGAATAATTTCTTTTATCTCATCACACATTTCTTCAATTTCTTCGTTATCTGCAAAGCTAGTTGGCACATAAACTAGTACTACCGTAGTAGGCGTGGGCTTCGTGTCTATCTTGGCCACAACAATGCGTTCACTATGCTGTTCGTAATAACTTACCCGCATTACTACTTTTTTATTCATTATTAAACCTATTCCTGCATTACACCTATTTGATTTTGTATTTATAATCCTGTATTTACCTGACCAGAAGTCTTGATCCTCCTCCCACTATGTCTAACTTTAACCTATCGTCCACGTTATCCACGTTAATCTGTAGGTTTCTCTACACCTGGATAAGTCATTCGGTTCAAAGGTCGGAAGAAGACCACTGCGATATTCGAACTAACCTTCAGGTTAATAGGGAAATTCTGGGTGTTCATCAGAGTTATTGTTTCCATTCTATGCGCAGTATTTCGACATCCGACCCAGTCGTACTCTTCAGATGCTGCGTGTTGTTATGTGTACACGCTGCCTGAACTCCAGCTAGGCGAGAGTGGATTCGTTAGGAATAATAACGTAGGACAGAGAGTAAATTAATGTGAACAGTTCAGTGATGTGGTTGTTCTCATCAGAGTCGACCTCCGACAACAACTGTTAGGTATACACGCCGACGTTGCAAGCAGATGACGAAGAGATAGAGGAAGTATATGAGGATATTACAGGCAGATGAAAATGTCATGGAGGACTGCAATGCGGTAGTAGGGGAAGCTGTAAAAGAAAGGATTACAGGAGAATATGGGCTTAGTGCTAAGAATGAGGGAAGAGAAACACTATGAAAAGTGGATTTTTACTCACAAAATTTTTTCTTAAAAAATTTACACTATTTACTAACGATTCATCAAGAACATTAACACATTTAATCACACTATGTGAGCGTCGAAGTAGTTGCCAATGGTAATTGATGAAAGAAAAAATTTTTTTTTTAATTAATGGAAATTTTATTCCTAAAAGCCATATTTTTTTTAACATTTAAAATTATAATCAGAAAGCACCCCTTAAATATGAAGTTACAATTTATTCAGATTATTTTTTTTAATAATATGAGCTTTCTGGCTGAGACCCTTTTAACACTGCCGTAGTCACGATCGCTCACAACAACCTCTGAAAGACTAACCTGGTGCAAATCTGCTGCACACCAGATTACTTTAAACTAAAAATTGTAACAACTCACACAAACACATAAACTATGCACCCCGTAAGAGGGATGGAAATGGTACAAAACACTCACACTAAAAATTATTTGCCACCTAAAGCGCAACTTGTTTTTAAAGAACTCTTACGGTGGAAGGGTGGCAACTTTATATACTAAAACGACCATTTAAATAAAATCCATGAAATGCAGTTTTACATAAAATGTACCAACATGCTCTACATTACACATATACCACCAAAGGACGCAGGAAGGCGCGCCGATCTCCCGTCTCACGGCGTCGCAGCTCGCGCCGGCCAGACCGATGTCGCGGGTTGACTCCTGTTACTCTCGTGCCGGCCGTGAAGCCACTGCCCCTCGCTATACGGCGTGGCCCACTGGACTGACGTGGCGACCTCACATGCGCCGACGGACAAGTCATCTTGTGTCTCAGTGTGCGACCGACCAACCGATTGATCCATCCGCCAATGACCATTGCCTGAGCAAACTCGAGCAGACTGGCGGCCTAACACATACTAGCACTCCGGTCGACAGGCAGACACTGACTGCCCCTCACTGAACCGGCTGACCAACTGACCAGATTCGCCGAATCAGACTGACTGACTGACCAGACTCGCCGCCACTGACGAACTGCCACTGGTGAGCTCATAGCTCCCCTTAAATGCATGTGAACAGGCAACCTTTCCCCTTTTCCACGAGGGAGATACCAAAGCTGCGACTGCCACAGCGGCGCCACCGCCAGAAACGGAGGGTGACTGCTTTACACTACGTGCTGCGGCGCGCTCTTCAAAACAACAATTTCTTTCCACGGCTCACACTAATTCAATTCTGCAATAAATAACAATTAGTAATAGCGAATACTCTGTTCAAGAACCACAAGAACAGTTGGTATACTTGGAAAAGGCCAGGAGATACAGAAAGATTTCAGTTAGATTACATCATTGTTAGGAAGAGGTACCGAAACCGTTTCCTGAAGCAGATATAGTAATATTAAAAGTATGCTGAAATTTAAGAGACAAGTCAGAAACAATGAAGGTGCAAAGAAGTGGGATACGAAAGTACTAAGGAATGAAGAGACACACTTGAAGTTCTCTGCGGCTATAGATACTGCGATAATGAATAGCTCAGAAGGCAGTCCAGTTGAAGAGAAATGGACATTTCTAAAAACACCATCACAGTAAGCGGAGAGGTTAACTTACGTGCAAAGAAGGTAACTGTGAAGAAACCAAGGGTAACAAGAAATACGAAAGGAGGAAGTACAAAAATATTCAGGTAAATTCAAGAAAAAAGAACCAAAATTGAATGATAAAATAGAAATAGCAGGGAAGCTAAGACGAAATATCATTATGAAATCGGCGAAGAAATCGAAAAAGAGATGATTGTCGGAAGGACTGACTCAGCATACACAGTGGATAGTTGTAAAGTGTACAATTCAATTCCCTATGAGAAGCACAACTTTTCTGTAAACGTAATAAAAGAAGGAACAGCAATCGACGAGAAAGAGGTAGGGTATCCTGTATAGAGTAAGAATTTAAAAGAGCTTTGGAAGACTTTAGATCAAACAAGACAGACGGGATAGATAACACTCCATCCACTTTCTAAAATTGCTTGAGGAGATAGAGCCAAAACGACTATTCACGTTGGTGGACACAGTGTACGAGTCTTGCAACATATCATTTGCTTTCGAAAATATCACCCACACAATTCCGAAGACCGCAAGAGTTGACAAGTGCGACGATTATCGCACAATCTGCTTAGCAGCCCATACATCCAAGTTGCTGACAAGAATTATATACAGAAGAATCGAAAAGAAAATGGCAGTTATGTTAGACTTAGGCTGTGTTTGGCTTTAGGAAAGGTAAAGGCACCAGAGAGGCAATTCTGACGGTGCCTCTGATAATGTAACCAGGACTAAAGAAAAATCAAGACACGTCCCTATGACTTGTCGAAATGGAAAAAGCGTTCGACAACGTAAAACGGTGCAAGATGTTTGAAATTCTGAGAAAAATAGGGTTGAGCTATAGGGAGAGACGGATTATATAAAATATGTACAAGAGCCAACAGGTAATAATATGAGTGGACGACCAAGAACGAGTTGCTTGGATACAAGAAGGTGTAAGACTGGGATATAATATTTTGCCCCTACTGTTCAATCTGTTAGTCGAAGAAGCAGTGACGAAATAAAGAAACCATCAAGGTTGGGATTAATGATAAGATTCGCTGATGACATAACTACCCTCAGTGAAAGTGAAGAAGAATTACAGGATTTTTTGAATGCAATCAGTAGTCTAATGAGTACAGAATAGCACATCGAAGAAGGACGAAAGCAATGAGAAATAGCAGAAATGAGAAAAGCGAGAAACTTAACGTCAGAATTAGTGATCAAGAAGTAGATAAAGTTAAGGAATTCTGATACCTACGCAGCAATATAGCACATGAAGGACAATGCAATGAGGACATAAAAAGCACTCCATCACTGGAAAAAAGAGAATTCCTGGCAAAGAGAAGTTTAGTATTATCAAATATAGCCCTTAATTTGAGGAAGAAATTTCTGAGCATGTACGTTTGAAGCACAGCATGCCATGGTAGTGAAACATGAACTGTGAGAAAACCGGAACAGAAGAGAATCGAAACATTTGAGATTTGGTTCTACAGAAGAATGTTGAACATTAGGTGGACTGATAACATAAGGCATGAAAAGGTTTTCCGCAGAATCGAAGAGAAGAGGAATATATGAGAAACACTGACAAGAAGAAGGGACTGGATGAGAGGACATCTCTTAAGACATCGCGGAATAACTTCTGTAGTACTAGAGGGAGCTGCAGACGGGAAAAATGTAAAAGAAGACAGATTCGAATACATCCAGAAAATTAATGAGGACACAGGTTACAAGGGCTACTTTGAGATGGAAAGGTTGACAGAAAGAGGAATTCGCACGCAACAAACCAGTCACAAGAATTATGACTCGAAAGAAAAAAAGGGGGAGGGAGAGAGAAAGAGGAGACTCGGAGCACGAAAACGACGAAAACCAAATCTATGGAATCTATAGAATGATGAACTCAAGCAAGCTGTAATGGACTTGGATTAAAGGAAAGAATGTGCAATGGCAAGTACATCATACAAAGAAAAGCACTGTAATTTGCAAACTTACTAGACAGGTAAACACAGGTAGAACTTTTAAGACTACACAATGATTTAAATGGAACTTAATAGTTCTGACTCAAAATATTCTAAAATTTGAGTAGTGAAGTCACTGGCAAAGCCAAGATCGATATAATACCACGAAAGGAAAGATTACAGTATGACAAACAGCTATTAGTGAAGCAATGTGAGCCCTACTATACAAATACTGTGAATTTTGGAAGATACAGTGCAATCAGAATGACAGGGCTTGGTAAGTATTTTAAAGAAGCCCTGGAACAAGAAGGTTACAATTATAAAAGTTAAAAAATCTGGAAACCATGGAATATATAAGTTTGAAAAGGAAAAATGGTATTCACTTATTGGGAAAAATTCCACAGAAATGATAGTTGCACGAACAGTAAATAATAGAAGATAGTAAATATGAAAGAATGTTCAAATTACAGAGATACAGCTAGTTTAGACCTTTCTTACAAAATATATTCATCCATCATTAAAAGGGAACTCCAACCAATAGCGACTATTTTTGAGAGAGGAGCAATGCAACTTTTGCAAAGGTGGGTACTGTGCAGATACAGAATTTGTTCTAAAACAACTTATAGAAAAGTGAGGATAGTTCGATAAACCACTATTTCTGCTCTTCCTTGACTTTTAGAAGACTTACAGTAACATGAGGAGGACGAAATCATAAGAAACGCTTACTGACTACAATTTGCCTCTACATTTGTTGAATGCCGTTAAATCACCATACGACTATACTAAATTAAGTATTAACAAGGAGTTATTAAATGTAAACCTACTTTTAAGACTCACCATTTCTTTTTGCTATGTACACAGAATACATATACAAAATCGAATTGTAAAATCCGCAAGACCGTGAACATGGGGAGGAGGAAACTTATTAACTTATTAACTCTGTTATATTTGCAGATGACCAGGTTCTCCTAGCAGACAGTGAAATTTCTTTACAAAAGAACGTGACTAAATTGAGCAATGACTTACAAAGTCATAGAAGGACTATATCTCTGTGTCTATACAAAAGTGTACGTGTGTATCTATGCTCCAATATATCATCCTAAACCACCGTATCAATTTAAGCCAAACTTGGTGGACATAACTGTTACTATCGGTGAAAAAGCAGTATTGGGGCTAAGAATAATCTACCACTCAAAGGAGTGGGGGCTGCTATGAATTAGGAGCATAACTAACCATGCTGCAAATATCCACATTATAAGTTTCCTTTAATTTTCGTCTATGGTCACAAACTTTATCTGTTAACAACTAGTTTGTGACCATAGACGTAAATTAAAGGAAACTTATTACATATACGGGTCACTGTTTTTTCGCAACGATGTCGCAGCTTGTGTGTCCCCATTATGTTCATCTAGTATTGGAAAATGAGAGCACTTAGTGACTTCCAACTAACTTTACAGAGTATCTAACCTTTACGCAACTTCTTCTTGCTGACATCCCTCACTAAATGATAAACGAAAACAACTTTATCGCTTACTACATCTTCGCTTTTCATGCAACAAAACTAGCACATTAGGAATGACATTTCAGTTTATTACTTCTTTTCTGCTGATTCCATTCGAAGCACGTTTTTCCGACGATATTCAACTATATCACTGTACGACACATAGTTCAGGAGATATTGCACTATAAACTCTTAGATGCGTGAAAACTGTCCCATCAAGCTTGGCGTGTTAATTTATTGCTTCTTTACTCGTAACTCAATTTGTAATACATTTTGCAGACTGCATCTACATATACCACTAACTACCTGCAGAATTACATCAGTTTACGACACATAGTTAGGAGATAAGACGTCACAAACACTGAACAGCGTGAAAAGCAGTTTTTCCTGGAACCCAGCGCAAATCACGCAGATTATGCTCATTCATTGTTTTGACAGAGAGCTCTTAGCAGCGTCCAACAATCTTTAAATGTAATTTCAAACCTTTCCGAAACTTTTTCTTTAACACATTAATTCATTCGTAAAGTAATCAGATGTTTGTAGCAGTTTTATATACGGGAGTTCGCTTCCTTGAAGTATCGGTGGTTTATTGGTTACTTACTACCTGGAAAGAAGCACTCGAGGGTTGAGAAACACACACATCCCATACGAGGAGGGAGGGTGGGATGAAAAGAGAGTGACATTGGACAATAGTTCAGGCACACTTGGAGCAATTCCAACCAAATTTGTTAAGTGTATGACAGTTTTGAACCTGGCTATTACTCAGCAACCGTATACTAGTTTCAGCATGGGATTAAACAGCCAACCGACGGCACCTACCGTTTATATGCAACCAGTTGGCTGTTTAATCCTATGGTATAATAATGGCGTATGACGAGGGCTTCCCGTCGGGTAGACCGCTCGCCTGGCGCAAGTCTTTGGATTTGATGCCACTTCGGTGACTTGCGCGTCGATGGGGATGAAAGGATGATGATTAGGACAACACAGCAGCCAGTCCCTGAGCGGAGAAAATCTCTGACCCAGCCGGGAATCGAACCCGGACCCTTACGATTGACAGTCTGTGGAGTTGACCACTCAGCTACCGGGGGCGGACAATCCTATGTTGAAATTAAGTATATGACTTATTATGTGTACAAACGTACTGTTGGAGTAAGATTCATCATTGTCACTACGGTGGGGATGAGGATGTATCCGCCTGAAATACTTTTAAAATTATGAAATGGAATTTTTCTCATATTTCTGCCGTTCAGTGTGCCAATTACGTCGCGAGAATGAGGCAATCGTTTTGTCTAAGTGTTTCAGTACCTAAGATGAAGAGACACGCCTGAATGCTAAGGATAAAGTTAACATTCTCTTTGGAATCGAATGGTTTAAAACAACAGAAAATGTCAATATGTGTGCAATATATGTCAGCGTCTAAGCAACTGGATCGAATTCAACCCAACTTTGTACACTTACAATCCTGAAAGAAATACTGTAGGGACTAAAGCCAACCAACTCCTACTGATGGCGGGCTGTGGGTGAAGAAGGGGAGACATATACGGAAGAGAAGAAAGAGGCGGAGGACAGAGAGAGGAGGGAAGTGGAGATGCTCACAAAGGTGAGAAGTGGAGTGGTGAACGGTAGAGGGTGAAGAAGAGTAGACACAGGAGGGAGTAGGAGGTGGGTTAAAAGGGCTAGAATAAATAAATATCCTGGCAACGCCGAATTTCTCTGCTAGTCTGTAAATAAAGTAAAAGGAATGGCAATGGGCGGGAAGCATGTAAGAAGGGCATAAACAGAATGTACAATGAAACAATAGAAGTTCGCCGCTTTACCTCGGACGATGTCTCCCACCCTCGGAGATGAAACGTCAGGGGAGCGCTTTATACGTCGATCACGGCCTATCAGCCCGGAAGTCTTACGTGAAAATACCGGCCAAGAAATCCTAAAAAAATGGCTCTGAGCACTATGGGATTTAACATCTATGGTCATCAGTCCCCTAGAACTACTTAAACCTAACTAACCTAAGGACATCACACAACACCAAGTCATCACGAGGCAGAGAAAACGAAATCCTGCATTGTATTATCAATAGAAGAAATAAATTCATTTAATTATCTCGGGCCACATATGTAAATACATAAAATTAATTTAGGTGTGGTGCAAAACATACAGGAATATGAAACTATAAATGGTTACATAAGAAGATAAAAAGGAGAAGTTTGAGGAATGAGATAACACTAATACTGACCAACGTAGTGGCTAAAACTTGCTCTTAAGTATGTTAGTGAAAATTTGGGTCCTAAGATAAGGAGAGCGGAACAAACAATTGAAGCAATTGGGATGGTGTTTCAGAGGTCACTTTTTGGGATGACTTCAAGAAACAGAGGGCAACGTCAAAAGACAGCAAGTAGACGTGAAAACGATGGTAACAGAAGAGATTAGCCTCTGCCATAAAGATAGTAGGGCAACATCAAAATGATGCGACCAGAGCGTCTGCCATGTCGAGCATTACTTTCAGCCAAACTGGCAGATGGGATACAGTACAACCGGTGAAGAGATAGAGATCACAATTCTGTTAAATTCATTTGGTTTCGGAAGAGGTTCACATCTACTATAGAAATGGTAGAAGAAGAAGACCACATGAAGTAATTTCAGAAGGTGCCTGAAAAGTTTAGTGAGACAATCGTCGATCTTTTAGGCGATTAGTCTCCAGAATTCCTAATACAGTGCTCTAGTAAAGATGAAGACTACATCAAAATGGACCATAAAAACCATATCCCGGATGCAGATTTGAATAAGCACGCCTCAAAGCGTGACTTAGAAAACCACCTAATCACTTGTTGCTCTCTATTAGGAGCTCTCGCATCACAGCGTATTCTCCGTCAAAGAGCAATAACATCGTCTTTTGGCACTTATTCCCGTACGGCTAGTCTCAGGCATTTATCTTTGCTTGTAAGCAACCAATTCCCCTTGATACTTCTTTATTTACTACTTCCGTCTTCAAGTGTGACATTTTGATATTCCGTAACTACATAGAAGGTAGATGCTCTAGCTTCTTTCTTTCTCCAGTTTTTGTACGTTTCATTCACTAGAGCACTAAGCAAGAAAAAAATAGAAAACTTCTTTATTTTTGGACTAGAGTGTGATGAATTGAAGTATTATTACTTTTATAAGCTTCGTTGACTGCTTTCTTCGTCTGCTCCTCCTAACCTTCTCATATGGCCCATCTTTTTAACTACTAACTCCACTGCTTGATATTCATAAATAACCAGCTTTATTCCCTACCAGTTAAATTATCAGTTTAATGTCAAATAAGAGTCCAGTTTAGTTTTGAATTGCTGTGATGCTGAATAATTCTATTTATTGCATGCCACACCGACGAGAATGTAGTCAATGAGCTCTTAGGAGCGATCAGCATCGTTCGAATCGTCGCCCATTCATCTTGGTTTCCCTAACTGCTTTGCGACGATTATAGAGACATATCTTCCGAGAGACATCCCCCCTCTCCTTGTCCAATACGATTGAATTGGGTTGTTTGGGGGAAGAGGCCAAACAGCGAGGTCATCGGTCTCATCGTATTCCGGAAGGATGGGGCAGGAAGTCGGCCGTGACCTTTGAAAGGAACCATCCCGGACTTTGTCTGGAGCGATTTATGGAAACCACGGAAAACCTAAATTAGGATGGCCGGACGCGGGATTGAACCGTCGTCTTCCCGAATGCGAGTCCAGTGTGCTAACCACTGCACCACCTCGCTCGGTGCCCAATAGGAGCTCACAACTTTTAGTGAGAAAATGAACAACAGGAGGCTGGCCTTCAACCTTGCTACATTCCTGTTGACTTGAATGGTACGTAATATATTCGCTCTGGATAACACACAAAGAACAATATCAAACATTGTATTGCTGGTGGTGTGGTGCACATGTCAGGACACAGTAAAAAATGTTGATCTCCTCTGTAAGACCTAACGATCAATCTATTGGAAGAGAAAATGAGAAAAACCATTGCACTCAAATAAAAATCAGTCCAGGAAAATATTTTATAGAAAGAAAGGCGACTTATAATCGAAATTCTGGTTTCCTACGCTATAAAAGAAATTATGATGTGCGTAACCTATACGATATTTAATGTTGCGTCGTATCATCGTCATCTTTACTGAATATGAATATATACTGTCAGTTTGAAAGCATAACTATTAGGAATATAATGAAACTCCTAACAGAACGTGCCGTAAAGTTAAATAAATCTCAACCCCAGGTGAAGGCTGCGTCTTTGTTTTTCGGTTTCAAACTGGACAGTCGTGTAACAAACTTGGTCATCCCTCAGAATAATAAGTCCCGCATGAACTGGCAGCACTGTAGCATACGGAAGTCTCTGGAACAAGTGTTATCCGTTTCATGTCTTCTGGTGCTGAATCTGCTCTTCATATAATGATAAACGTCGCGAAATTGAAAAATAAGGGCACTTAATGCTGGTCGTTAACACAAAGTCTGGTGGTCGGGAACTGTAGGCCACCACCTCTTATCTCCTTGTTGCGCAAATATTGACGACGAAAGTTCCTCGCGAGCATCCGAACCAGCATCATCTGGACCATGGACACTACGCAAAAGTGCGTTAGGGAAATCAGGTACGGAGCTGGGCCATACATGTTGCCCAATGAAAACATGTCTCTTGCTATTTTCGATCTTGAAATTATCTTGATGTGAACCTCACAACGCGTAATCAAAGTATTACTGCGTCATTGTTGCGAGAGTGAATTAATGAACTCTGGTTCATTGTCTGACTTTCTTTACTTATTTTCGTTCAGTCATTTTATTTAAAAACTTACGGTATATAACATTTCTGCGATGCATCATTCCTCTTTTCTTTTCAGCCATATCTCAATCTTAGCGAGAGGAGACTTGTCCAGAAGCGTTTCCGAATTGTAATTTTTGTAAGGTGTAGGAAATTCTTTGTTGGAACTCAGTGCACCGGAACAGCTTTTAACTTTCTTCCCCACAAAAATTGTATTCATTCTTCTGTTAAAATTTGATAACTGATGGCCAAGTAAAAGAGTAGCTTATAATGGTATTACGCAAAATTATGGTTTTGGACTTCTAGGTTGTTCTCTGGGCAATGCTACGTTAACGTAAAAACTGTTTGAAAGTTGTACACTGGTAGTAAACTTAATATTTAAATGATCTTCTTACAACTTTAGCTCTTCTTTCAGTAAACATCTTTCATATTTTGGTGGATTTTCTGAGACAATACATATCATTAATGCTGTCCTCACATAGTAAACAACTGGAGGCCGGTGATTATGCAAGAATTAATGTTCACAGAACTGGTTTCAGTGTTCCCTAAACTGGTTTCGATTATTACCATTGTCAAGCAGATGTATCTGTTTACAATTCGAACCGTATTCCACAACTTTGCATTTGACGTTAAGCTAATTGCACTCCGTCGTCAGGCCACAAGTGGCCCATTGGGGCCATCCCACCGCCGTGTCATCCTCACTGAGGATGCGGATAGGAGGAGCGTGTGGTCAGCACACCGCTCTCCCGGTCGTTACGATGGTTTTCTTTGATCGGAGTCGCTACAATTCGGTCGAGTAGCTCCTCAATTGACATCACGAGGCTGAGTGCACCCCGAGAAATGGCAACAGCGCATGGCGGCCCGGATGGTCACCCATCCAAGTGCCGGCCATGCCCGACAGCGCTTACCATCGGTGATCTGACGGGAACTGGTGTATCCACTTCTGCAAGGCCGTTGCCTACGTTAAGTTAATGGTATCATTTTATTTCTGATGGTTAGATAATTATAACTGATATACATGAAAATAAATATTTTTTCTTTATTTCGCAGTGATTGTACATTAATTTCTTGTTTCTGATTCAGATTGCCGATAAAGATGTGTAGGCAGTAAAACGTAAATGATGACGGCTTTCTCTTCCAAATGACTTTAATATTGTTTATATTTTTGTCCACTATAGCAAAAACTAGATCGTACAAATGAAATGAAGTCCAACGTACTTACGAGGGTTGGAACTTTAATAGTGGCAACTATTTATTTACAGCTCGTACAAAATAGATACGCGTTTCAAAGTTTTACTGACCTTCAGAGTAGTCACCAGCATTGTGTATAACCAGTTGCCAGCGATGTGGAGGTCGTAGGACACTCCTAGCATTGCCAGTTGTTGTGACAGCTCCAGCGGCGCGGTCTTTTGAACGACGAATTTGTAGCAGTTCTGAAGCCAATCCCGTGAAGTGTTTCCTTTATCTTAGAAATCGAGTTGAACTCACGAGGGCTTCAGTCAGGGGAGTGTAGTAGGTGGTGTAGTACTTGGTAGCACCATCAGTCAAACAAATCAGTAACAGCTTGCACTGTACGTGCTTTATCATGGTCCTGCAAAATGATGGTCGGGTCCTGCAGAATGTGTCATCACTTCTGTCTCTAAGCAGGTCGTAGGTTGTGTTCCAAAAATGAACAGCATAGAGACAGAAGTGATGACACATTCTGCAGGACCTGACCATCATTTTGCAGAACAATGCTCAAGCACGTACAGTGCAAGCTGTTAGTGATTTGTTTGACTGATGGGGCTGCCAAGTACTACACCACCTACTGCACTCCCCTGACTGAAGCCCTCGTGAGTTCAACTAGATTTCTAAGCCGAAGGAAACACTTCATGGAATTCGCTTCAGAACTGCTACAAATTCGTCGGGCAATAGACCGCGCCGCTCGAACTGTCAACACAACTGGCACTGCTAAGAGTATCCTATGAATTCCACATCGCTGGCAACGGGTTATACACAATGCTGGTGACTACTCTGAAGGTCAGTAAAACTTTGAAACACGTATCTATTCTGTACGAGCTGTAATTAAATAGTTGTCACTATTAAAGTTCCAACCCTCGTATTTTCATTTCCCACAATATTTCATTATCACCTGTCCTGTTATCTTACCTCATCACTAACACGCAGAAAACTGTAGAAAACTGACAGTTCATTTTCTCAGACAGTTTTATATATACATATTACCTGTCAAATGTATGGAAATATTCGAGCACTACATTTCTGTGTATACATTAAATCATTTTACTGGTTTCCACACACGTTTATAGTACTTCCAAAAGTGGCATAAAGGTGTGCTGTAATCAGATTTGCGTTTTAGTACAGAAACTGTAACTACCAATGACAGATTAACGATCGCTTTAGCGGATTGTGCCAGATAACACAATTTCATACCGGGTGGCGAAAATCATGCAGGGCGGCTAGTCAGAAGTGAAATCTATTTTTGTCGGACACGCGCCACACAGGAAAACCCCGTTACCTCGCCTCATTATGCAGCGGTCTTGATTTATGCACATGACGTTCAGATGCGCCATTTCAGGCAAATGCAATTATATCTGTGAATGATCAACTGGAATTGTTGCCATTAGCGGTCGGTACCATAACCCAGTAATACAACGGTTTTTGCGGGGGAATTAGACCGAGGGCGGTAGTGTCATAAAGCGTGGGAAGCTAAAAAGAATGTGTCGAACGAACATAATCACTGCAGTCATATGTGAAAGGCAACCGTATTCCAGGTTATAATGCTGTGAATTTAAATTTTGCTGCAGAGTAAGCACGTCTCAACGGAAGTCAGTGAATGGTGAGTAACGAAATGTTTGGCAAAAATATGTAACTTCTATATGAGCCAGTTAAGTATTTTTATGTTTTAGCCACAGTCGGATTATATATCTTCAGTGAAGTGATTTCCCATGAAACTGATTTTATTTGAAACATGCTCTTTGTTTCTCTCTTTTCAAGATTTTAACCGCACGTGGGTTTTCATTATTTGGCAGGTTTATTTAATTCCAACTTCACTGCCGGATGCCCTTCTTGGCGCCACACCTAATAGAGGAACATGCCACATGTGTCTGTCCATAGCGTGAAATTTGATCTGTTCTCGTATTTTGAATGTTTATAGAGCATATTTTTCTAAGTGGTCATTGGAGGCCGGCCAGTATTCCTGGAAATATGGAATACCAAACGCCGTACCTTTCATAAAATATATTACACGGCGAGTTTCGACACTACGTTAGTGTTATCTTCAGGCTTGTGCTTAGTACTAATGTAGTGTCCATACTGGCCGTGTATTAATATATACGTCTATTGGTATTCTTATTTCTCAAGTTTATGACTAGCCGCAGTCCCACGTCCGCTCCAATATTGGAGCATCTAAAGCCTCGTGTTTGGCTAAAAGAGCGTGCAAAGCCGCCTAATACCAAACTCAGTCTGGCACTTGTATCAGAGCTATAATCTTTAACCCACCGCTTGAATCCAAACCGCGCCTAGCTTAGCTCCATGTCTCGCAAGCTGGAGCGCTACGCTTTAAGATATTCGAGCGGGTCAGATATATCGGGTGTTTCAAAATGAATAACGGTGTTTTAAGGCTTTGCAACATTTATTACATTCAACTTAAAATTATAAATGATGCAGGGTGAGACGCGCTGCTAAACCCGCAGGACAGGACAGGACAGGTAGCTTAAATTGTGGAAAGGGGCAAAAATTAGCGGCGGCTGTCTGTCAATCTCGAACATATAACTTTATTTATTTGATCAGACATTACAAGAGCCAAGAATATTTTTTTTTAAAAAAGCATTAATTTTTGGAATTTAATAACCGGCTGAATACGCCATACAATCTCATGCCTTAAGGGCAAGACCACTTTAATTTAAAATCGGCTGAAAGCCAATAATTTAAGACTCAAACCGAGATCAGAAATTTAAAAGGCAGGAGTCCTTACCTTAAATCAGTTCTTTCAGTTACGCTGAAGGCCCAAACGATCTCACACCTTAAGAGCAAAACAACTTTAGTTTTAAAAAAAATCGGCTGAAGGCCCATCTCTTGAGACTCAAACCAAAATTAAATTTTTAAAAGACAAAAGGCCTTATCTTAAAACAGTTCTTTAAATTAGGCTGAAGGCCCAAACAATCTTACGCCTTAAGGGATAAACAACCTTAATTTAAAAATCGGCTAGAAGCCATACAAATACAAACAACAAGAACAAATAAGGAAAGGCAGTACACCCAACAGCGCTCAGAAGTTTCCGAGGGGCGGCCTGGAATTCAAACACTAAGGCTCGCCTAGGTGAGACAGGCTGTCGGCCCAACCATTCTCGATCCGACGACAACCCAACCGACAGACAGTCAACGGACCCACCGACAAGATAACTTCGTCTCCACCCGACCGAGTTCAATGAAAGAACATAGAAGGTATTGGCGCCCACAACCAATTATACATTGAGCTGTCAAACTACACATCTCGCTGGACAGCGACAACACGATGAGGAAAACACAGCCTGAATTTACGTCAACGACCAGGGCAGGTAACCGGGACGTTAACGGCCACAAGGCAGAAGATACCGCTGGTGCAATTCAACTCAAAATAGCCAACTTGAAAACACACATTGTTGCTCGCGGAAATGTCCCAAGAGCCGACAACGAAATCCAAACGGCACAATGTGAACAGTCGTGACTTGTTGGTAGATTAAGTCAAAATTCAACTTTCGTGTCCAACATCGGTGAGCCACGGACCTCGTAGCAATGGAAACAGCACCACACACTCTGAACCCGCGTAGACGCCACCAGCGGCCCCGGCCAAACTACGCGCCGCGGAGGTTTCCTCGCTGTTCCATGCCAACTGACCAACTGCCCAGGACCGGAAACGGTGAAAGGACCAGATATACGTCGGCCGATGAGACGAGCAACGTCCGCTCCAATCTCCCTCCGGCGGTCAGTTCGTGTGTCGCCAGCGGTCGGCGAGCACTGGCTGTCGGCGCTTCACCGGCGCTCCGTCCCCGACTTCACTGCTGCTGCGTCCCGACTACACTGCTGGTCCGTCTCCAACTGACTGCTAGACACACGACGACCCGGAAATACTATCGGTGGCTCCAGAGATGGTACAACAGTGCATTTATCGATACGCGCTGCTGCCGCCGCTCACGGGCAAGTAAGGCAGGAAGTTAGTGACACCAGCAAATGGAATAAGAAAACGAGGCGGTAGTACCGTAATAGAAGATGACAGACAATAAATGGCATGAACACGAGCCGTGCAAGGCTCACAGGGTGTACCTAAAAGAATCATCCGACTTGGCACGACTGTATTTCTGAAACTAATGAATATATACAATGAATTTTGTTTTTGATGAACGGGAAAATCAAAAACTTTTTTTTCATACCTATTCATAGGTGTTCAATATGCCCCCCTTGAGATGCCGTATTCAAATTGTTCCCACACTGCAGCGAGCATGTCTTCTGTTACAGCTTCCACAGGTGCTATTATGCGATGTCTCAGTTAATTCACTGTTGTTGCCAACGAAGGCACATAAACAGACTTTTTTAAAAATCCCACAAGCCACAATCACAAACAGTCAGGTCCGTTGATTCCGGAGACCAGTAATGTAAGGCTGAATCATTTGGTCCAGTGTGACCGATTCATCGTTCAGTAATCCTTTGATTTAAAAATTCCCGCGCTTCCAGGTGCCCGTGTGGCGGTGTCCCATCCTGTTGGTAAATAAAGACGTTCGAATCAGTATCCAACTATGGGAAAAGAAAGTTCTCAAGGATATCGAGATGTGTGCATCATGTAACAATATTCTCGGTAAAGAAAAATGGACCGTCCACCCTTTCCCGTCAAACTGCTCAAAACGTATATTATGGAGAGTCCCTCTCATGCTGTACAACTTCGTATTCCCCAAATTCTCACATTTTCACCTTTCCATTTAAATGGAATGTTGCTTCGTGACTAAGCACTTATCGTGGAAGAAAACTGTCAGCCTCCATCTTGACAAGAACGAAGTTACAGAATTCTGCACGTTGTTGTTTGTCACCTCCACGAAGAGCTTGCAGAAGCTGAATTTTGTATGGTTTCATGTGCAAACGTTGACGCAATACACGGCAGACGGATTTCAGGATCATGCTGAGCTGTCGAGCTGCACGA
The DNA here is from genome assembly GCF_021461395.2 of Schistocerca americana. Lineage (NCBI taxonomy): Eukaryota > Metazoa > Arthropoda > Insecta > Orthoptera > Acrididae > Schistocerca > Schistocerca americana. The sequence continues at coordinate 465,552,876 of NC_060124.1, read as the reverse complement.
CGAAGTGATTTCTGCGGACTCCTTGTGAAGTACGGCGTATGCGTTCGACGTTTCTGTGAGACACTCGGGGACGGCCCGGCGATTTGCCTTTAACACAGACAACCTGTTTCTCGGAATTGTTCGTGTCATCGTCTAATATTTTTTGCTGTAGGAGGGTCCACATCATAACTAGTACGAATGTCACGCTGAACAGTTATTACTGACCCGCACTACGCAAAACGTAGAACACAATACACTTTCTGTTGTCCCGACACCATTTTTAATAGAACTGAAGTGGGCGCACTCTGCTGCTACCTAGCGGGAACAGCACGCTGTTCACGCACATATCTCACTTTTTAAAAATCGGATGATTCTGTTTCTACATCTACATCTACATCCATACTCCGCAAGCCAGCTGACGGTGTGTGGCGGAGGGTACCTTGAGTACCTCTATCGGTTTTCCCTCCTATTCGAGTCTCGTATTGTTCGTGGAAAGAAGGATTGTCGGTATGCTTCTGTGTGGGCTCTAAACTCTCTGATTTTATGCTCATGGTCTCTTCGCGAGATATACGTAGGAGGGACCAATATACTGCTTGACTCTTCGGTGAAGCTATGCTCTCGAAACTTGAACAAAAGCTACAGAGCGTCTCTCCTGCAGAGTCTTCCACTGGAGTTTATCTGTCATCTCCGTAACGCTTTCGCGATTACTAAATGATCCCGTAACGAAGCGCGCTGCTCTCCGTTGGATCTTCTCTATCTCTTCTACCAACGCTATCTGGTACGGATCCCACACTGCTGAGCAGTATTCAAGCAGTGGGCGAACAAGCGAACTGTAACCTACTTCCTTTGTTTTCGGATTGCATTTCCTTAGGATTCTTCCAATGAATCTCAGTCTGGCATCTGCTTTACCAACGATCAACTTTATACGATCATTCCATTTTAAATGACTCCTAATGCGTACTCCCAGATAATTTATGGAATTAACTGCTTCCAGTTGCTGACCTGCTATTTTGTAGCTAAATGATAAAGGCTCTTTCTTTCTATGTATTCGCAGCACATTACACTTGTCTACATTGAGATTCAATTGCCATTCCCTGCACCATGCGTCAATTCGCTGCAGATCCTCCTGCATTTCAGTACAATTTTCCATTGTTATAACCTCTTGATACACCACAGCATCATTTGCAAAAAGCCTCAGTGAACTTCCGATGTCATTCACAAGGTCATTTATGTATATTGCGAATAGCAACGGCCCTATAACACTCCCCTGCGGCACACCTGAAATCATTCTTACTTCGGAAGACTTCTCTCCATTGAGAATGACATGCTGCTTCTGTTATCTAGGAACTCTTCAATCCAATCACACAATTGGTCTGATAGTCCATATGCTCTTACTTTGTTCATTAATGGACTGTGGGGAACTATATCGAACGCCTTGCGCTGAAAACGGAATGTTGCTGCATGGCGATGAATATTTTCTGAACCGTATCGTCCTGAGCGATGAATCGACGTTCCATCTATTTCTAAACGTGAAAACACATAATGCTGGCGTACGGGGGCCAGAAAATCCCTAAGAGATTGTACAGTAGCAACGAGACCACACTAAATTTGTTTTTTGTTTAGCCATATCCCGGGGGAAAGTTTACGGACCTTTCCTTTTCGGTGAAGCAACTGGTGTTTCTTATCGCAATGCGATAGAATCACTGCTCTTTCCTCTATTGGGAAAAGCTAAATCACATAACTTTTTTTGGCATCAAGATAGTGGGCCACGTCACTGGTATAACTCAGTCCGCGATTGGCTAAATGACGTTGTACCCGAAAGCTGGATCGGCCGAAAGGGCCGGATGACAGAGACTATTTCGCAAGGCTTCCACGTTCACCCGGTCTGACGCACTGCGATTTTTATCTTTAGTGGTTCGTAAAGCATCGCACGAAGGTGCCTCAGCTACCAGCTGCTCTACCCGAGTCCAGAAACAGTGTTGTTGCAACAGTTACTCCAGATATAGTGATCAATATTTGTAAAGAGCTCGCCTATCGACTAGATGCCTCACTCTGAACAGTTGTAAGAATAACAGTTTGAATAACTGTTTCATTTGATGTATTATTTACAACTGTAAGCTAATGCTACAAAGCCTTAAAAATCTAATATTCCGGTATATACATCATTTCATTTGTTATTATTCAGCCCCTTGTGCTACATATAGGTAGAAGTAGGCATCAAGTGGGTCTACATTACTCAATGGCAAAAACGGTCACCTGGTCAATCAATGCCAGTTGCGGATTACCTACCGAACAGCTTCCAGGGGCAGGAAAAGTATGATGTTAGTCCTTCGTTTAATTACTCACCAGTTTTTAAAAATTTTAGTGCTATCGTATTCCAGTCATTAAACGTTACAACCTTATGTTAAACGCTTACCACAGCAAGTCACGTATTAAAATTTAAAACTGTGTTCATAACTTTTGGAAACGCAGCTCACGACATTACAGGCAAGCAATCTATATTCATCGAGTATTTGAAAATAAGAGCACTAGATACCTCCGGCGATCTTTACATGTAATTTAAAACTGTCTCGAAACTTTTTCTCCCTGACGTCCCGCACAAAATAATGAAAGGCAAGGAGTTGATCGGTTACTATATTTTCTTAATTTTACCCACAGTTGCCAATGTTTCTACCGTGCTGTATTACTGTCGTAAAATAAAGAAAAACCGTCTTCAGACACAATTGTGATTTTATTTCAATGCACAATACATCTCGACCCTGGGAACTCGTTTTCAGATGTTTTGACAGTAGCCGGCCGGAGTGGCCGAGCGGTTAAAGGCGCTACAGTCTGGAACCGCACGACCGCTGCGGCCGCAGGTTCGAATCCTGCCTCGGGCATGGATGTGTGTGATGTCCTTAGGTTAGTTAGGTTTAAGTAGTTCTAAGTTCTAGGGGACTTATGACCACAGCAGTTGAGTCCCATAGTGCTCAGAGCCATTTGAACCATTTGTTTTGACAGTCTACATTACTTTTTCCCTATTTCAAATGTAAAGATGCTGCATTTCTACAAATAGCTTTGTATCCTTATTGAGATAACATTACCTGTGTATTGCCTACATTCTCCACATTCGTACCTAGAGTCATTTGACTATTTTCGCTCCATCTTATCTATGTGATAGAATTTTCTGTATCACGTAACTCTTGGAGCCTTCTTTATAGCTGGAGTGGGAGCCTTCTCGAGCCGACACCGCTCAGGATTCCAACGCATTTGATTCCATTTGCAGTAAGAGATTCAAATAGGAGCAAACAGGTAACGTAATTATCAATGTACTCTGTGCTGTTCTGACGGATGTAGCCCACACAAAGCTTTACAACTACAGAATGCCCCAGTGGCTTCTGGAGTCGCTTTGACTTGCTTCAAAATATATGGCTCAAATTTGATGATATATCCATTGAATCTAGTTAAGCACCACCATTTAAAACTGTAGCGAATTACTTTGCACCTGATAAACTGTTTCATAATGTGGTGGCCATAATCAGGCTCAGTGACCTCATCCAAAGGGACGTTTGATCGTAGAGGCTCAATGAAGTCTTGAAATCTTTTACGTAGATGAGAAATTAATTGCCGACCCTTTTAATCTCAATCTTGCTTTTCAATGCTGTCATTGTCATTGAAATAGAGGAGTTTACGAATTTTGTCAAAAGCAATTCTGGAGATAGAATTCGAAACAAGGGTCTTGTTAATGTCAGGTCTGGCCGTCCAGTACTTACATCCATGCGTGACCTTACAATATCCAAATAATAGCAAAATAGCAGTGTATTTGTAGATGTCATCATCAATTACTTGTATGTTGTGTGAATTTTGGGCAGCATATTTTACTGTCTCTCTCATCAGATTACCAACCAAATCATCTCCAAAAACTGTACGAAAGATATCAGTTAGAGTCGAATTTTACTTGCGGTCACGAGATAACTCAAATTTGTGTGAAGGGCTCAGTCTTTCTTCTACCCAGTGTCTTGTTTTCCTAAGTTGAGATCGCGATTGTAATTGCAATGTGGAACGGCAGTGGTTTTGCTCTTGAGTGGATAAAGATTGAAACATCCCCTTAGAAATATTTATGAATGACTGTGCTGATAAACCTCTTACGTTATTAGATTTTCAAACAGCTGAGCAAAACTGAACGTACTCAGACATTCACTGAAGTGACACACAATATTTTTAGCGCAACGCAATCTGACTTTCAGTAATCCCTACAAAAGAATTGCCCTGACTAACAATAACCTATACCTTTCATGAATTCTTACCTCACAAAAATCTTCGTTACTCGAACTACTGCAATACAGCGAGCGACAATACTGCCAGCTAAATAAAAGATTCTAACTACTGAAGCCACTAACTACTGATAGGCATAGTTAGCAAATGAAATATTTTGATAGAGAACAAACAATGTATTTACCTTAATAGTGTTCAAAAGTCATATATATATATATATATATATATATATATATATATATATATATATATATATATATATATATATAAAGTTCATGACAGCCAGTCTTACAAATTTACTTCTCTGTCCACATCATCTGCTCTCAAAACTCCGCCATCTCACTCCCCACATCCACCACTGCTGGCGGCTCACCTCCAACTGCGCAACGCTACGCGCTGTTAACATCCAGCTGCCCAACACTACAATAGCAAACAACAATGCAAACCAGCCGCAGACTGCACACAGCACAGCCAGTGATTTTCATACAGAGCGCTACGTGGCGTTACCAATAAAAAAAAACCTAAACAGCCTACTTACATAAAGATAATGGAAAATAAATAATGAGGTAAGAAATATGTGAACATATAAATACAGAGAGCATGATTGGATAGGTTTTTTTGGTGGAAACGAATGTTGAAATAAGAGGAAACATCTATGGAATGAAGTTTTGGGTTGGACTGCAGTCCCAAATGTTACACTGAAAACGAACCCTGTCCTTTCCTTTTGTATTAGTTCGCTATGTGTTTGTGTACCCTTGTGTATTTGTGTTCTTCCTGTCTTTATATGTTTATCTGATAAGACTTATGTCCGTATTACTCGTTTCGGACCTCTTGATAAGTATGGAAGTGTGATTACGCATGTCAATCACATCGCGATTACGGGCAGCATGGGGTTCACGCCTGAGCCTCAGGACGTGCGCTAGCAGCGCATGTCGGGTGTTTCAAGCGTCAACTTCGCGTCTTAATATCTCGGGATGTAAGGGGAATATTGCGATGCAATCAACGCCATTGTGTATGTGCTTTGTCGTGTTATGGATTGCTGAAGAAAAAATATAGGAGGTCCATTTAAAAAAACAAACGTTTGTGTTAAAAAACACATATGCTTTCGTTTTAGAATGTTTCCAAATATGTACATTCATGGGCCCCAGCCCTGCATTGATACCGGTGAAAGTCGTTTTCCAATAGCTGTTATTTTTCCAGAGATATTTTGGGTGGACAACTATGCCTATCAGTAGCTAGTGCCTTCAGTAATCTTTTATTTAGCTAGCAGTATTGGCGCTCGCTGTATTGCAGTAGTTTGAGTAACGAAGATTTTTGTGAGGTAAGAATTCATGAAAGGTATAGGTTATTGTTAGTCAGGGCAATTCTTTTGTAGGGATTACTGAAAGTCAGATTGCGTTGCGCTAAAAATATTGTGTGTCACTTTAGTGAATGTCAGAGTACGTTCAGCTTGAAAATCAAATAATGTAATGGGTTTATCAGCACAGTCATTCATAAATTTTTCTAAGGGGACGTTTCAAGATGTAATGTCTTCAACAAGGCCGTCACTATTTACTACTATTACCTCTACAGTTTTTCGCAGGACTGTTTCTCTAAATCAGCAAGAACGGCGAATTGTCCTGAATCACTACCTGCGTTACCTTTAACTCTGTCCGCACAGTCATTTGGTGGAACAATCATTAATGCAACTCCTCGCATGTATCAAACATATCAGTAGAAGTTTAATCATCAAATTCTGTGGAGTAGAGTATATTTAAAATTTCTTCTAAGTCCCTCTCCTTTTCCAAACTGTAAAGAAATAAATCGCATAACTGCTAGGAAAAGCTCCATTACTCTCCAGTGTATGACATTTCATCTGTAAAAATATTGGCCGATGCCACAACAATACTAATAAAGTAATCTTCAATTTTAGAATATATATTGCTTTTGAGTATTCAGACTAGTAATCCAGAATAATATGAGCAAAATTATAAAAATATACATCACAGTTTTATTATTACTTACCGCCTAGCCAGGCCGAGAAGCAGCAGAACTAAAAGTCACTGCAACAAATGCTTTCCACCAGAAAATAAACAATCTTGTTCTTAACTGTTACAGTTATTTCCGACAACGGACTTCCATACTAACAATAAAACGTGCAAAAAATGTTTCAGTTGTTGCAATGAGCTTCTGGAAACAATATGTTTAAGAAGAGCATGCATACAATAAGTCATACTTTGGGATAAAATTGAGTAATGGATTTATCCTATTATTTATATGTCATCATTTTTTCATGTAGACTGACACAACTGAGGCTGATTGAAAGCTTTACAAGGCAACATACAAGTATCATCCCGTGAAAATATCAACTACCAATATTTAGACGTTTAGGATACTAAACAAACAGTTGGCGCCTCTTATCTTAAACGTTACAAGACAGTGACTCCAAGACTAGACACAAATTCTTTCTTCAGCATATTCCCAGATCTTTGAACACTGTGCCGGCTACACCCTCGTTATTTCAATTTTCCTGTTACTTTTTATCTCGAACGTACGACAATCATACATTCTGAAATGACAACGATGACCCTAAATATTGTTTATTTTCGGTTATTATCCAAATGCGGCTGTTATGCCATTTCCTAAGTGAGGGCTGCGGAAACCGGACTCTGCTTACGTACAATTTTGACAAAATGTGACAACATTACGAGAGGTGTCGACTTATGAGTACAATGAATGTGGAAAGAAACAACGAATGCGAAAAGAAATGTACTTTGCATGCGTGAAGATAGGCAAGCAGCATGTTTCCCCGTCCTATACTGGTGGCTATACTCCTTTGTGGCCTCTCTTCATGCGTGTCATGGCTGGAATACAGTCATTTCAACATCTGCAGGAGGTTTCGCACCGTATGCAAGATATTGTTTCTTTTAGGGCTTGCACGTCGTAGGGTTTCAGTGGCTGGAAGTTTGCGGGATCACATCGCTTGTCAACTGGCGGTGCTAATGACTCAACGGGCGCACAACATCGTTCGTTCGTTGCCTGGTTGCTGTGGTGAAAGAATATTCGCACACCAGGGCGGTACGCAAGGAAGAGAGGATGCCTCAAAGGCCACAGGAGAACGTACCACTTTTTTTTCCTTTTTTTTTCCTTTCCCAGTGAGTGTTTACTATCTCGTCCCCGCGCCTGCGCTCTTTTGAAGGCGTGTGTGCCTGAGAGCTTTACGAACGCTCGAGCCTGCGCGGTTACGTCCCAAGTGGCCATCAACTGCGCCAGAACGCTACTTTATGCTGCGGAGGACTCACTCCAAAACGACTACAGCTGAGGCAAACACGAGAAATGAACGACGTCGTACTTCAGTAAGGCGCTGAAGGTGGCCGTGTGAAAATGTTTAACGTTATGGGATGAGAATGGACAGAAGCCGTGCCACTTAAAAGCAGATACACCCCACAGGCACCTATGGCAACGGTCATCCAGTTGTCAGTACACTGCAGCAGATACTATAATAAAATGAGGAGACTAATGTAATAAAAAATACTGAGGGCTAAAACTTCGCACGCACACACACTCACGCACGGAGAGGTTTAATCAAAGAAAAACAAATCCCGAAGTCAACGAGTGACACTGAAATTGCTGAAATCAAGCAACAGTACCACGAATTTACCATGAACTTTAAAATCACTGAGGGCCCTCTCGTGCTGATAAACATGTAATGGAATAATATACCTGAAATGCAACTTAACATTCGGCAGCCCCATGTCGTTAACAACGGTCTATCGAGTTTTTAATGACACCATACTGGCCATCAACTTCACTCTCTGTTGCTATTTCTACAGTCTGAGCGCGGTGTTCGAGACTGACATGCGCAATAAGAACAAATGTAGTTTCAAGAGGTTCGATCGCACCTTTTACACATAAATGGTGTATGCGACGAATGTTCACATGTGCCGTAGAGGCTCACATCCATTTTATTAATGTTGCCAACTGCTATGTTTTCAGCACGTTTATGTAACCATTTCAGAATGACCTTAGATGGAAATTTCAGTCGTTGAAAATGTAATTAATACTAAAGTCGATGGCCAATACGGTGCCATTTAAAAACCTCTACGGGACTATGATCTAACAACACATATAATTCTTTATCAAACTGATATTTTTGTAAAGCTGTCCGCCCCGATAACTGAGTGGTCAGCGTGACGGATTGCCGTCCTACGGGCCCGAGTTCGATTCCCGGCTTGATCGGAGATTTTCTCCGCTCACGGACAGGGTGTTGTGTTGTCTTCATCATCATTTCATTCCCAACCGGCGCGCAGGTCACCCAATGTGGCGTCGAATGTAATAAGACCTACACCAAGGCGGCCGGACCTGCCCCGGCAATGGGAGTGTTGCAACTTACCTGCTCCAGTTTTCATATTGTATAAATTTTCCATAGTCAGTATGGTCTTGACCTCCTGATGCAGTCGATTTAAAATCGTTACTGCTTCCTTCCTAATTACGTTCTGTACTCAGACGAATAGCAACCAGTGATAAGAGTTGAACTCATTTTTAAATTCAAATAACTTATTCGACTGCAGCCACTGATTTCTTCAACAATCGCCAACCTTTCGGCAAAAGCACGAGAAGATAGCTGCAAATAGGGCAGAATTTTGGCGTTTATCTTTTGTTTATATATTTACGATGTTGCAAGCGTTTAAAAGTATTTAATTTCCATATGCAAGGTAGTACAGTTCAATTTTTTTTTTAAATTGCCCTATTAACACACAGTACGTCCAGAAGCAAACACTTGAGCTATGGGCCATCCTGTTTCATGACGGTCATCTGTCTAATAACACAACAGGAACCGCTAAATGTGGTTAGCTCTCTTACCAGTCATTCACCCCTTGTTCTCAACGAATTGCATTGTCGATGGCTCTGCGGACCACAAATTTCTTAAAATGTTCTCACAGCCAGAAAACTTAAAAAGAAGGGAGTCGAAGCATTAGAGATCTCGTGCTACAGAGAATCATTAAAAATTCTGTGGACTGATAGGAATGAGGACGGACGCCACAGAACGTCTGAGAAGAGGAACTTGCGGAACAACTAAAAATAACTAACTGTACTATTGGGAGCATAACAAAACAATGGCTATACTATTTGTTGATTTTAAGAAAGCCAATGACAGTAAAGCAAGAGAGAAGCTGTGGGAGAAAAAGCAGAGATTCGGAATACCGAAGAATATTTTAAATCTTGTGAAAGTGACACTGAAAGGCTCGAAAGGGGTAGCGAAATTGGATGGATAATATTATAAGGCGTTTCATATAAAAACATGAGTCAGGCAAGGATATGTAATATCACCCTTCATTTTCAACATTGTAATACAGGAAGCGTTCGAATCAGCAAGTGAAGCAGAAGAGGGAATTAAAATAGGAACAAAAATAAATGTACTGGCCTTTGCAGACGACGTAGCACTAATCGCTGAAAAGTCGGATTACCTTAAAATACTGGCAAAAACTCTCTTTAAAAAAGCAAAGGAAGCTGGATTACGGGGAAAATGATGAGAAAAAAAATTCATGATAGAATGAAATTTTCACTCTACAGCGGAGTGTGTGCTGATATGAAACTTCGTGGCAGATTAAAACTGTGTGCTGGAGCGAGACTCGAACTCGGGACCTTCGCCTTTCGCGGGCAAGTGCCCTAGCAACTGAGCTACGTAGGAGACGAGGTACTGGCGGAATTAAAGTTGTGAGGACGGGGCGTGAGTCGTGCTTGGGTAGCTCAGTTGGTAGAGCACTTGCCCGCGAAAGGCAAACGTCCCGAGTTCGAGTCTCGGTCCGGCACACAGTTTTAATCTGCCAGGAAGTTTCAAAATTTATGATGGTAGAAAGAAATTACAGAACAAAAAGATGAAAAACTTTCCAGATCGATAACCACGTGTTTGAAAAAGTAGATGAGTTTAAATATCTGGGAGTAGTAGTAAACAATAAAAACGATGAGAAGCAAGAAATAGAGGCGGGGATCAAAGCTGCATCCAGAGCATCATACACTCAACACATTAGTCATCTAAGATGTTTTCAAGAGTAACCAAAGTAAGACAACATAAAATCATAATCAGACTAGTACTACTACATGGGGCAGAAAGATGGAGAGTAAATAAGTACACGGAGAGAAACATAAAAGTTTTTAAAAACAAAATACTGTGAAACATATTCGGACCAGTTTATGAGGAAGGAGAATGGCGTAGAAGAAAGAAGAGGGAGCTATACAATGAACCAATAGTAACGGAAACCAAGACAAGGAAACTAAGATGGGCGAGCCACGTCTATGGAAGAGAGCAGGAATCTTTACTGGGAGGCGCGTCAGATTGCCAAGGATCTCCAGGTACCGGTAGCAAGGAAAGAAGATGCCGAAGACAGAATACTGTGGGAGAGGCTACCAAAAACGACTGCGGTTTGTGAGGCCAGGAAGCTAAGAGTAGGTAAGTACTAGAGGGAGCTATAGAGGTTACAAACTGTATGGGAAGAGACATATTGGAATATACCTAACAAATACACTGCTCTGCGAAATTTTAAGGCGAGATAAACATACACACATCAAAAAAAGTTTTGCATCACCCCAGTTCCCAGAACTCCTGAAGATAGACGTTGATTGCAAATACTGTATTGCAGACACAGTCCCTTTGACTATTCAGAGATGTCACTAATCCCGCCCAAAGATGTAAATAACAATGCATGAGTAGCGCCTTTTAGACGGAAGGGTCCGACAGCCGTTCAGTTCCAGTCATTCCACCATGTGGTCTGTAGTTCAGCCATGCCTAGATGGCCAATACCGCGTTTCGATCGCGTTCGCATAGTTGTGTCAGGAAGGGCTCTCAACAATGGAAGAGTCCAGGCTCGGAGTGAACCAAAGCGATGTTGTTCGAACATGAAGGAAACACAGAGAGACAAAAACTGTCGATTACATGCCTCGCTCAGGCCGCCCAAGGGCTACTGCTACAATGGATGACTACTACCTACGGATTATGGCTCGGAGGAACCCTGACAGCTACGCCATCATGTTGAATAATGCTTTTCGTGCAGCCACAGGTCGTCGTGTTACCACTCAAACTGTGCACAATAGGTTGCATGAAGCGCAACTTCACTCCTGGCGTCCATGGCGAGTTCCACCTTTGCAACGACGACACCATCCACCGCGGTACAGATGCGCCAAACAACATACCGAATGGACCGCTCATAATTGGCAACACGTTCTCTTCACCTGAGTGTCGTATATGAATTCAATCAGACAATCGTCGGATACGTGTTTGGAAGCAACCCGGTCAGGCTGAACGCCTTAGACACCCTGTCCAGTGAGTGCAACAAGGTAGAGGTTCCCTTCTGTTTTGGGTGGCATTATGGTTCAAAATGGTTCAAATGGCTCTGAGCACTATGGGACTTAACATCGGAGGTCATCAGTCCCCTAGAACTTATAATTACTTAAACCTAACTATCCTAAGGACATCACACACATCCATGCCCGAGGCAGGGTTCGAACCGCGACCGTAGCGGTCGCACGGCTCCAGACTGATGCGCCTAGAACGGCTCGGCCACTCCGGCCGGCCAGAGATGTCACTAAACCATGCATTAGCACCGCCTATTAGACAGAGGGGGTCCGACAGCCTATCAGTTGCAGTCATTCCAGCAGGAAGGAGGTACACAGCTCGTGTTGTCTGTAGTTCAACCGTGCCTAGACGGTCAATACCCCGGTTCGATCGCGTCCGCATTGTTACTTTGTGCCAGGAAAAGCTCTCAACAAGGGAAGCGTCCAGGCGTCTCGAAGTGAACCAAAGCGATGTTGTTTGGAAGATACAGAGAGACAGGAACTGTCCATGACATGCATCGCTCAAGCCACCCAAGAGCTAATATTGCAGTGGATGACCGCTACCTACGGATTATGGCTCGGAGGAACCCTGACAGCAACGTCACCATGTTGAAAAATGTTTTCCGTGCAGCCACAGCAGGTCTTATTACGACTCAAACTGTTCGCAATAGGTTGCGTGATGCGCACTTCACTCTATATATATATACAAATTGAGAAAACTGTAAATTGTTCCCGGCCGTTGTGGCCGAGCGGTTCAAGGCTCTTCAGTCTGGAACCGAGCGACCGTTACGGTCGCAGGTTCGAATCCTGCCTCGGGCATGGATGTGTGTGATGTCCTTAGGTTAGTTAGGTTTAAGTAGTTCTAAGTTCTAGGGGAATGATGACCTCAGATGTTAAGTCCAATAGTGCTCAGAGCCATTTGAACCACTTGATACTTAGTTACAATAAAGTCTCGACACTTGGTATAGCTGTATTATTTCATCAGTGTAATCGAGTGCTGTAATTAGAACTTTCTATAACAAATACAAATGATACTTAACCTATTACCAATAAGGAAGTTTTCGTTCCAAATTTGGTTTTTAGTAAATAACTTGAAAAGAAATGGAGGTAGCTTATTGGTGTCACAGTTACAAGGTTTTTCGGTCAAATTGAAGCTACATACGAATTTTCGTCTTTCTGTGTCTAATATTTAGTGCCTTCCGTTTTTCGTAAAAACGCCGATGTTGACCAAAACATTGCTCTAATGAAGTGTAGACTTACAACTTTTAATTGTGACATACATTTGTACATTCTGAACAGTTTTTAGCTTCCTAGCTTCATTATTTAGCACCTCTTATTTTTCTGTTAAAATGATATATTCAGCGAAACATATTCATTTCATCATTCTGAGACATCACAGTGTTAGCATTAATATACTGAAGCATACACTGACGAAGTTTGGAAAAGTTATATTAATTTTTAATTCCACTCTTAGACTATGGTGCAGTCCTTTGTATGTTATCCACAGGCGCGCTGTGATGACGTGGCGCTGGTGGTAGTGAACTGGGGTAAGCCCCGGTGATACAGCCTCGCGATGATTTCAGTGTTGTCTTTGAGTAAAAGTTCGTCCCATTGTGTGTTTACTCAGATAACTTCTTTCTACACATGTTCCAAACTATGTTACTTGGCAGTGGCAGATCATACAAATGTTACTTTCGCCCTAACGTTTTGCACGGCAACGTAAATGAGGACACTGCGTATCAGTGCCATAGTGGCGTAAAGAGGCTGGCACAGGATGGCAATCAAATAAATAAATGAAATAATTGAACCAACAGTGTATTCAGAACTGTTATTTCAATAATTACTCCTTCAGGCAGCTGAGGTCAGAGCTTCGAGGGACGAGGTGGGGAGCGTGGATACAGTCCCTCCCCCACGCTCCATTCTGTCCTAATCGTCTCAAAAACATTGCCTTACTAGTAGATATCTACACAGTAATAGCATTAATGAACTATTTATACAGCACGTACTGGTGCCATGGCCGTATAAATGAGGAATTTCCCCGATATGAATCAGGCAGTGTAAATACACTGAAAATACTAACGGCGTAATAATTTTATGTTGGTCAAATTTATTTTAATCACAGTTAAAATGTAATTACAATGATAAAAATATTTGTAGAAAGCACACATTCTTATTAGAAGCGTGCGGTATATATTTTAGTATTCCTGGTCCACACCGTCATGTTCAAAAATATTTAAAAACTCACTTACAAGAGAAGGGGAAAGTGAAGCAGTTGTAGGAGAAAGACACAAAGAATGTTGTATCACGTTACGGCACGTCCAGTCAATTGATGGGTCTACATCATTATATCCTCATTGAAGGAAGGAACAATGAAATATTTGAATTTAACGTCCTATCGATAGCTTGTTCATTAGAGACTTTTCAATTTGCTATCGTAACATGAGTATTGTTACAGCGCTATGGCGGTCAAACGAAGGACTCCGAATTTCTCAAAATTTGAGACTGGTCTTTTAATAGCTGGTTGAATGTAATGCAAAAATTTTATAATGCAATAAAATGGCAAGTGTAGTGTTAGGGAGATACTGGAAGCGAGGTCAAATGTGGCAGCACTGTTTAGCTCCACTCCAGACCATCGAGCAACTATGTCCTGTATTATCAGATTGTGGTCGCTGGCGTTTTGGCAGTTAAATGATAAATATGATTTTCTACTGCAGAAAAGTTCCGAATTATATCCCCCCAGGTGACTGAATCCACATGTGAATACAATCCAGTATACCAATGATTTCAAGAGATCCATCTAGTACTCTGAAACCACCTGTCATGGAAAGTAATTCTGTTCTAGAAGGACACTTTATGTTCTGTGGAAACATATTTGCTGTCATTCCTGATACCTCGCTGATAATTCTTTTGCGATCTTGTACTATGTAAATTAGCAGTGATACCAATAACTATGCCAAATACACCAATTGCTTATAACCTTGATGTCATTAAAGCCTGTTCACGGGCGATACATGGTTATTTTGATAAGCTTCAAATTCCGATCTTCCGTTGGTTTGACTTAAGTACCGCCACATGTATTCTTCTACAACATGAAATCTCTGGTCAAATCTTCTGTTCCCCTTATCTTTAAAAGGATTGCCCTTCTTCACAAATACACCAATGTGGTTGCGCCGACGATTTTTAGGGTCAAGATGTAACATTTTTCTCATCCTCCGCCTCATCTAATAAATCAAAAAACACCACTATCTTAATGCAGTACGTGTTTACGTATTTTAAGGGCGATAAAGTCAAAAAAAATCCGACCTGCGCCAACTTTAACCACGATTAACTCCCTCGAATAACTTTAACTACGTTCGTGCGGTCGAATTTTGCGTTGACCAAGGTTAAATGCCGACTTAACTATAGTAAACTTTTAATCGACATTGGTGCAGTGGACCCCTGTGTGCTAGCCAGTGCGTCGCCTCATGCAGTTCATCATCGACTTCCTTATACTCTGCGCCTACACAATCTGTTCACACCACAAGTCTACTACTGACAGCTCACTACGCCATTGACACTGAAACGGAACTTGTTGTACCGTTCCAATGTTTTTATTAAATTGCTAGCATGCAGAAATTATTAGCAAGAGTTTCTTCTCTTGCAGGTAATACCTCAGCAGGTGTCCAAAAGGAGAGAATGGACTAAACAGTGTTATTTATTGAATTTCTTTTTCTGTTGTGTACCACGTTTCCCATTTTCCTTTCCTTTTTGCGGCCTGGACGGTATAAATGAGCGAGTGTGTGAACTAGCAGAAAGCTTTAGGCACAGATTGTAACACTGCATGAGTGGTCGTTCTGGGGTATGGTAGTACCAACCCCCCAAGTGTGAACAAGTTTAGCAGAGACGAAGTTTGCAGGTCAGGCCAAAGATGACACGTAGGCGCGCGAATTGGCTCTGTCAGGATGGCGCGCCACCGCCACCACGTTTGTAAGCGGAACGGTTAGGCGAATTCGGTTCAAAAATGGCTCCGAGCACTATGGGACTTAACATCTATGGTCATCAGTCCCCTAGAACTTAGAACTATTTAAACCTAACTAACCTAAGGACAGCACACAACACCCAGTCATCACGAGGCAGTAGGCGAATTCGGTTAGAGGAGCACTTGTTCCTGGGTCGTGGTGCTGGACAGACATGGAGACGCAGCTCTTGTTTTGGTAATGTTAACCTAGGTATTAGATTGTCTGAAATCTACTCTGTAATGAAGTCCAGATGTTGAAATCAAGTGCGCAATTACCACTGAACCCCATAAGGTAATTGATTTTGTTAATTTACTCGAATTTCAGTACAACTTGCGTTACTGCCTTGATCAGGCAACGCACCATGTGCCTTAAGCTCACGGTCACGTTATTGCTCTGTGCTTAACGGAAATTCACTCATTCAATGTATTTTAATCTGCTCTTCCATTTACAGTAATATTTTGGGGATTTTTATTTATTTTCCATATGTTTTCTTTGTGAACTTGCTTTCGCGCCACGTGATCGTTTGGAGCAACCGCCGCATTGATAAATTGTAGTTTCGGTCTGAAAATATATTGTACACGATGAATAATCATACGATAGTGAGCGAGTGTAAAATAGGGAAGGAATCATCATGTGTGTCCATATTTTTCTGGGTTTCTGGTGGCTACTGAAACTTGACCATGTGGGTTGAACAACATTGAAGTGATGTTCCTTGTGCACCCCCATAACGATTTGATTTGTTGGCGATGTTGTGCGTTAAGTAAAATATTCGTGGCACTAGGAAAAGTATCGGATTTTAATGCCCACTGATTTGATAAAGATTTGCGAAATACTCTTCCACCCTGACCTAGTTTTGCTTGTATTGTCTTTGCGGAACTAGTTCTGAGTAATCTATAGCAACTGAATGTAATAACCGTGGGTTTGGGTATAATTGTGCGGTTTTATAAAATTACATTGAAGCCAGGTCTGCGCTCCTCTGTCCCATTCCATAATTACGTGGCGAAACTGAACCATGTTAACTAGAGACCGGTTTTGATGGTGTACATTGCAAGAGAAACACGACTAGTTGTTGAAATACCATCAGTACTGAATAAATGTCAATTAATCTCTACCCTCGACTGATTATTTACTCCGTCCATCATGAAGAATAGGTGGCAGTCAGTACCGCAGTCGAATTCTGGGTCATGAAAGCAAATAAAAGCTATATACTGCCTATTAAGCCCAGTATATGTGCCTTCTGTAGTGGTTAAAAAAAATGCGTTATCCGTTGCGTTCAAATTTTTACCGGTTCGTTGAAACCTTCCGCTAGTAATTATTAATACCCAGCAAAAACTCGCAGGGGCCAGGAATTTCGTGGACCACACGAATTTAAGAAACCATTTACTACAGACGGTAGCTTGCAGGAGCGGTAGGACAGGTCAAAGCGCCTTTAATCTTCCTACTTAGGTAGACTTGTACCACCACCAGTACTGGAAGGTTACGTTGCAATACCTCGGATCGCTGCTGCAGGGGCTGCCAAAGGAGTGAGTGAACAGCGGAGGGCAGGACGCAGCGCATCGTTTACAGCCCACTGCTTTTTTTAGTGCTGCCACGGCAGTTGAATTGGTTCCAAGAATTCTGATGTATCCAGAAATGGAATATTTCGTGTTCAGATTTTTTTTTTTATTATTTTTACGCCCCACTGTGCCCATTGCGCAAGATCGTATAGCTCACCCAAAGGCCGTAGAGGTGTCTGAATTTGTGGGCAGAGCAGCCCTTCCTTCTACGAACTGCCTCGCTCTAGTGAACAGTGAGATTGCGTTCAGTGCACTGTGGCAGCGAGCCGCGCCCGAAACGAAATTGAGACTCCGCCACCACGCAATCAATAGCCGCTCGCAGCATCCCTTGCATAAGCAAAGTAAACCCTAATAATGACAGATCCAATGCGAGAGAAACTAGAAATCTATTATTTCTTCATTAAATACTCAAATCAAAAATATATGAATTACACTCTGGAAATAAATGAAATACCCTCTAGGACTATGCTCAGAGGCGCCAGGATATAATACACGCATCAAAAAAGTTTTGCATCACCCAAGTTCGTAGAACTCCTGAAGACAGACGTTGACTGCGGATACTGTATCATGAACACAGTCCCTTTGACTGTTCAAAGATGTCACTAAACACGCCCAAAGATGTAAAAAAAAAAACATGCATGAGCAGCGCCTATTAGACGGAGAGGGTCCGACAGCCGATCAGTTCCAGTCATTCCACCAGGAAGGAGGTATACGGCTCGTGTTGTCTGTAGTTCAACCATGCCTAGACGGTCAGTACAGAGGTTCGATCGCGTCCGCATTGTAACTTTGTGCCAGGAAGAGCTCTCAACAAGGGAAGCGTCTCGAAGTGGACCAAAGCGATGTTATTTGGACATGGAGAAGATACAGAGAGACAGGAACTGCCGATGACATGCCTCGCTCAGGCCGCCCAAGGGCTAATACTGCAGTGGATGACCGCTAACTAAGGATTATGGTCGGAGGACCCCTGACAGCAACGCCACCATGTTGAATAATGCTTTTCGTACAATTCAAACTGTGCGCAATATCCTGCACGATGCGCAACTTCACTCCCGACGTCCATGGTGAGGTCCACCTTTGCAACCACATCATGCACCTCGGTACAGATTGGCCCAACAACATGCCGAACGGACCGCTCATGATTGGCATCACGTTCTCTTCAGCGTTGAGTATCGTATATGCCTTCAACCAGACAATCATCGGAGACGTGTTTGGAAGTAACCCGGTCAGGCTGAACGCCTTAGACACACTATCCAGCGAGTATAGCAATGTAGAGGTTCCCTTCTGTTTTGGGGTGGCATTATGTGGGGCCGACGTACGCCGCTGGTGGTCGTGGATGGCGCCGTAACGGCAGTACAATACATGAATGCCATCCTTCGACTGAAAGTGCAACCATATTAGCGAGGCTTCCGTTTGCAAGGATGACAATTCGAGCCATCATCGTGCACATCTAGTGAATGACATCCTTCAGGGTAACGTCATCATTCGACTAGAGTGGCCAGCATGAACCTTATTGAACAAGCCTGGGATGGATTGAAAAGGGCTGTTTATGGACCAACCACTCTGAGGGATGTACGCCGAATCGGTGAGGAGTGGGACAATCTGGACCAACAATGACTTGATGTACTTGTGGATGGTATGCCACGACGAATACAGGCATCATGGCAAGAGGACTTGCTACTATTAGAGGTACTAGTGTGTACAGCCATCTGGACCACCACCTCTGAAGGTCTCGCTGCGTGGTGGTACTACATGCAATGTGTCGTTTTCATAAGCAATAAAAAGGGCGGAAATGATGTTTATGTTGATCTGTATTCCAATTTTCTATACAGGTTCCGGAACTCTCGGAACCGAGGTGATGCAAATCTTTTTTTGATGTGTGTACACGAGAGTGCTCCTACTGTTATACGAAATCGGACCCCTGGCCATAATTCCGGGTGCAGATCCAGTGTGTTTAGCACGCAGGCAGGTTTACTGCATGCCTTCAACTGGCCTACTTATAACCACCCTTATTCAGCTAACGCCTTGTCAAAAAGAGCGGAGGAGGATACAGAGGACACTCTCTTGTCTCGGGGTGAGAAACTGCCCCTAAAGGCGGAAGAATCAGCAATTATCAACGACGTGAGGATGCACAAGGCAATAGCCACGCGAAGTGTGGCTTGTAACTGAAAAGAATCATGATTAACTCTCCACTGGCAAAAGATTCCGGAATAGTCCCGCATTCGGATGTCTGGGAGGGGACTGCAAAGGGGGAGGTGACCATGAGAAAAACATTGACCAACCAACGAAAGGACAACGTGCTATAATTCGGATGGTATGTTACAAGTTTAAACGTGATAGGGAGGCTAGAAAATGTGAAAATGGAAATGCGAAAGCTCAGTCTAAATGCAATGGGGTATGAAATGGAAAGAAGACAAGGATTTGTGGTCAGATCAGTACAGGGTAATCTCAACAGCAGTAAAAATGGGAATAACTGGAGTAGGATACGTTATGAATAGAAACATAGGGCAGAGAGTGAGTTACTGTGCACAATTCAGTGATTATTCTCATCAGAACCAGAGCAGACCAACACCGACAAAGATAGTTCAGGTATATATGCGGACGTCGCCAGCCGAAGAGGAAGACATAAGGAAAGTGTATGAGGATATTGAACGGGGAATTCAGTACGTGAAGGGAGACGAAAATTTAATAGTCTTGGGGGCAATGGAATGCGGCTGTAGGGGAAGGAGTAGTAGAGGTTACGAGAGTATGTGGGCTTGGTACTAGGAATGGCAGAGGAGAAAGACTAATTACGATCTACAATAAATTTCAGCCAGTGACAGAAAGTACTCGATTCAGGAAGAGGAGGAGGTATATTAGGAAAAGCCCGGGAGATACGGGTATATTTCAGGTAGATTACATCATGATCAGGCAGAGATTCCGAAACCAGATACTGGATGGTAAGGGGTACCCAGGAGCAGATATAGACTCAGATCACAATTTAGTAGGCTGAAGCTTAAGAGGAAAAATTAATATGCAAAGAAATGGAATACAGAAGTACTAAGGAATGAAGAGATACGCTTGTAGTTCTCTTAGGCTAAAGATAATACGATAAGGAATAGATCAGTAGACAGTTTAGTTGAAGAGGAGTGGACATCTCTAAAAAGGGCAGTCACGTAAGTTGGGAAGAGGAACACAGGTGCAAAGAAGGTAGCAGCGAAGAAACCATGGGTAACAGAAGAAATACTTCAGTTGATGGATGAAATAAGGAAGTAAAAAAATATTCAGGGAAATTAAGGAATACAGAAATACAAGTCACTTATGAACGAAATAAATAGCAAGTGCAAGAATGCTAAGGCGAAATGGTTGCATGAGATAGGTTAAGAGACAGAAAAAGAAATAACTGACGAAAGGACTGAATCAGCATATACAAAAGTCAAAATAACCTTCGATGAAATTAAAAGTAAGTGTGATAACAGAGCGCAATGAAAATTTCGCTTTTAAATGCAGAGGAGAGAGCGGATAGGTGGAAAGATTACATTGAAGGTCTCTCTGAGGGGAAGAGTTGTCGGATGACGTGATGTAGGAAGAAACATGAGTTGATATACAAGAGATCCAGTATTAGAATCAGAATTTAAAAGAGCTTTGGATGACGGAATAAGGCAGAGGGGTCAGATAACACTCCATCGGAGTTTCGAAAATCACGGGATGGAGTCACAACAAAACGTGTGTGTACAGTGTGTGAGTCTGGCGATATACCTTTAGACTTCCGGTAAAACATCATCCACACACTTCCGAAGATTACAAGAGCAGACAAAAGCGATAATTATCGCACAATCAGCTTCATAGCTCAAGCTTCCAAGTTGATGACAAGAACATTACACAAAAGAATCGAAAAAAATTGCAGATGTGTTAGATGACGATCCATATTTATTTAGGTAAGGTAAAGGCAGCTGAGAGGCAATTCTGACGTTGCGTTTGATAATAGAAGCAAGACTAAAGAAAAATCAAGACATTTTCATAGGATTCCTCGACCTTAAAAAAACCTTCGACAATGTCAAATGGCGCAAGATGTTGGAAATTCTGAGACGAAATGGGGGAAGCTATAGGGACAGACGAGTAGTACGCAGTATGTACAAGAGCCAAGAGAGAACAACAGCAGTGGAAAAGACCAGGAACGAAGTACTCGGATTAAAAAGGGTATAAGACACGGATGTAGCCTCTCGCCCCTACTGTTCTATCCGTACTTCGAGGAATCACTGACGGAAATAAAAGGAAGATTTAAGAGTGGAATTTAAATTCAAGATGAAGGGCTGTCAGTGACGAGATTCGCTGATGACACTGCTGTCATCAGTGACAGCGAAGAAAAATTACATGATCTACTGAATGGAATGAACAATCTAGTGAGTGCAGAATATGGATTGAGAGTGTATAGAAGAAAGACGAAAGTAATGAGAAGTAGAAGATATGAGAACAGCGAGAAACTTAACATCAGCATTAGTGATCATGTATTAGATCAAGTTAAGGAATTATGCTACCCAGACAGCAAAATAACATACACAAAGCAGACTAGCACGGGTAAAAAGGGCATTCCTGGGCAAGAGAAGTCTACTAGTATCAAATATACGCCTTAATTTTAGGGAGAAATTTCTGATAATCTACATTTGGAGCACAGCATTGTATGGTAGTGTTACATGGACTGAGGGAATACCGGAACAGAAGAGAATGGAAGCCTTTATGATATAGTGCAACAGAAGAATGTTTAAACTTTGATGGACTGATAAGGTAAGGAATGAGGAGATACTCCGCAGAATCGTCGAGGAAAGGAATATATGTTAAGGCATCAGGGAATAACTTCCATGGTACAAGAGAGAGCTGTAGTGGGTAAAACGTGTGGAGGAAGACAAGGACTGGAATGCATCTAGGAGTAATCATGTACACCAATTTCATCATCATCGTTTTCCAGTTCCAGTTTCCCGGTTTGCAAGCGCTCGCCATCTCCTTCTGTTTTCATACATCTTCTGTTCCAGGGCAACTTCCCATCTGCAGTGACTACATTCCTGCCAAGTCTTTTTGTAATATAGCAGAAGGAACATCCAGCTTCTCGTAGCACAATTAAACGATCTCTCTCAAACTCATAATGGCTTCATTGCCCCCTTAGAGGCTTTCTTGACTAACGTTAACTCACTACGTCAAATCTCACGGATAATATTTCAGTTGCTGATTCACGACTATCAATTTTCATTTATGTCCCACAATTTCTTTTTGGGTTTTCCGTCAGAGGAGTAGAGAAAGCCCTTCTATTTTTCGCTGTTGACCAGTCCTTTATCGACGCACATGGCTCGCCTAAAGACCCCCCTCCCTAACATCTCATGCCTCATGCCCCTGCAGCCGGGCAAAAGTCTAACGATACATTTTAAAATTTCGTTCTATCTGATTTCTGGAGCGTATGTGTTATGTTACAATGCAAGAGAAGTCTCCTGCTTTGCTACCATGTATGGCGAGTGTGCGAGGTGCGGGGGGGGGGGGGGGGGGGGGATGTACACTGTTTATTGTTGCCACTGCTTGGGTACCCTTTGCTGTGATGTGTGTATTTCATTTGACCTGAATTTGTTATACCTTGTCCTTAAGGGCGTTCATTTCTTTATTTTATTTTATTTACAGTGATGTGCACGTAACTCACTACAGCCTTTTTCCTGGCAATCCCTAGCAAAACATTTAAGTGGCGACAACAATTCAACTTCATAAGCGTGAAGGAAATAGGATTTATGAAACACAGAGAAAGAAGTCATTAATAAGATCAGCAAGGAAAATAAGTGAAACTAAGGGGGTGCAAACTGAAGCTCTTAATGAAATGCAGAACACTTTATTGATAATTTTCTGTGCCATTCACATGCAGTTTCAATAATCTGAAACAACTCTGAACGTTACTTAAATGCAAAATCTCTGACCTCTGAACACAAAAAAGGGGTTGTTTTTATGAAAACTTGATGAGAGTTGTGCTGCAGTGTGTACTGGCTTTTTTGCTGCATTGTCCATCAGTCTGCTGTGCGAATACTTACCCGAACATTTTGAAAAATCAAGTAACTTTCAAAAATATTCTTAGTATGTTGGAATGTGCAAAAATGATGGGTTTGAAGTTAGCTAAAGATGTGGAGACTACAGTAAGAAATACCACAATAGGCAGTTCAGTGGAAAACGAGTGGACATCTACAAAAAGAGCAAGCACAGATGTTGATAAGAGAATCATAGGTACGAGGAGGTTAACTGCGAAAAAACCTTACGTAACAGATTGATCGTCGAAACAAGCAACTACACTAAAGTTCAGAGAAAGACGAGAATATAGCAATATAAATCACTCAGGAAGCCATGGTGAAATGGTTGCATGAGAAATGTGAAGAAATCGAAAAAGAAATGATTGTCTAAAGGACTGACTCTGCATACAGATAAGTCAAAAAACTTCCAGTCGAATTAAAAGCAAGGTCGGCAATATTAATAGCGCAATGCCGCGAAGAGAGTGGGTAGGTAGAAAGAGTATAATGAATGTCTCTATGAAGGTGAGGAATTGAATTGTCCGACGATGTGATACAGAAGAAATAGGAGTCGATACGGAAGAGAAAGGGGATCGACTATTACACTCAGAATTTAAAAAAGACATGGGATCAAATAACATTTCGTCGGAATTTCTAAAATCATTGGGCGACGCGTTAACCAAACGATCGTTGATGTTGGTGTATAGAATGTATGTGACAGGCGACATACCATGAGAGTTTCGGAAAAATTTCCAAAGATAGCTAGAGCTGATAAGTACGAGAACTATCGTACAACCAGCTTAACAGCTCATGCATCCAAGTTGCTCACAAGAATGACATACAGAACAATGTGAAATGAAGCTGCGGAACTGTTAGAAGGTCAAATTGGCTTAAGGAAAGGAAAATCACGAGAGAGACAGTCCTGAGGCTGCACCTGATAATCGAAGAAAGACTGGAGAAAAATCAGGACACGTTCAGAGGATTCGTCGATAGAGGAAAAGCTTTTGACAACGTAGATGGTGCAATACAAATTCCGAGAAAAATAGGTGTAGGCTATAGGGAACGACGAGTAATATGTAATATCTACAAGAACCAAGAGGGAAACCAAGAGGAAACAGTAAGACTAGTAGACTAAGAACGACGTACTCGGATTAAAAACGGGATAAAACGAGGGTGCAGTCTTCGGTCGCTACTGTCGGTCTATTCGTTGAAGAAGGAATAACGGAAAGATTAAGAGTGGGATAAAAATTCGGCTGGAAACATATCAGGGATAAGATTCAGGTAAAAGTGAAAGTGAAGAGACTTGCAGGATGTTTTCAGTATAAGGAACAGTCTAATGAGTACATAACATGGATTGAGAGTATACTGAAGCTATATCGAAGTAACGAGAAATAGCAGAAATAAGAATAGCGAGAAACTAAGCATCAAAATTGGTGATAATAATGTAGAGGAAGTTAAGGAATTCTGCTGGCCTGAAAGCAAAATAACCCACTTCGGACGAAGCAAGGAGAACATCAAAAGCAGACCATCACAGGCAAGGAAGGAATTCCTGGTCTTTCGCCGAGGAAAAAGTTTCTGAATATGTATGTTTGGAGCACAGAATTGTATGGTTTGGAGCACAGCGTTGTATGGTAGTTAATCATGGGCTGTGGGAAAACTAGAACCCAAGAGAATCGAAAAAGTTTGAGATATGCTACTACAGATGAATGTTGAAAATTATGTGGAATGAGGAGATTCTCCTCGTAACTGGTGAAGAAAGGAACGTTGGAAGACACTAACGAGGGCAGGGTGATAGTACATGTGCTAAGACATCAAGGAGTAACTTCCATATTACTAGAGGGCACTGTAGAGCGTCAAAACTGTAAGGCAAATCAGAGATTGAATACATCCAACATCTGATTGTGGGTCTAGGGTGAAGAGGTTTGCACTGGAGAGAAATTCTTGGGCTGGCAACGTCAAACCAGTCAGAAGACTAATGACCACCACAGAAAAGATGAAAAGCAATGTTTCTGCGTGCTGGTGCAATTAAAGAGTGCAAGAAATCTTTCTGTGTCTTGTTGAAAATCATAAGTTCCCATAAGCATCTTGCTCTGAAAAAAAAATGGAATAGTTGACAGGAAGTTCAAGGGGCACATCGACACCAGATTTGTTAATTACGTGCTAGAGCAGAAAATCTGTTCGTTTACAGAATATTCAGACACATACTGAGTCTCCTTATTTGATACTGAAATTCAAACAGAGTACACAAGAAATAAATAACTTCACAGGATACACAAAAATAGTATCAAAGAATCGAAATGGTTTAGTATCTAAAATGACCATTGATGGCAATGGGATGTAGGGCTATTTCTGTCCAGAGGGACATGTGATTCGAATCTGTCCACAAAGAACTAAGTTCCATTTTCAGTCAGACTGGTAAGTAATAGCGAGAGATTTACTGTGATCAGCTGCGAAATGGAAAATACAAGCTTTTTTTATATTTACAATGTGTTGCTTATGCCAATAGCATGTAGTAAGCTCATCAACCGATTTGCAGCAGCATGTTGTGAAACAACAAACTTTGACCACGAGACTGAATAGAACCAAGATCAGTACAACAGCGTGTGAAACTCATTAGCAGCGAGGCCCACGTTACTCGACTTCAGAACGAATTCTCGTGGCAAGCCGTCTGGTTGGCCTTCGCGAACCAAAGAGCCTGCCGCGCTACGTATCACTCGTCCAGCTTGCCCAAAAACCTATGTTAACGAGTCAATGAACGGGTTGAAACGAAAGCGCAGTCTAACATACGAGTCATGACACTCACTGCTGACAGTTGCTTCCACACTAGCTCCCCTAGCGGTTAGGAAGCCAGTCGTAAGATTAATGTTCGTTTGTAGATATTTTCAAGTTAATTAACGAAGTAGTTGCTATATTTTTCCATTAGTAAATTATTAAGAGAAATGAACGATTGTGAAATAAATGTAAAAACAGCCGAATGTCACTGGTTCTGTGACATAATGTACAAATTCCATGACGGAATACTTTCGAATTCATGCACACTTGCAGCCTCCACCACTTTTTTGAGCAAGACAATATAAAGACATATTTCATGCACCAGAAGCATATATTTGATATATACACCTCCCATCCATGTATGGAAGTGAAACGTGGACGATAAGTAGTTTAAACAAGACGGGAATAGAAGCTTGCAAAATGTGGTGCTACAGAATAATGCTGAAGATTAGAAGGGTACATCACATAACTAATGAGGAGGAACTGAATAGAATTGGAGAGAAGAGAAATTTGTGGCGCAACTTGACTAGAAGAAGGGATCGGTTGGTTGGGCATATTCTGAGGCATCAAGGGATCACCAATTTAGTATTAGAGGGCAGCGTGGAGGGTAAAAATCGTAGAGGGAGACCAAGAGATAAATACACTAAACAGATTCAGAAGGATACAGGTTGCACTAAGTACTGGGAGACGAAGAAGCTTGCACAGGATAGAGTAGCACGGAGAGCTGCATCAAACCAGTCTCTGGACTGAAGACCACAACAACAAACGCCCATCCTTATTTAGGTTGTCCGTGATTTCCCGAAATCGCTTAAGGCAAATGCCGGGATGGTTCCTTCGAAAGGGCACCAGGTCGGTCAATAGAATAACTAGCTAAGCTTCATAATGGTCATTGACCGAAAGTAGTACCGAATCGTGCAAAATAAATGACAGCTGAAGGCTGCACCATGAATTTTAACAAGAATAAACAGGACGTCTGATACGAATTTGATTAACTGCTTACATTTACAAAATAATAAGGGAATGGGTCTATGTGAATAGGTCTACGTGGGTTTTTCTGAAACGGAATGTAATTAAAAAAATGGCTCTGAGCACTATGGGACTTAAATTCTCAGGTCATCAGTCCCCTAGAACTTAGAACTACTTAAACCTAACTAACCTAAGGACATCACACACATCCATGCCCGAGGCAGGATTCGAACCTGCTACCGTAGCGGTCGCGCGGTTCCAAGCTGAAGTGCCTTTAACCGCTTGGCCACGGAATGTAATATGTATTTCCTCTTTATTATAGTACTAATAGCTCGGACCGGCTACGTATGGGTAGTAATAAGTATCTATGGCTAGACGATATGTGTGGCGTAGCGTATTTTGTTTGGGGGCCACGAATAAAATTCGGAGGGCAAAGTTAAATGAGTGAATATCATAACTTGCACGTAACTTACGTGATGTAAGTAGGTCAAGCCACTAAAGTGGTCTGGAGGCACGAATGTTGTGTGTTCTAAACTGAATTGGAGTTTGGAGTGACATATGGCAATGATGGGACCACTTCCTGATGTAACATACAACCACTGTAAATTTTGATACGAGACAGGGGCGCATTTGTGTGTGTGAATATTACAATAAGTATTGGAGATTGGCTCAAGTGGCAGAAATAAAATAAAAAATAAAAGAAGCTCACATGATTCACATGTTTAGCTCGTCTTGCAGCCCTCCTCTTGTGAAACTTACTACGCACTGTGACGTATTGTCGAGATTAATTGCCACATTTCTTTGCCGTGGACCCTTCATGTCAACTTCTTCGCCCTGTGACTTAAAGGATTGTGTCCACGTCTGGGTTTGATTCAAGGAATGAAGAAAGCTGTAAGTTGAGACATCTGCTGCTCTGCTGAAAGAATGTACTTTTATGTAAATGAGGTAACGTTGCTAAAGTACTTTGTCGGAAAACGTTTTAGTTGAAACATGAAAAATGAAACACCACATATTTTAGATTTTTATGCATTTTCGCTATGCGACTGTCCTTAAACAAGTGCAGTGAAACGACTGATAAACAGCATTTGAAAATTTCAAATTGTCTTACATCACAGTCTTTTCGTTCTTGTTCATATTCATTACCAAAGTTCAAAGTTGTATAACTCACTGCCCGTTGTTCGATGAATTTCAAGGGAACTGAAACCTCGGTTGCGATTGGCAATCTGGGGGAAACAGAAACTGAAATTGTGAAATTGTCGTTATATTTCGAAAAGCTCCCTCAGCCGTCTGTTGCAGCATATCAAAATCTTGTACATTCATTTGTAAGAAAGTTCTGAATCACATTGAAGAAGATCGTGCCTATGTCTTTAAGATCTTTAAAAGTCCTAAATCTCTTCCTCGTCAGTGGAAATTCGTTTACCAATGTTCTGTACTATTTGAAAGTGAGCAAACAAATAATATATTTCGCACTGCGTTGCAGAGAATTGTGTTGGCAACTATGTTTGACTCGAGGAAAACAGAAAACTGAAAGCTGCATTGCTGCTAAACTTATTTACGTAAACGAAGTAAAGCTGCATACAATACTGCGTTTTATTGGTATGCACAAATAATTGGAAAGCACAGGTTTTGGTCTTTCGTATGTTTTCGCTGTGCAGTTTTCTATGAAACGGCTGTTATCATTTGAATGTCACATGGGCGACTTGCGCGTTCCTAACCAGCTGTCCAACCACGGAAAGGGGAGCTACAGTGTGACTTGCAATCCGAGCCACGTTTCGTTTCTGGCGAATCTCCAGTTCATTGAGAGTCATTGAGAGAAAAGAAAACCATCCATCCGATATTCGACCCTACAACCTTTCAGTTTCTCGCCAAACTCTCTATCACCAGACCATCACACCACATAAGACTTTCTTCAAGCTTTCTGCTGACTCCAGTCACTGCTGCTCTCTCGAGTTATGGGGCGGCTGTTCCATAGATGCCAGCAGCATCGTTTACACAGCTTTAACCTTTAATTTATCATAATTCAGGCTTTTTGTAAGAAATATTTATAAACTGTTTACAAGGACTCTCTTTGTGACTCATTGTATCCATTAATGGAAACCGAATCTAAATCTCTACACTAGTTTCTGAGATTAGTCTTCACACACTATGGGTGCGAGGCGGCGACTTGAATTTATATACAGGGTGGTCGGAAATTCCCATTACAGAATTCTAGGACTTGTAGAGGGGAGCGAGTACATCGTATTTTGAATAGGAACCCATGTCCGGAAACGTCACATACCGAGACTACAGAGCATCAAAGTTATAGGCGCGGGCATCTGTAAATGTACGTATACAGGGGGGTGATTCCGTGACGATGTTACAGACTTTCTAGGATGATGGAGAACGATAAATGTATTAATTTGAAGTAAGGATCCCTGTACCGGAAACCAAGAAGTCGAACGTTGTAAACGAAAACCGTTCTGATACCTCTGACAGTTGAATACATGTACCGGTTCTCGTGTTGCGAAGAGTGTAGAGTTGGTAACTTTTAGAGCTGGTAGTATGGACAAAAACAAGGAAAAATGTCCAACAAACGTGGGCTCCAAAATGCTTACCTGAGGATCTATGACCATTCGTTCGTTTTGACTAACTTGAAACACATCTCCTCTACTGAGCAAGTGTTCATAACTGTTAACGTACGCACGTTTATTGGACATTTTTTTCTTGATTTTGTCCATACTACCACTTCTGAAAGTTACCAACCCCACACTCTTCGCAACACAAGAACTGGTACATGTATTCAACTGTCAGAGGTATCAGAACGGTTTTCGTTTATGACATTCGACTCGTTCGTTTCCAGTACAGGGATCCTTACTTCAAATTAATACATTTTCGTTTTCAACCATCCTAGAAAGTCTGTAACATCATCACGGAATCACCCCGTGTATACGTACATGTGCAGATGCCGGCGCCTATAACTTTGACGCTCTGTAGTCTCGGTATGTGACGTTTCCGGACATGGGTTCCTATTCCAAATACGATGTACTCACTCCCCTCTACAAGCCCTAGAAGTCTGTAAAGGGAATTTCCGACCACCCTGCATATATAGAGAGATTCATGAAGATAGTTTTTCCGAAGGTCTAATGGTATTACCTCCAATCGTTGCTAAGAAAGAGGGGTCTTAATAGTCGGACAGACAGACACACACAGACAGGCAGAAAGACAGATGGATGGACCACAAAGTGATCGTATTAGCGTTCTGTTTCTACCAGTTGAGGTACAGAGTACTAAAAATAGCAAAAATAATTTTTCAAAAATGTTATCTGTACGATAACTTTCGTACAGTTGTAAGAATGTTACAATAAATAAAAGTTCCGGATAAAGATACGAACACTTTAGAAAATCTTTAATGACATGAACTGGATGATAGAGGAAACGATTTAACACTAATGAGAACATGCATCAATAGCTAGGTAAACATTAGGACGGGTGAGGTGCTGATATTTTACGTCAAACATTGTATCGGACGTAAATCGTTAAGCTTTTTTGCTGCAGCCACTTTTCCTAACACTTTTAGGTAATTTTAAACTTCCCTCAAGATGCACTTTTAGATATCACGCGATGGTTTCCACTTAAAGGACGGTGACAGACTTCAAGATAAATTAGGTGACAAAATGTGTTTCTACAACGTAAATTAGTAACTGAAGAAATCTTTTGAGAGTTGGCACCTCTTAAGTACACCGTTGATGCCGATCGAGTTTACTCCTCAACCGATACCGACGATGTTACTTTAGATGCCTCAGAGGCGCTGAAGTGCCGAAGCGTCTTTGTCGTCAACATTTGCTACATCGGTTGCCTGCCACATTAAATTACCGTCAGTAGGGAACACGGTTTTCTTGTTGTGTGCGTTTCGCTGAAATTTCTCACGTTTAGTTTACTTTGCACATGTTTCCGAAACGTTATGTCTTACTACTCACCGAGACAGCTTGTGGCCGACCTCGTTAAAACGGCAATCGACGCTAACGTTATACCTCTGAGAGGAATTGTTAAGTAGTTGTGACCTTGAAATAACCTAATGAAAACAGAAAAATCAAACTGGAATCCGTTTCCGAAACACTCCAGCAGAGAATAACCAGATAAATGTGCTATTAACAAACAAATGGCCAATGAGACAGTGAACAGTAACAAATGCCTCTCAACAACACAAAACTTAAATGAACTAGGTGTAACAGTTTATAAAACCAATAACCGACACATATGAAACTAGTGTGCAATACTGAACAGGGAAAATCTTGAAATGATTCTGAATTTAAATCAGGGGCTGCTAATGATCGTAATCTATAACTTCATTGCTTAGTACAGGGTCTCTATGTCCGTGCATTAACCACCGCGCATTAGAATAGATAACACAGTAAATAATTCTTTCTTAAACTCGATTTGAAGCAACTGAACAGAATGCAAATCTAACTACACTGGCTCTGAAAGAACCTTTACAGTAATCATTAAGTAACTAGCCTAGTACATGAGGGCCCATGAACTTTCATGGTCTGAAGAACCATGCTCATTAACAAAACTACACCAGTATGTATGGGAAATGGCAAGTATTCTTATAATTAATTATTAATTAAGAAAAACACAACACACAATAATTCTTTTAATAACAAATGTGCTTTCATAAGCAGTCTTTTGACCTACTTAGAAGTATAATTGGCTGTGCAAATGACAACACAGCATTAAATTCAAGTTCAAACACTTTCTCATAATAAATTAGGACACTCGGAATTAAATTCACTAGGATAGGATTCCTGTCCAGGTTTGTGATTTGGTATAATCACGGGTGTAAGATAGAGTTTTTAACAACTCCTCGATTGTCAGTAAAATCAACCAAATTTCACAAACACCTGGTCCATTTACAGAGTGCCAAATATAAACAATTTAGTGGAAGACTGGTGGCACTGGTGGAGTAATTAGCAGTGGCTAATAACATGGCGGCGACGCAGTCATGGCAGTACTATTGGCCTCGCCCTGTTACATATATTCCTGGCGTCGGAATTATATTTTTATAGGGCCAAATGCAGCATCTGGGGCCCATAAATACTGGCCTTAAGCTCTTCTGGCCTCAAAACTCCAGGAATATGAGCCACAATTATCGCTACTGCTAGCGGGATGTTAACCACAGCACTGCTCAGCTCAGACTCCTTACCAATCACAAAGGACGAGTTGCCACTTGCGCGGTAACCACACCCTTTCCATTCCGCCGGGCTACTTCCGTAGCTCCGGAGCTCCCCCACATATTTTACATTTAACCCTACGTTCCCTAATTATAGGTCAAGTCATTTACAGTACACTATGTAACAATTATTTCAGTGGTTATTCAAATTCACAAGCATAATTTAGATAACATCGTCCAAAATTTCACATAACTAAAATATGCATATAAAGTCAAAGAAATTCCATAACAGATACAACATTATGCGTAAGCAGTACTACAAATTGACTCAGTAATATCGATGAAGATACAAAATAGGTCTAAAATAGGTGTTACAAGCTCCTTAGGATCTACCTACTAGCCTTACATATCATTATATATCATCATCATCATCATCATCGTTTAAGACTGATTATGCCTTTCAGCGTTCAGTCTGGAGCGTAGCCCCTTTATAAAATTCCTCCATGATCCCCTATTCAGTGCTAACATTGGTGCCTCTTCTGATGTTAAACCTATTACTTCAAAATCATTCTTAATCGAATCCAGGTACTTTCTCCTTGGTCTGCCCCGACTCCTCCTACCCTCTACTGCTGAACCCATGAGTCTCTTGGGTAACCTTGCTTCTCCCATGGGTGTAACATGACCCCACCATCTAAGCCTGTTCGCCCTGACTGCTACATCTATAGAGTTCATTCCCAGTTTTTCTTTGATTTCCTCATTGTGGACACCCTTCTGCCATTGTTCCCATCTACTAGTACCTGCAATCATCCTAGCTACTTTCATATCCGTAACCTCAACCTTGTTGATAAGGTAACCTGAATCCACCCACCTTTCACTCCCATACAGCAAAGTTGGTCGAAAGATTGAACGGTGCACAGATAACTTAGTCTTGGTACCAACTTCCTTCTTGCAGAAGAGAGTAGATCGTAGCTGAGTGCTCACTGCATTAGCTTTGCTACACCTCGCTTCCAGTTCTTTCACTCTGTTGCCATCCTGTGAGAATATGCATCCTAAGTACTTGAAACCGTAAACCTGTTCTAACTTTGTTCCTCCTATCTGGCACTCAATCCGTTTATATCTCTTTCCCACTGACATTACTTTCGTTTTGGAGATGCTAATCTTCATACCATAGTCCTTACATTTCTAATCTAGCTCTGAAATATTACTCTGCAAACTTTCAATCGAATCTGCCATCACAACTAAGTCATCCGCATATGCAAGACTGCTTATTTTGTGTTCACATATCTTAATCTCATCCAGCCAGTCTATTGTTTTCAACATTGATCCATAAATAATATGAACAACAGTGGAGACAGGTTGCAGCCTTGTCTTACCCCTGAAACTACTCTGAACCATGAACTCAATTTACTGTCAACTCTAACTGCTGCCTGACTATCCATATAAAGACCTTTAATTGCTTGCAAAAGTTTGCCTCCTATTCCATAATCTCGTAGAACAGAGAATAACTTCCTCCTAGGAACCCGGTCATATGCCTTTTCTAGATCTATAAAGCATAGGTACAATTCCCTGTTCCACTCATAACACTTCTCCATTATTTGCTGTAAGCCAAAGATCTGGTCCTGACAACCTCTAAGAGGCCTAAACCCACACTGATTTTCATCCCATTGGTCCTCAACTAATACTCGTACTTTCCTTTCAACAATAACTGAGAAGATTTTACCCACAACGCTGATTAAAGAGATACCTCTGTAGTTGTTACAATCTTTTCTGTTTCCATGTTTAAAGATTGGTGTGATTACTGCTTTTGTCCAGTCTGATGGAACCTGTCCCGACTCCCAGGCCGTTTCAATTATCCTGCGTAGCCATTTAAGACCTGACATTCCACTGTATTTGATGAGTTCCGACTTAATTTCATCCACCCCAGCTGCTTTATTGCACTGCAATCTATTGACCATTTCCTCCACTTCCTCAAATGATATTTCCATCATCATTCCTATCCCGTTCTACCTCGAAATCTGAAACATTACTGATCGTATTTTCACCTACATTGAGCAACTCTTCAAAATATTCCCTCCATCTGCCCAAGGCATCCACAGGATTCACCAGCAGTTTTCCTGACCTGTGCAAAATACTTGTCATTTCCTTCTTACCTCCCTTTCGAAGACAGCTAATTACACTCGAGAATGGTTTTCCAGCAGCTTGACCCATAGTCTCCAACCTGTTTCCAAAGTCTTCCCAAGATTTCTTCTTGGATGCTGCAATTATCTGTTTGGCTTTGTTTCTTTCTTCAACATAGCTCTCTCTGTCTACCTGAGTTCTAGTGTGTAGACATTTTTGATACGCCTTCTTTTTCCTTTTACAGGCTGCCTTAACTGTGTCATTCCACCAAGCTGTTTGCTTCATCCTACTTTTACACACTACTGTTCCAAGACATTCTTTAGCCACTTCTAGTACTGTGTCCCTGTACCTTGTCCATTCCTTTTCCAATGACTGTAATTGACTACATTCAACTAAATGGTACCTTTCTGAGATCGCTGTTATGTACTTGTGCCTGATTTCCTTATCCTGAAGTTTCTCCACTCTTATCCTCCTACATATGGACCTGACCTCCTGCACTTTCGGCCTCACAATCCCAATTTCACTGCAGATTAAATAATGATCAGTGTCATCAAAGAATCCCCTGAATACACGTGTGTCCCTCACAGCCTTCCTGAATTCCTGATGTTATTGTATAGTCAATGACAGATCTGGTTCCCCTGCCTTCCCAAGTATACCGGTGAATGTTCTTATGTTTAAAAAAGGAGTTTGTGATTACTAAGCCCATACTGGCACAGAAATCCAAGAGTTGTTTCCCGTTCCTGTTGGCCTCCATATCCTCTCCAAATTTACCCATAACCTTGTCATACCCTTCTGTTCGACTTCCAATCCTGGCGTTAAAATCACCCATGAGCAGAACACTGTCCTTGTCCTTTACTCTAACAACTACATCACTGAGTGTATCATAAAAACTATCCATCTTATCTTGATCTGTCCCTTCACAATGCGAATATACTGACACAATCCTAATTTTAATCATATATATATATATATATATATATATATATATATATATATATAATTATAGAATTTGATAATTGGAACCAGGAAGCAGGGGCACTTCTGAAGGTCCAACGCAGCTGTGCACGAAACGTCAGGAACTACGAAGTTTCATGGACAACTGCCGTGTAGGCCGTGCAACACAGAAGCCAGCGACTAGCACAACCAGTCGTGCTAGTATTTATTATATAATTGAGTCCTATCTCTTCCTCTGTCACGTCAGCAGACAGTTTCCCTTTGGAGAGGATGTCGCTGTGCTCTTCCCACCTATCTGCTCTCTCCTCTACCATTCTGCCGAACCTCAAAGCCACCTAAAGATAATCATAGTTCCTCATTTGTCTACTTAGGATGTGCGAAGCTGCTGCACGGTAAGATGCAAGTCGGTAACCGTTATGTTCCGAGGAGCCAAATGTTACGTCCTCACTGCCAATGATAAATGGATGAAAGGTGGCCAGATGATCTATCGCCATAAGAATGTGGACAGGAAGCAAATCACAAGTGCACTTTAAATAAATAAAATTTACTTAGCCTGTGCGAAAGAACTGTTACACTGTTCACAACTTGTGGTAGACGAGGCGCTGCGTGGGATTAGCCGAGCGGTCTGAGGCGCTGCAGTCGTGGACTGCGCAGCTGGTCCCGGCAGCGGTTCGAGTCCCCCCTCGGACATGGGTGTGTGTGTTTGTCCTTAGGATAATTTAGGTTAAGTAGTGTGTAAGCTTAGGGACTGATGACCTTATCAGTTAAGTCCCATAAGATTTCACACCCACCCACACGTAACGAGGCTCGCTGTAAACACAGCCCCGACACAGGCGTATGTCTATGTACACTGAATGTTTGCAGGTATAGCTAGGTGTCAACAGCTCGGAGTAACGTTCGGCACCAACTAGCGACACGAAAGTAATCGCAACCAGAGGACTGGGGCTCAGGTGTCCGCCGCTTGCAACACCGTCCTGGTGGTCTTGGTCGGTGGCATGGAGGTTCATCATTGGTGGTCGTATTCAAAGCACCGCTCGCGGCGACCGCAGAAATATTCGTGGCACCAGCTCGGGCAGTATCGATGAGCTACGATACTATATCGCGTAATAAATTTTTATATGAAACAGTGGCGCTACATTTAAATGTGTAGTGTTGCAAAAGCAGGGATAACGGGCCAGAGAGACCAGTAGGAGACATGATCTACGTCAGTGATGAATGAGATTTTCACTCTGCAGCGGAGTGTGCGCTGATATGAAACTTCCTGGCAGATTAAAACTGTATACCGGACCGAGACTCGAACTCTGGACCTTTGCCTTTCGCGGGCAATTGCTCTACCATCTGAGCTATCCAAGCACGACTCACGCACCGTCCTCACAGCTTTACTTCTGCCAGTACCTCGTCACCTACCTTCCAAACTTTACAGAAGCTCTCCTGCGAACCTTGCAGAACTAGCACTCCTGAATGAAAGGATATTGCGGAGACATGGCTTAGCCACAGCCTGGGGGATGTTTCCAGAATGAGATTTACACTCTGCAGCGGAGTGTGCACTGATATGAAACTGGCAGAAGTAAAGCTGTGAGGACGGGGCGTGAGTCGTGCTTGAGTAGCTCAGATGGTAGAGCACCTGGCCGTGAAAGGCAAAGGTTCCGAGTTCAAGTATCGATCCGGCACGCAGTTTTAATCTTCCAGGAAGTTTTACGTCTGTGCTGATAAATTCTCGGCAGACTGCTGGAACCCATAACTTCCTACGTTTCACTGCATCTCACGTGCCCTACAACTCTAAAACGTGTTCTACTTCACATTAGGATCACAAGACTGACGAAAATGCAACCACTTTTAACGCAACATAACGAACAGCGTATGTTAAAATTAATAAGTATTTTTAGGTGTTGCAGAGACGGATTTAAAATGTTCTTATTATGTATTTATTAAACTTATCCATTACGGATGTTTAAGAACCGTTGACTGTTTGTTCAATGTAAATACATAAAACTGCAACCAGTCACTTTTCAGGCTCATCTTCAGATGGTGTACAGGAAGCTGCATAGCTATTTCAAAGCTAATGCTGCGTGCTGGCCTGCGTCATTACGGGCGGCTTTTGTTGTCAGTCTCCATCTGTCTGCTTCCATTGTGGTGGACATCTGGTACTGTATTGCTCAGTTTTAAAGAATATGCATACGCATCCACTGTAATAATGAAACTTTGGCAGCATTCAGCATATGCTGTACAACTGTTACAACAAGTAACATTTGTATAGTACCTACTGGATGCTGCCAAAGTTTTGTTATTACAGTCTATATGCACACATATTCTGTAAAAGTGAGTGATAATGTACCAGATGTCGATCACAATGAAAGCAAACAGATGGATACTAACAACAAAAGCCGCCCATGTTGTCGCAAGCCAGCACCCAGCATTACACTTTGAAATAGCTAGGCAGCCTCCCGTACACCATCTGAAGATGAGCCTGTGAACGTTCGGAAATTGTTTCAAGCAATAAATAACTATTTGAAATAAGTGTTTGGTTGCTCTTTTATGTATCTGTATATTAAATATATAAAAGAGCAGCCAACCACAAGAATAGCTTAAAAATGACGACGGAAATCAAAGCATTACCGGTTTCGAATTTATTACAGATCCGTCTTCAGATGGCGAAGAGTTCTCGGGCTTCCAGCCGGGTGGCGGTGTCTTCAAACAGCGACGTTTCGACGAGTGACATACTCATCATCTTCTGGCGAAGTGCCGAGACTTTGCGGATGCCGGTCCCTTTATACCTGCGGTGTGCCCCCCACCACCTGGCCGCGGGAGGCTGGGTCCAGAGGAGCCGGCGGGCGAGGTGGAGGGGGAAGCGGGTGCGCCGTTCGTGTCTCCGTCAGAGCATTCTGATTGCGTCTCGTGAGCTGGACGGTTCTTGTTGCGTTCCTGGAGTATTGCGGCTAATGCTGGATTCCAGGCCGCGCTCAGTTGATAGCCTTCGTCCCTGTTCACAAGGTTCTCGTGGACCCGTATTTCTATTGATTCTTTAATGACGCTATCCCAATAGCTCCCGGCTCGGCATAGCACCCTGGTGTTTTCGAAGTCAAAGGTGTAGTTTTCTTTGATGCTATGTTCAGCTATAGCAGATTTCTCTATCTGTCCAAGTCGAACATGCCTGATGTGTTCCTCGCACCTTTTTGAGATGCAGCGCTGCGTTTGACCAATGTACTGCACACCACATTCGCAGGCAATGTTGTATATACCAGGTGTGTTTAGTTTGAGTGGGTCTTTAGCTGAGCCTAGCAGCTCTTTCGTCTTCGGCGGTTGTCGGAAGACGGTATTTATGTTAGATTTTCTTAATAGCCTCCCGATTTTGGCTGATGTGGGCCCCAAATATGGAAGAAAGGCGAGTCTCTTGTTAACTTCCTCTTCCTCTTCCTGAACTTTGTCAGCCTGTCTCCTCTTGAAGGCCCTGCCAATCTGTGTTTCACTGTACCCGTTTTTCCGAAATACCTCTCTTAGGTGGTGTAATTCTTCTGAGAGGCTTTCTTTGTCACAAATGACGTGCGCCCTATGTACCAAGGTGGTCAGTACTGACTGGCGTTGCGCCGGATGGTGGCAGCTGGTTGCATGGAGGTACAGGTCTGTGTGTGTCTTTTTTCTATATACTGAATGGCCCAGCGTGCCATCCGCTTTCTTCCTGATCAGTATGTCCAGGAATGGAATACAGCCATTCTCTTCTACTTCCATCGTGAAGGTTATATTCTCATGTATGCCGTTTAGGTGGTCCATAAACTCCTCCAGTGCCTGCCTGCCATGCTGCCAAATCACGAAAGTGTCGTCCACATAGCGGAAGAAGTGCCTGGGTTTACGGTGAGCAGTTTGTAGTGCCACCTCCTCAAAGTGTTCGGGACCGTCTTCAGATGTTTCTACGTATTTTCTTGCTTTTCTGCTGGGGCCTCATACGTTTGTCATTATTGTTTCCGCACACTAAAACAAAGAAAAAAATGTTATGACCAGTAGAAACGACTTTCGTCAGGCCGTATCTGCGGTTATTTTATTGCTTGGTGAGATATTAGTTCACCTTATTACATTAATGAATAAGAGATTTACTCAACATGGACACAGTTCTTTGCTACAGGAGTACTGAACAATTTACAGCTGTCATTGACTACAAAGCATCACTTGATGCATTAATTAACCAACTGTTCCATTGTACAGTCTTCAAGATTTACTAAATTACAAGTTCATCAGAAACCTTAGCAACTCATTGATCCTATTATGATATTGAACATTCTGGACCGAGTACTTGTGTGCTCGGCTCTATGATGACCTCCGGTGCAAGGCCACTGCTGTGTTGAGACTGGAGGCATTGTCTTCAGGGGAGCCTTCCTTACCTCACTGCTGATTGGAGCGGAACCTTGCTAACGTCTGAGGCATCGATGTGGGTTGTAGACTTCGTCATGGCACCGCGATCTCTCGGTGATACCACAGAAAGTTTTTCATTCGAAATTCGATAAACTTACGAGAGATGCTTTTTGTCTTCATGACTTTAGCAGAAACTTACATGAAACAAATTTTTAAGTTAATAACACACGATATGTCACAAACAATTATGTGATGTGTATTTCTTTATGACGAATTCGTCGTACATTTGTGTTTTACATTCTAGGTTTCCACGTTTTAACACGTGCACATCGTCAATGCCAATAAGTTCTCGGCAAACTGCTTGAACCCACAATCTTCAACGTTCCACGGCAGCACACGTGCTCTGCAACTCCAAAACGTGTTCCACTTTACATTAGGAGCAAAAAAATTATTTTCGCACACTATGGGGTGGTAAAAACGTCAACTTACAAATGTTTTACCGACTATATTGGTGCAATAAAATAAGTCTTCGCCAGAGCGATAAAATTAACTTAAAGGTCGAAGAGAGAAATAAAATTATGCGAGTATATTATAAATCATAATATGGCGTTCTATGGAATGGCTAAGATTACATAAACGAATATTGTACACAAACAATGAAATGTATAACAGTTCGAACTATAAACTTACTCTTTCGATCTTTAAATTAATTTCATTTCTCTGTTAAAGACATAGTTTACGCTGCACATATATTATCTCTGAAATCTCTGCAATTTAGTTTTTAGTTTCTTTTATGAAGTTTCACTATATTTTGTAAATTTAGAGCGTGTGGTTGTCGTAAAACGTAGAAATGTTCATACAGTTTCCCGAGAATTTAACAGAACTGACGTAGTGCACACGCCAAAAAGTAGACACTTTAAAACATATAACGCACAGAAATATGGGGTGTTCAAAAACGGTCTGAAAAGTTTGTAAGGATGTTGCAGCTCAGGTTGTGACGCGAAATAATTGTTAAGAAAAATTAGATACGTTGCACCCTTTCCGAATTATTTAGCACTGAAGTAAGCCAATCAACCAGTTACTCGCGAAAATTCAAGCGGCGCGCCAGATATAACTGCTGGAAGTTGTTCTCATAGCGTACCGTAGATAACAGCGAACGAATCTGCTCCGATTTTGGCTCGTATTCGGTCCTTATTACTGTCCCATGTCCAATGTATGTAGCTCTCTCTTGTTCGGTTTTAGGAAACCAAACGAACAACACATTTGGAGACACCGTATCTGGCGTGCTGCTTGAATCTTCCCGTGCAACGGTCTGATTGGCTAACTTCAGCGCTAAATAATGCAGAGACGTATTGTATTTTTTCTTAACAATCGTTTCTCAGCACAACCTATTCTGCAAAACTGTTGCAAGCTTTTCAGACTGTTTCTGACCACCATGCATGTAGAACTTTAATTTTTCCAGTATTTCAGATTTTGCAAATTTTAAAATCATTTCGCATATGTTTCTGTGAAGGTCAAAACCAAAATATATAATCTCTCCTAAGTTCACCGTATGTTGAGCAAAAAACTTTTGTTGCAATTTTTAATTGCACCAGTAACCACTACAACACCAAGTCCCAGTAAACAAGAAAATCTGTAAAAGCCTTCAGAAGATGCATTTGTAATAAATTCGGAACCGGTAATGTCTGATTTACAGAAACTTTCTTAAACCGTGCTTGTGGGCGGTTGCTGCTTTCAGTTATAAATCTGATTGACCTATTAATAAGTTAAGGATTTTTGCAGCTACACAGTTAATGTTCTTTTTTTAACACCCAAACATGTTTCACCATAGCTGCGGCAGTCTCAATGGGCTTTTTTCCTTTCATTTTTCTGAAATGCTTACACACAAATTATGTTTAGATTGGGAAATATGTTACACTGGATTTTGCTGTTATTTGCGTTATACATATGTACTTTACCTTTCATTTTATATTGTTTGTGTCCTGTGCTTGCCGACCGATCAGCATCAGGTCTAAGTTAGTATGCTATGTTATCTGCAAACATAAGGGATGTTACAATATCGTCTGCATTGAATATTTGTTTGTAGTCAAAGCTTTAAAATGTACATTCTTCTGAACTCGACGCATATGCCCGTTTTTGGCTTTACTGTCGCTATATTTGGTTTGTACTGAGATATATTTGTGTGCCGAAAGTGTTTCTGTTGTTTTCTGTAGTTGAAATGGTCTGTGGACATCGGTAAACATTTTTTTGTTCAGTTTTTTGTGTGGAGACGTATTCAGAGTGGTTTGTTTCGTATTTTGATGGTGTTTACTCATGTTTTCTCCTGCTCATTTGTAAATACTGTGTCTTGTTAGAATACTGTAGCTTCGACAAACGTTTCTCTGCAAGAAGTTTGCTCTTCTGGTTCGCTTCTGATGCGTTTTTCAACTTGCATTTGTTTCACAGTTTTGCTTTTGTTTGACGACTGTGAACTCTGAATTTATGCCGTTTGATTTTATTCTGTTTTGTGTGTGTGTGAGTGTATGTGTTTATGTGTCTGTGTTTTGTTTTATTGGCTGATAATTCGTTCAGAGAGCTGTATAGTGTTTTATTACAATGCACTGTTTGGTCATTCATGCTTTTTTTGCCCTGTGTGGTAGCTTTCTGAATATGTTGATGTTATGTTGCTAAAAAAATTGTTCAGATGATTATTGTTGTTTTAGGATTTGGAGGACTGTTCTACGCCACTGGGATGGTGGTCGTGTTTTTAAGAGGTTGTCGGCAGATGTGGGATGTGTGCTATCACTTTTCAGTGCTATTGAATGTTGTGAGTATCTTACCTTGAAACTTCTACATGTTTTTACGACGCATGTTGAACCACAGTGCTTAGAGGTTAGGTGGTATATAGCTGCGTTATTGAATTTATATGTGATGGTGTTGGGTATTTTGTTTTCTGCAGTGTTTATTTTACAGTCTTAACGTATACATTGTTGTCTCATAATCTTTCCTCTTCTATGCGCTATTTTGTTGTCAAACGTCAGAGTGTGCCCTGTTTCCTTGTTATTTGAGGTTTCTTCACCTTGCATGCTTTGTGTTTACACTGTTGTGTGGATGTTATTGGTATGTTGTGCTGATATTGTTGTGTGTGCACCAAAAGCGGACATATGCTACGTATATAACGGGATATACTGTTTGAAGATTAAACTTTAAACAAAAATTCAATGCCCATGTTATCCAAACATTCAATATGGTCACATCTTTTCGATGGGAAACTAGATCAGCCTCCGTACAGCCTCGATCTTGCG
Organism: Schistocerca americana; assembly: GCF_021461395.2. NCBI lineage: Eukaryota > Metazoa > Arthropoda > Insecta > Orthoptera > Acrididae > Schistocerca > Schistocerca americana. Next base: position 465,510,183 of record NC_060124.1, on the reverse strand, counting down.
CCCAGTGACTACCATCTGTTCCTACACTTGAAGAAACACCTGGGCGGTCAGCGTCTTCAAGAGGATGACTAAGTCAAAACAGTGGTGATGTACTGGTTAACAAGTCAGGCGGCAGACTTCTATGATGATGGTATTCAAAAACTAGCACAACGTTATGACAAGTGCCTCAATATTGACGGAAATTATGTACAAAAGTAGATTAAGGTACAGGCTTTCATGTAAAAATACAATTATTGAGATATCTTAGCACGTCCTTTTTTTAATTTCACAGTAGTACTTACTTAAAAAACACGCCTCGTATAAGCTGCATACTTTAATGTTATGCATTTTCTTATGTGTGTTTTTGTTCTTCTTTGGTACAGTGTAGACGATGATGATCCGATCCAAGGCGGAAATCCATCGTCTCTAATAAAATATTTTATACAAATACAACTCTGTATTGCGTAGTGGAGTTCTTAGCATTCATTTCAAGTATGTTTCTGTGAGAGTCAAAAACAAAACAAAAAGTCTCTCCTAAGTTCACAGAATACTGAACGAAACAGTTTTTGTTGCACAGAACCAACAACCATTGCAAAACGAGGGTGCTGCAGAGAAGCAAGATAATCTGTAAAAATCGTCTACCATGCATTTGTAATTAATTCGAAAGCAGCAATGGCTGACTTGCAAAGGCTTTTTTAAACCGTACTTGTGGTCAGTTGCTACTTTAAGCAACGTATCTTATAGACCAGTGGTTCCCAACAGGTGGTCCGCTCACCCCCAGTGTCGCATGATAACAAATTTTTTGTTTTGGCCGCTTCCTGCATGAGCAGAGCTTTAGCGAACGCTGACTTATGCGTCTAACGTCTTCCTAGGGCCAGCTGACACTAGCACACTCTAGCGCAAAACCATAATTAAATAGAGGCAAACAGTTCTGCTGTATGCCACTAGACTGCGCGCGCTGCCTCTTTGCAGCTGACAACTGACAGTCACTTTACACAGAAACTCGCATTTCAGACGACAATCGGCCATTGTTAATTTGTTACCAGTGCTTTCACAGACCGTGTTGTTTACATATTCAATATTCTGTATTAAAACAATAGTGTTTGTAAAGCGTTGTTTTTCGCGGAAGCTACAGTTCATGTAGTTAAAAATGGACCATTGGTTAAAAAGTGGTTCAAATAAATAATACCTGGTATGAAATTAGTGTTTTCTTATTTTTCACACATGTCTACTCAATGCAATCTCAAATGTAGTACACTTGAAAGACCAATACACTCAGTTTTAATTTCTTCCTGTCATTTTCAGTTCAGAGTCAATTTTTACTTTTTTAAGGAGTTTGTTATACTAAACATCCAGATTTGAAGACAAAGATTTTGAGTAATAATCAAAAATTTAACAATAACAATGATGGCTAAATTGAAAAAGTTTTAAGCTCAAAATTTTTTCAACGATGAATATGTGAATGTTTTTTTCTAAGTACCAAAAATAGAAAACGTATAAAAAGACTCTTAATTTGGCTTTTTTAGGTACTTGATACTGTGATATGACAAGGTACCAATCATGCTCGATGAGGGGATCCTCGAGAAAATTTTGTTGGGAACCCCTGTTATAGACCAAATTGTACTATAGCATTAGTTCTCACAATGTCTGCCTACAACAAGAGAACGCTACTTAGTTTCCGTACGGTCTGTTTCGGGTAGGAACAGAACGTGAGCGGCCGACTAGACACTCGCGTGGGCAGAAGGTGAGGACTGGGGAGTGGCAAGTAGCCGCTTCGGCTGGTGCGGCGCGTAGCAAGCGGGCGGCTGCGACAAGCGGCTCATTAGGGGACGCCGCGCCGGCTGGCAGGGCCGTGCCAGCGGGTAAGTGCCAGCCACCACCCGCTACTCCAGACACGCGCTTTCGCTGCCTCAGGACTACAGTCTGTTGCGCACTAGCGGAAACATTAGGTCCCCTTTAAGAACACGGTGCCCTCCGAAGAGGACTTCAGTACTTCGCAACTGTGCGTAACCTTTTCAAGCCGTATTTATTGTCTATTGTTTCAAAAATAAGAAATGGCTTTTCAGAGACCCCTACCAGACAGAAACTTTTGTTGATCTGCATAATTTAAGAAAGCAACGTGTTACAACGTACAACCACATCTCCATGCCGTTCTTGTTTAAGTGTGTGTTTCTTTACGATGTTTCTAAACTTTTCTGTTGCATATGTTGTCTTGTGTGATCTCCAGTTCTTTAATGTCTTCTTCTGCTTCAGTGATCCACTTTGTCTTGTTTTTGCTCTTGTTTAATATCTTAAAGATTTTTTTTGTGAGCCTGCTTTTATTCATCCTGCTGATATGTCCATAAAATTTCATCCTTCTCTTTCTAATGGTGTCTGTTATTGTTTCTACGTCTTTGTAAATCTCTCTAGATGGCTTCTTCATCCAACTTCCTTCCCGAAACACTGGTCCATATGTTTTCCTCACAATTTTTCTTTCCTGCTTTTCAATCTCTCTGATCTTCGTATGATCGTGAATCACTGTAGTTTCTGCAGCATAAAGTACTTCTGGTAGGACTACTGTGTTGTAATGCCTTAGTTTCGCATTGACAGAAATAGATTTCTTATTATAGTGATTCCAAGTGAGCTTATATGCTTTTTGTAATCTGGAGATTCTATCTTTATTGGCTATTGAGTTCAGTCCTGATGGTTGGATTATCTCTCCCAGATATCTGAAGTGTGTAACTTGTGCCACCTTCCCGTACTGAGTAGTAATGGGGAGATTATCTACAGGTTTGTTTTCCGTATACTGTGTTTTCTCGTAGGAGATTTGTAGCCCAGTTTTCTGTGAGATTTCGTGTAGTTTTTCCAATGCAAGTTAGGCTTCCTCTCTATTGTCCGTTAGAATGGCAAGATCGTCCGCAAAAGCCACAGACTTCACCCTAATTCTCTGCTCTTTTTTATTGCCTTTTCCCATGTCCTCACAATTTTTTCAAGAACCATGTTAAACAGAATGGGGGACATTCCATCTACTTGGCAAACACCAGTATGGATATGAAATGCTTCTGATGTTTCTCCCATCAATTTCACTTCGGATGTTGTGTCTGTTAATGCCTGTTGAATGATTGACCTCGTTTTCCAGTCAACCCTGAACTCCTCTAAAGTGTGAAATAGTGTTTGTCGATCTATTGAATCGTAAGCCTTTTTAAAATCGACAAAAGTTACCACTGAATTTCTACATCTTCTCATTAGCAAAATTTATATATATATATATATATATATATATATATATATATATATATATATATATACTCCTGGAAATGGAAAAAAGAACACATTGACACCGGTGTGTCAGACCCACCATACTTGCTCCGGACACTGCGAGAGGGCTGTACAAGCAATGATCACACGCACGGCACAGCGGACACACCAGGAACCGCGGTGTTGGCCGTCGAATGGCGCTAGCTGCGCAGCATTTGTGCACCGCCGCCGTCAGTGTCAGCCAGTTTGCCGTGGCATACGGAGCTCCATCGCAGTCTTTAACACTGGTAGCATGCCGCGACAGCGTGGACGTGAACCGTATGTGCAGTTGACGGACTTTGAGCGAGGGCGTATAGTGGGCATGCGGGAGGCCGGGTGGACGTACCGCCGAATTGCTCAACACGTGGGGCGTGAGGTCTCCACAGTACATCGATGTTGTCGCCAGTGGTTGGCGGAAGGTGCACGTGCCCGTCGACCTGGGACCGGACCGCAGCGACGCACGGATGCACGCCAAGACCGTAGGATCCTACGCAGTGCCGTAGGGGACCGCACCGCCACTTCCCAGCAAATTAGGGACACTGTTGCTCCTGGGGTATCGACGAGGACCATTCGCAACCGTCTCCATGAAGCTGGGCTACGGTCCCGCACACCGTTAGGCCGTCTTCCGCTCACGCCCCAACATCGTGCAGCCCGCCTCCAGTGGTGTCGCGACAGGCGTGAATGGAGGGACGAATGGAGACGTGTCGTCTTCAGCGATGAGAGTCGCTTCTGCCTTGGTGCCAATGATGGTCGTATGCGTGTTTGGCGCCGTGCAGGTGAGCGCCACAATCAGGACTGCATACGACCGAGGCACACAGGGCCAACACCCGGCATCATGGTGTGGGGAGCGATCTCCTACACTGGCCGTACACCACTGGTGATCGTCGAGGGGACACTGAATAGTGCACGGTATATCCAAACCATCATCGAACCCATCGTTCTACCATTCCTAGACCGGCAAGGGAACTTGCTGTTCCAACAGGACAATGCACGTCCGCATGTATCCCGTGCCACCCAACGTGCTCTAGAAGGTGTAAGTCAACTACCCTGGCCAGCAAGATCTCCGGATCTGTCCCCCATTGAGCATGTTTGGGACTGGATGAAGCGTCGTCTCACGCGGTCTGCACGTCCAGCACGAACGCTGGTCCAACTGAGGCGCCAGGTGGAAATGGCATGGCAAGCCGTTCCACAGGACTACATCCAGCATCTCTACGATCGTCTCCATGGGAGAATAGCAGCCTGCATTGCTGCGAAAGGTAGATATACACTGTACTAGTCCCGACATTGTGCACGCTCTGTTGCCTGTGTCTATGTGCCTGTGGTTCTGTCAGTGTGATCATGTGATGTATCTGACCCCAGGAATGTGTCAATAAAGTTTCCCCTTCCTGGGACAATGAATTCACGGTGTTCTTATTTCAATTTCCAGGAGTATATATATATATATATATATATATATATATATATATATATATATATATATATATATATATATATATATTGAAATCACTATAATAATAAGTCTATTTCTGTCAATGTGAAACTACTTGGGAGCCCTAATAACAAATGATAACAGTATTGGAAAGGCTGTAAGGGAAAGAATACATACATGTCAGATGTATGGACGTTCACAGAACATGACAAAAATGCTCTAATAACCTTTGAGCGGAAAATTGCAAAATCTATGGTCCAATAAGGAAGGAAGAAGGCTGGAGAATACGCTACAACCCCGAATCACAAGTATTAATACAAGATGGGGACATAGTAAAATTTGTGAATTCACAGCGAATACGATGGCTAGGACACATAGAGAGAATCGCAGGGGGTAGAATTCCAAAGGAAATGATGAAAGGTGTGATCCATGCAGCTAAGTGAAAAGGAGACCTACAAGAAGATGGTTTAAAGACGTAATAATGGACCTCATCAGTATTGGAGTCCGGGGGGTGGTAAAGAACTGCAAACAGAGAAAAGTGGAGTAAAATCGTTGAAAAAGTCAAGGCTCATCAAGGGCTGGAGCGCTGCAAAAGTTTACTGTCTTACCGTTTCGGAAATGCTTCCACCCTAGGTCAGAAAACCATTGACAGTTCCCTTTTGCCGTTGGAAAAAAGGCTCCATTTCCTCATTATGACAAAACGGCTGCACTGTTTTCCGCGTCCTCCCAATACGCTTTATCTACTATCCGCCTTTGGTACCGCCACCTGCCGTTCAAATGGCTCTGAGCGCTATGGGACTCAAATGCTGAGGTCATTAGTCCCCTAGAACTTAGAACTAGTTAAACCCAACTAACCCAAGGATATCACACACATCCATTCCCGAGGCACGACTCGAACCTGCGAGCGTAGCGGTCTCGCGGTTCCGGACTGCAGCGCCTTTAACCGCACGGCCACTTCGGCCGGCCACCTGCCGTCTGTGAGTCGTTATTGCACGTTGACGTCGAAAGTAGGCGGTGCTCATATTCTTGTAACCGAAAGTGTATAAACATGAATTTCTTTCGTACAATAGTAAGAAAGAGAAAGATATACTATCGCACCAAAAAGTATTGGCATATGTGCGTATTTATCGTTGCTGGTTGCAAATGCCGCACCTTTCGGTACACAGCACATGTACGTGCTACCTCACAAACCAGATAATACAATTCTGCCCACAGTGCCTACCATTAACAAAGAAATGCAGTTTTAAGGGCAAACATTTATCTCCTCTGTACACAAAAAGTATTGGCACAGAGCGTGGCTTCTCGGTATATTGCTGGGTTTTCAGGTACCCGAACGCCATCTGCTGACGCAATGCCGGCCGCAGTGGTCTAGCGGTTCTGGCGCTGCAGTCCGGAACCGCGGGACTGCTACGGTCGCAGGTTCGAATCCTGCCTCGGGCATGGGTGTATGTGATGTTCTTAGGTTAGTTAGGTTTAAGTAGTTCTAAGTTCTAGGGGACTTATGACCTAAGATGTTGGGTCCCATAGTGCTCAGAGCCATTTGAACCATTTGCTGACGCAATAGACACTGCGTGTTGTTGACGGCCCAGTCACTAGTATGTTGCTGTATTGCGCGATAGTGGTCAGTATGGGGCCGAAGAAGAAGGAACATTCAGTGACGTTGCGTGAGAGAGTGGCTATTGCTCCATTTACAAGGGAGAAGCTATCGGCAAATCGGAGCAGAGATGTCAGTTACCTACACCACGGTAAGAGCCATCATTCATAAATATAAAGAGACTGGAACAACAGTGAATAAGTGTCTTCCTGGACGTCCAAAAGTGCTTACATCCCGAGAGCACTTGCTCGGAAGGAACCTATTACAAGTGCAGCAACTATTAATGAGGTTGTCCAGACAACGTCCGACAAGACGGTTAATGTTCAAACTATACGAAATGTGTTGAATGGGGTTGACATGCATGGACGTTCTCCTAGGAAAAAGCCATACATATCGGAAATTATCCGGCAGAAACGCCTGCAGTTTGCCAAGGACTATACCAGCAAGCCGATGGAGTTTTGGAACACTGTGATATTTAGCGACGAATCGAAGTTCAATGTGTTCGGGTTTTATGCAAGAAAGAAAGCTTGGCGCAAGCCGAATACGCACCTCGACATCAAACACATGCATCCCACAGTCAAACACGGTGGGGGCGGTATAATGGTCTGCGGCTGTATGGCGGCGTCCGGCGTTGGAAATGTAGCTGTAATCCACGGTACAATGAATCATATGAGATACATCGATGTGTTGCGAGGCAATTTACACGCTAGTGCACGGACATTGGGCCTTACTGGGGTGTTTCAATTGGTTCAAATGGCTCTGATCGCTATGGGACTTAACTCCTGAGGTCATCAGTCCCCAAGAACAGAGAACTACTTAAACCTAACTAACCTACGGATGTCACACACATCCATGCCCGAGGCAGGATGCGAACCTGAGACCGTAGCGGTCGCGCGGTGCCAGACTGTAGCGCCTAGAACCGCTCGGCCACCCTGGCCGGCTTGGCGTGTTTAATTTCCAGCAAGACAACGACCTAAAACATACCGCCATGAAAACCTGGGAGTGGTTACTGTACAATGCCCCCAGAAGGGTTCTAACACCACTGTGAACCTGTGGGCTCGTCTTGATACACAAGTCGGAAAAAGGCGTCCGCCCGGTAAAAGCGACTTGGAGAAAGTGCTCCTGGGGGAATGCTCGAAAACTATCCCCGATATCACCCGGAATTTAATACAAAGCATTCCTAGGCGTTTACGTGCTGTTGTAGATGCTAAGGGGATGCACACCAGCTATTAGAAGGTGAACGTCAATGAAGAAAACGAACACATTGTCCCATTCATACGCGTGTGGCAATACATTTTTGGATGCAGAAGGGCGATGTTTATTTTCATAACACTGTATGTTACTTTACGGACAGGTGATTTGGACATACTTGTAACGTATGTAATGTAAGGTGGCACGTGTCTGGGTTCTGTTCTGAAATATATGTTTAGTTTAACCTACAACCACTAAAATGTAACTGTGCCAATACTTTTTGGTGAGATTGTACAAAGTACTACCCCCATCCCATCAAGGTGCTCTCTCGCTCTCACTCTCTTTCTCTCCTTCCCTCCCACTGTATCTATCTAACTTTATTTCACTGTCGTAGAGATAGATACCAATAAATGTCTTCTCAAGTGTTTTGCTGACGAAGCAAATGCGAAAATGCTGTTCTTTTCAATTATGGCGTAACCGAGACGCCGGCAGCAGCAGCAGTAGCAGCAGGAGCATCGACCAGCGCCGGGTGTCAGCTTTCTTCTCGCCACGCCACACGAGTGCCCGTCAGACACTGTACACTGGCTGCTGCTTCCCCCATTAGCGCCGATCTCCTCTCACACTCGCAGCCGCTGTGAACGTCTGCCCAGTCCCATTATACCCGACCAGAGCACTAACGACGCTGTCACTTGCCTATGTTCCGTCCGCAATTCTTTCAAGGTCACTTGCCTTCTACTGGGAGTTTCCTGATCGCATTGGCTGGATCACGGTGTCACGTAGCTATCTCTCCCCGCCCCACACCTGCGTTTTTAAATAGCATCGGCAAATCCCCCCCCCCCCCCCCACACACACACCACACCACCATTTCTCTAAAAATCTAACTCCCATGGATAAAATCTTCATGGAAAGTTACTCACGCATCTCAATGTTTATGACATCTCTCGAACTACGCGATACTGCAGTATCTGTGTTGTTAAGAAGAACGATGCAATGTTTCTTCGGACACGAATGTATGTCCGAAGCAACGGGCAGTGCGGCGATACATGAAATATACTCGCAGGTGCGAATATATTTCATGTACAATCGCACCAAAAAATATTGGCACAGTTACATTTTAGTGGTTGCACGTTAAACGAAACATATATTTCAGAACAGAACCCAGAAACGTGCCACCTTACATTACATAGGTTACGAATATGTCCAAATCACCTGTCCGTAAAGTAACATACAGTGTTATGAAAATAAACATCGCTCTTGTGCATCCAAAAAAGTATTGGTACACGCGTATCAATCGGACAGTGTGTTCGTTTTTTTCATTGATATTCACCTTCTAATAGCTAGTGTGCATCCCTTTAGCATCTATAACAGCACGTAAACGCCTAGGAATGCTTTGTATTAAATTCCGGATGATATCAGGGGTAATTTTCGACCATTCCTCCAGGACCACTTTCTCCAAGTCGTTTATACCGGACGGACGCCTTTTTCCTGACTTGTGCGTCTCAATGAGGTTCAAATCAGCGTTCTGAGTGGTGTTAGAACCCTTCTGGGGGCATTGTACAATAACCACTCACGGGTTTCATGGCAGTATGTTTTGGGTCGTTGTCTTGCTGGAAATGAAACATCCCAGTAGGGCCTAATGTCTATGCACTAGCGTGTAAATTACATCGCAAAACGTCGATGTATCTCACATGCTCCATTGTACCGTGGCTTACAGCTAGATTTCGAACGCCGGACGCCGCCATACAGCCCCAAACCATAAACCGCCCCCACCGTGTTTGTCTGTGGGATGCATGTGTTTGATGTTAAGGTGCGTATTCCGCTTGCACCAAACTTTCTTTCTTGCATCAAATCCGAACACATTGAACTTCGATTCGTAGCTGAATATGACAGTGTTCCAAAACTCCATCGGCTTGAAATAGTTGCTGCACTTGTAGCAGGTTCCTTCGAGCAAGTGCGATGATACGGCGACGCTCTCGGGTTGTAAGCACTTTTGGACGTCCAGGACGACACTTATTCACTGTTGTTCCAGTCTCTTTATATTTATGAATGATGCTGGTACCATGGTGCAGCTAACAGACACCTCTGCTCCGATTTGTCGATAGGTTCTCCCTTGCGAATGGAGCAGTACCACTCTCTCACGCAACGCCACTGAATGTTCCTTCTTCCTCGGCCCCATGCTGACCACTATCGCGCAATACAGCAACATACTAGCGACCGGGCCGTCAACAATACGCAGTGTCTATTGCGTCATCAGATGGCGTTCGGGTACCTGAAAACCCAGCAGTATACTGAGAAGCCACGCTCTGAGCCAATACTTTTTCTGTGCAGAGGAGATACATGTTTGCACTTAACACTTCGTTTCTTTGCTAATGGTAGGCACTGTGGGCAGAACTGTAATGTCTGGTATGTGAGGTAGCACGTACATGTGCTGTGTACCGGGAGGGGCGGCGTTTGTAACCAGCAACGATAAATACGCACGTGTGCCAATACTTTTTGGTGCAGTTATATCCCCGCACCTGCGAATACAAACTATCATGAGATGTTTCGTAAACCCTCGTCGCCAGCTTTGTAAAGACCTCGTCGCTACTGCTGTGGAGGCCGAGTTTGTGAGTTCGTGAAACGGCTTCTGGTGCAGTACATCGCTACAGCGATCTCTCCGTGCCACTATTACACAGCTATGCCCCATGGTCAAATAACAGGATAGGAGAACGAAGTTCTACAACACACCAATAAATTAGTAACGAAGTCACATAAATGAGTTATAAAGGTTTACTTACCTTTGTGACTTAAGGAAGTCTGCAACACTGCTTGAAATATAGCACAAACGAAGCCACGTCGAGTGGCCGGGCGGCTTGAGGCGCCATACACGGATTGCGCTGCCCCTCCCGGCGGAGGTTCGAGTCCTCCCTCGGGCGTGGATGTGTGCGAAGTCCTTAGCATAGGTTAGTTTAAGTATTCCAAGGACCGATGACCTCAGCAGTTTGGTCCCTTAGGAATTCACACACATTTGAACTTTTTTAACAAAGAAAAAGGCCCTCAGTGGCTAAGCGCAAATAATCGCAGATAGACTTCACAGTACATAGGAAGTGCTATTTACTACAACCATCTGCTCACTTCTAAGAGTTCACTAAACAACGTTCACGTGTAAGTGAGCCCTGGACGATGATCTATAACCAAGTGGACGAGAGATGCTCTTCTGTCTTCCGTGTTAGCTTCTGTGCGTTTCCGTCCAGTCATTAGCGGATTGTGCTCTGCCGGCAATTGGCCGAAGCGAAGTAGATATACACTCCTGGAAATGGAAAAAAGAACACATTGACACCGGTGTGTCAGACCCATCATACTTGCTCCGGACACTGCGAGAGGGCTGTACAAGCAATGATCACACGCACGGCACAGCGGACACACCAGGAACCGCGGTGTTGGCCGTCGAATGGCGCTAGCTGCGCAGCATTTGTGCACCGCCGCCGTCAGTGTCAGCCAGTTTGCCGTGGCATACGGAGCTCCATCGCAGTCTTTAACACTGGTAGCATGCCCCGACAGCGTGGACGTGAACCGTATGTGCAGTTGACGGACTTTGAGCGAGGGCGTATAGTGGGCATGCGGGAGGCCGGGTGGACGTACCGCCGAATTGCTCAACACGTGGGGCGTGAGGTCTCCACAGTACATCGATGTTGTCGCCAGTGGTCGGCGGAAGGTGCACGTACCCGTCGACCTGGGACCGGACCGCAGCGACGCACGGATGCACGCCAAGACCGTAGGATCCTACGCAGCGCCGTAGGGGACCGCACCGCCACTTCCCAGCAAATTAGGGACACTGTTGCTCCTGGGGTAACGGCGAGGACCATTCGCAACCGTCTCCATGAAGCTGGGCTACGGTCCCGCACACCGTTAGGCCGTCTTCCGCTCACGCCCCAACATCGTGCAGCCCGCCTCCAGTGGTGTCGCGACAGGCGTGAATGGAGGGACGAATGGAGACATGTCGTCTTCAGCGATGAGAGTCGCTTCTGCCTTGGTGCCAATGATGGTCGTATGCGTGTTTGGCGCCGTGCAGGTGAGCGCCACAATCAGGACTGCATACGACCGAGGCACACAGGGCCAACACCCGGCATCATGGTGTGGGGAGCGATCTCCTACACTGGCCGTACACCACTGGTGATCGTCGAGGGGACACTGAATAGTGCACGTTACATCCAAACCGTCATCGAACCCATCGTTCTACCATTCCTAGACCGGCAAGGGAACTTGCTGTTCCAACAGGACAATGCACGTCCGCATGTATCCCGTGCCACCCAACGTGCTCTAGAAGGTGTAAGTCAACTACCCTGGCCAGCAAGATCTCCGGATCTGTCCCCCATTGAGCATGTTTGGGACTGGATGAAGCGTCGTCTCACGCGGTCTGCACGTCCAGCACGAACGCTGGTCCAACTGAGGCGCCAGGTGGAAATGGCATGGCAAGCCGTTCCACAGGACTACATCCAGCATCTCTACGATCGTCTCCATGGGAGAATAGCAGCCTGCATTGCTGCGAAAGGTAGATATACACTGTACTAGTGCCGACATTGTGCACGCTCTGTTGCCTGTGTCTATGTGCCTGTGGTTCTGTCAGTGTGATCATGTGATGTATCTGACCCCAGGAATGTGTCAATAAAGTTGCCCCTTCCTGGGACAATGAATTCACGGTGTTCTTATTTCAATTTCCAGGAGTGTATTCATCCTCAGCACCGCCCGTGGCGTAAGTGGTGTATCTCTACGTCACTGGCATCAGCTGGCATCTTTGCGCCTGTGGTGCTTTCGCCCTTGCTGTGTCATTATAAGCTGTATAAGGGAATGACGACAGCGAAAATTTGTACCGAAGCGGCACTCGAACCAGGATTTCCCGCTAAACGCGGGTGGTCGACTTAACCACTTTGGGTCTCCGTGCCGGCCGGGGTGGCCGAGCGGTTCTAGGCGCTACTTACCTTCCTGGTCCTGTGAATTACAGGTTGGTCGTTTGGGGGAGCGGGGCTGTCGCCAGACAGCGTCCCAGCTGTGCTCTGTCGGTTTCGGATCGGGAGAATTCGATGGTCAAGGCATCAACGTCACTTTGCAAAAACAGAAATTATGTCTGATAGGATAGCCGCAATCAGAGATTTTACAATGTTACTTATAATCCGTCTTGACTGCAAAATTTTTATTCATATGACCGGTTTCGGTTCCTCTAGAACCATCTTCAGATCTGATATTTCGGGTACAGGAGTAACCTGTCCAAACACAGCAACTTTCATGTGACACAGCATGTGAAAGTTGCTGTGTTTCGACGGGTTACGCCTGTAACCGAAATATCAGATCTGAAGGTGGTTCTAGAGGAACCGAAACATGTCTTATGAATAAACATTTTGCAATCAGGACGGATTATAAGTAACACTGCATCAACGTGGGTTCATTGTCAAGCTCCTCAAACCACTGTCGCACGGTATTGGTTTTGTGACTCGAACTGTTATCGTGTTGGAAAATGCCATCGCCGTCAGGGACGTCATGAAACACGAATGGATACAGATGGTCCGCAATGTTCACTTGGTCCACAGTAGTCAAAATGCCTTCGATTAGTAAATACCCCATGTCCCGTGGAAGCCCAGATGAATGTATCCTATATCATAACATTACCACATCAGGCTCGCATCCACGCACAGTGCATGTTAACGCGTTCGCCAAAACGACAACTTATCAGGAAACGACCATGGATCCATTGTAATATGAAACGTGATTCACCCAGCCATGTCAAACTTCGATGGTGTCGGCCGATGTGGCCGAGGGGTTCTAGGCGCTTCAGTCCGGAACCGCGCTGCTGCTGCTGCTGCGGTCGCAGGTTCGAAACCTGCCCCGGGCGTGTGTGTGTGTGTGATGTCCTTAGGTTAGTTAGGTTTAAGTAGTTCTAAGTCTAGGGGACTGATGACCTCAGAAGTTAAGTCCCATAGTGCTCAGAGCCATTTGAAAAATTTGAAACCTCGATGGTCCCATGTCAGCGACAATGCTAGCTGACGATGTTGTTGTGTTAAAATGGGAACATGGGTGTCGTATGGTCTGGAAGCTCATGTGCAGTGAAATGTGTGCTACTGCGTGTGGGGGCCTGCACTAGGATTATATTTTGTCGTCAGATTTGCCACAGATCACTTACAACTGATGAGGAACCTTCTCGCCGCCGTCCTTACATGCAAGCCCAAGATAGCAGCTCGCGAACAGCCGATTATCTTCGCCATTTTCGAGATGTTGTTAGTGTGTTTGAATCATATCCCTTTTATATTATTTCCGATTAGCTTCGCCGTTTTCGAGATGCTGTTACAAATTGGTAGCACTTGTATTTTTGATGATTAGTAGTTCCAAGTTTATTTTGTATGAAACTGTTCTTCGCTTCCTCCATCCCTTCCCTCTACCAAACGAATGAGAATTGCCCATCCCTCCCATTTCCCGCTCAGCTTCTGAATACGGTCTGGCTCCTGATATCGTCCTTTATCTCTTTATTCTTCCCTTATTTCCATTCAAACGATATTTATGAGAAATGCTAAGCATTCTTGTATTTTCTTAAATCATCTCTCATTGTTTACTCTAAATGATTTCATTTACATGTAACACACTTGCTCTCCGTCAGAATTTTCGTATTCTCTCCTTCTCGCTATATATACCAACTATTACTCCAACCCAAAAAATGAACAGGTCCTTTTTGTATGAAATTTAATGTAGTTAAGTTTTGTACTGGAATACGTTAACGCTAGGGACCATAGTTATAGAATTATACGAGAAAAACCTAAACAGGTGACCTTCAAGAGAGAGTCTCTTGAATAATAACTGTGGTCTACAGCGAAAATGTATCCCAGCAAAAAATTTAACTACATTAAATTCCCTACATTCCGTTCATTTTTTTCTATAGGACTAATCGTTTACTCACAGTGAGCGAGAGAATATCAAAATCTCGCGAATGATATTTGAAGGCGTTTCGGGCTGCATAAAATGCAGTGGTACGTGCAGCAAACCACGCTGTTAATCCTCAAAGAGAGCAATTTAGCGTAGAAATATATCGCGACACGGAGATATACTGTAATTGCTCACAAATGTAAACGGAAAGATTACTGTCACAGTTGGGCGTGGTGCATGCTACGTGTTGAAGGTTCAGTGCGGCAAAAAGTATTCAGCGGAGTTTTAATTGATGTATCTGTATCTGTTGCAGACAAACATTCGGTAACTGAGTATCGTTTTTCTCTTACTCTTCCCAAACGGATGTTTATATCATCACAGAAGAAATGATTGTAATTATGAAACACATTGTGCTTTGTACTTTGTGGACAAATAACACGTATCGATGTCTTATCCCTTGGCATGATTTATACTGTACAATAACAAGTTTTCACAACTTACAGATTCAGACGTGTGCATTACTTCGAGTTTACTGAAATTGAGTTAAGTGAAGAGAGACAACCGGTTACAATATGAACAATAAAATCGTATAATGGCTGAAATAATACTATGTGAAAGTGTGCAGTATAATCAGTATTTTAGTGTTGATTCTATGGAAGCGTACTAATTGATTGTAAACAACGTGTACCAATGGAATACTGCTGACACACAGACACGAGTTTCACGTTTTGTGTTTGGAGATGGCCATGTGGATTGGAACCAGTAGAGAATAAAGTTGTTTAATTCAGCAGCTCAAGGTCTTAGTCACAGTGTCTTTCCCAAGTCTAACAGCCATGGAGCAACGGCTACCAAGAATACTATCCAGGAAGATTAATCGACATTTGCGGCTCTGTCATGCCCCAAACTCTCTAACCCTTTAATATCATTAAACAGCAACCAGCCGGGAACATATATACTCTCGAAGCAGTTTCTAAAAGTTTGATGCTTACTTCGATTACCCATAAGAGTTGTGTACGAAACAACAATTCTCACTGCATATAGTACGAGTAGCAACAAAGCCCATCTTATTGCCTAATGGTACACTGAACCCGCTAAGGTAGAATTGGGTAATTGTGCTCAGCGTATAAACATACACAACCAATATTTGAAGTTTGTGATAGATATAACAACTTCCGACTACTGCTGCTCTCTTCTGATTCCTGTAAGTAACTAACAGGAATAAGAAGACAAGCGTGATTTGAGATGTGGAATGATGTGAAGTAAATAAAACAGGCCACTGTGCTGTTAATTCAGCAGACAGGAAATGAGAAGGTAAGCTTGCAGTTATAACAGATTTCATTTTATCTGAACATGTTATTAAAAGATGTAATTTGTTTTATTATTTTTTTTATTATTTATTTTATGGCCTTCATTGGACCACTGTAGTCAAAAATACAAAGTTCTAAACAAGTTGTTACACATGGATACAATTTGGTTCGACAATAACTTAATATATTTAGGTAATATAATTATTAGAGGCTATTCTTATATGAAAGGTGTTTTGCTCTTTTGTCTGCCCAATATTTCTTCATTCTTTCAGATATTTTCTTTCTTTCTTCATCTGAGACAACTCATCCTGTACTCCTTTTATTGATTTTCATTTGTAGTTTGGTTTGCGGGTCTTGCAGTATTCTGGTTTTCTCTGTCTTGTTTTTTAGGTCATCTACTGTAATTTGAAGTTCTTTTATATCTTCCTTAATTTCTGTGATCCATTTAATGTCGCTCTTGCTATTCCACAATTTTTGTATTATTTTTTTACTAATTCTGTTTTCTGGAGTTCTCATCAGATGTCCAAAGAATGAGATGCGTTTCTTCCTGATTGTGCTCATGACTGGTTCTATTTTCTTATATACTGTTTCATTTGATGCTATTCTCCAATGTCCATTTATTTTATACTGTTTATTTATACATCCTAATTATTCTTCTTTCTATTTTTAGTATTCTGTCAATTTCTGCTGTATTAGTTGTTTTGAAGATACTTTCAGCTGCATACGTTATTTCTGGTTGTGTAACTGTTTTATAGTGTTTTAATTTTGCATCTATAAATAGGCTTTTTTTGTTGTATGTAGTTTTGGTAATGTAATTTGCATAGTTCAGTTTTTTTATTCTATTTTGCCATGATGGCTTCTCATTTAGATTGTATGTTATTATTTCACCTAATTATTTAAATTTATCAACAATTTTGATTTCCTGTTCTCCTATTGTAATTTTGTTTGCAAGTGGTGGATCAGTTAGCATAATCTCCGTTTTTTAAATGATATTCTAAGGCCTACTTTCTCTGCTATTTCTTGCAGTGATTTCACTTGTTGCCTGGCTTCTTGAACGGTGTTGGCTAGGAGAGCAAGATCATCAGCGAATCCCAAGCAGTTAAAGCTAATATCATCTTTTGCACTTCCAATTCTTATCCTCTTTGGATTGTCCTTGTACCATTCTCTCATTATGTATTCCAGTGCACAGTTGAAAAGTAATGGTGAGAGGCAGTCACCTTGTCTTAAGCCTGTTTTTGTGAGGAATGATTCCGAAATTTCTCCTCTAAACTTCACTTTTGATTTGGTGTTGGTTAGAGTGAGTTGTATTATTTTAATTAGTTTTGGATGGAGTCCTAGATTTCTTAAAATTTTTAATACTGAAGGTCTGTGGAGACAGTCATATGCCTTCTTAAAATCTACAAATGTTATTGCCAGAGGTTTGTTCCGTTTCTTGTAGTATGCCATAATCAATTTTAAACTAATTATCTGCTCTGCACAGCTTCTCCATGGTCTGAAACCTCCCTCTTCTAATTGCTCCTTGATTCTTCCATATAGGATCTTGGATAGAATTTTATATGTGCAATCGAGGAGAGAGATTCCTCTGTAGTTGTCTGGGTTGCTCTTATCTCCCTTTTTGTGTAGTGGGTGGATGATAGCTGTGGTCCAATGTTCGGGAAATTGTTCTGTTACCCAAATTTTTGTTAGAGCCATGTGTAAGCAGGTCTTGACTGTGTCACTTGCATATTTCCACATTTCAACAAAAACCTGATCTTCTCCACATGCCTTATAATTTTTTTGTTCGTTAAGAATTTGTTCTACTTCTTGGAAAGTTGGAGTGTCTAGTTTGTGAG
Source organism: Schistocerca americana (assembly GCF_021461395.2). NCBI lineage: Eukaryota > Metazoa > Arthropoda > Insecta > Orthoptera > Acrididae > Schistocerca > Schistocerca americana. The sequence continues at coordinate 465,492,687 of NC_060124.1, read as the reverse complement.
GTTTGGTTTTTATTGGGGTATTTATGTTGATTTGTAAGGGTTCTTTGGGTTCCTCGCAATTCAGAAGTTTGTAAAATGCGTTTGCCATGATTTCTGCATTTTCCTTGTTACTGTGTGTCATTCTCCCATCTTCATCTTTCAGTATTAGTGTAGGGGTCTCATATTGTTGTAGTTGTTTCCCAAAGATTTTGTAGTAGTTCCTGAAGTTGGGGAGATGTAATTTGTAATACCATTTCGCGAATTTATTTTCTAAACATAACAGTCAGACACACAGAATCTGACAGCGTTAGCAGCTAATGGCAGACTGCACTGAAAGAGGACAGGCGCGTATCCCCACGAAAAAGAAGCTGGAAGGAGCTGAAATGAAGAAGAAAGTAAGGAATAAAAAGAAACAACAAAATACGTTGAGGAACAATTAAAGATAAACCTGCACATGGGTGGTTTTACTGAAATGTGCAGAAGAAAAAGGAAACCAAAAGTAACAAGGAAACACGAGTCAGTAAACATTTCAGATGATGACGATTCTGATGGATAACCACTTAACTATTTCACTGCTACAGACGTGCTCCCAGCATTCCGTGCTGAGGCGGCTTTCGTTATTGTTTACTCCTGCCTAGTCGTCGAATATGGGGTGTCTACGAGACTTGCTTTCTCGGATCGCTAGACAACAATTCAAGCATATCGTATTAATACAATACTTAACTTTGTGTTAATGGATGTGTCGCAAGCAAAAAAAAAAAAAAAAAATGCCTCTGAGCACTATGGGACTTAACATCTGAGGTCATCTGCCCCTAGAACTTTGAACTACTTAAACCTAACTAACCTAAGGAGATCACACACATCCATGCCCGAGGCAGGATTCGAACCTGGGACCGTAGCGGTAGCGCAGTTCCAGACTGAACCACCTAGAAACACTCAGCCACACTGGCCGGCTCGCAAGCAAAGGGCGACAGACAAAATAAGAAATCTCTTTCGTACAACACTTCCAAAATTAAACTACGTAGAATGTACGAGGAAAGTAAGAGCTTTGACGCTTCTGTTCAGGATCCTGGTCTTGAATTTTCTGGTTAACTGGGCCGTGACCAGTCGGGCGCGGCCCTTAAGTTCTCGTCACATAGTAGCCGCTGCTGTCGCGTTGTCATCCTGGAGAAGGGCCGGTCAGCCTGCAATTGACTGACGTCTTCTTCACAGTCCTCTCTATTCTCTCATTCCCGACTGCCGTGCCGGCGCGTCGACTTTACGCCGTAACAGTCATGGCTGTAGTGCTTGCCAAAAATACTATTATTTGTTCTGAGAGACAGTGTGCCGGCCAATACAAAATACTAAAACCTTATCATTCGATTTTTCGAAAATTATTGGGTGAAAAAAACTTTCTGTTATCTGTCATATGCGCTGCGGTGCATCAAAATAAGTGAAATATTGCGCGGAAATTTAAAAATTTTGCGGAGGTAAAAACGCATTGTGTACACTTAGTGTAAGGCTGATTCCAACTCATATACTGCCTGGAATGAAATGATAAGACACTGAAAGTTTATTTAAAATTGAGGGCAGAACGATATCTCATTTCTTTCTAGACTCATTGGGTTCTACATCCGAAGGACCGTCGAGCCTACCCTGTCATGCACGTCCTTCCGTATCCCGTATCATGTGGTCATAAGAATCGTTTTTTGAAAATGATGGCACGCAGTGAGGCACATATGTTGTATGATAAATACTCGAAACTTTTTTATTCGCCCGAGATATGGAAGTAGTTCGTCTGCACCAGTCAGAAGCTGGCAGCTAAAGACGCATACAAACGTCCATAACACTGGAGGAAAACCCAAGCGACATGCGTACACACGCCCACTGCAGCGAGAGGATCAACGAGCGCGTTGGAATCACTAGCTACATATACCAGTATATCTAATTGCTTATGCTGAATATGTGAAGTGTTTAAAAACAAAGAATTGTGGAACAAATTTGTTAGGTGCTTTCCTTGGAATGCTAACTTTACGACCACTGCTTGTCCAGAAATTGAACATCTAGAAATTGGTTCAAATGGCTCTGAGCACTATGGGACTTAACATCTGAGGTCATCAGTCCCCTAGAAATTGGAACTGCCAGCTGGTGTGGCCGTGCGGTTCCAGGCGCTACAGTCTGGAGCCGAGCGACCGCTCCGGTTGCAGGTTCGAATCCTGCCTCGGGCATGGATGTGTGTGTTGTCCTTAGGTTAGTTAGGTTTAATTAGTTCTAAGTTCTAGGCGACTGATGACCTCAGAAGTTACGTCGCATAGTGCTCAGAGCCATTTGAACTACACTCCTGGAAATGGAAAAAAGAACACATTGACACCGGTGTGTCAGAGCCACCATACTTGCTCCGGACACTGCGAGAGGGCTGTACAAGCAATGATCACACGCACGGCACAGCGGACACACCAGGAACCGCGGTGTTGGCCGTCGAATGGCGCTAGCTGCGCAGCATTTGTGCACCGCCGCCGTCAGTGTCAGCCAGTTTGCCGTGGCATACGGAGCTCCATCGCAGTCTTTAACACTGGTAGCATGCCGCGACAGCGTGGACGTGAACCGTATGTGCAGTTGACAGACTGAGCGAGGGCGTATAGTGGGCATGCGGGAGGCCGGGTGGACGTACCGCCGAATTGCTCAACACGTGGGGCGTGAGGTCTCCACAGTACATCGATGTTGTCGCCAGTGGTCGGCGGAAGGTGCACGTGCCCGTCGACCTGGGACCGGACCGCAGCGACGCACGGATGCACGCCAAGACCGTAGGATCCTACGCAGTGCCGTAGGGGACCGCACCGCCACTTCCCAGCAAATTAGGGACACTGTTGCTCCTGGGGTATCGGCGAGGACCATTCGCAACCGTCTCCATGAAGCTGGGCTACGGTCCCGCACACCGTTAGCCCGTCCTCCACTCACGCCCCAACATCGTGCAGCCCGCCTCCAGTGGTGTCGCGACAGGCGTGAATGGAGGGACGAATGGAGACGTGTCATCTTCAGCGATGGGAGTCGCTTCTGCCTTGGTGCCGATGATGGTCGTATGCGTGTTTGGCGCCGTGCAGGTGAGCGCCACAATCAGGACTGCATACGACCGAGGCACACAGGGCCAACACCCGGCATCATGGTGTGGGGAGCGATCTCCTACACTGGCCGTACACCACTGGTGATCGTCGAGGGGACACTGAATAGTGCACGGTACATCCAAACCGTCATCGAACCCATCGTTCTACCATTCCTAGACCGGCAAGGGAACTTGCTGTTCCGACAGGACAATGCACGTCCGCATGTATCCCGTGCCACCCAACGTGCTCTAGAAGGTGTAAGTCAACTACCCTGGCCAGCAAGATCTCCGGATCTGTCCCCCATTGAACATGTTTGGGACTGGATGAAGCGTCGTCTCACGCGGTCTACACGTCCAGCACGAACGCTGGTCCAACTGAGGCGCCAGGTGGAAATGGCATGGCAAGCCGTTCCACAGGACTACATCCAGCATCTCTACGATCGTCTCCATGGGAGAATAGCAGCCTGCATTGCTGCGAAAGGTGGATATACACTGTACTAGTGCCTACATTGTGCATGCTCTGTTGCCTGTGTCTATGTGCCTGTGGTTCTGTCAGTGTGATCATGTGATGTATCTGACCCCAGGAATGTGTCAATAAAGTTTCCCCTTCCTGGGACAATAAATTCACGGTGTTCTTATTTCAATTTCCAGGAGTGTATTTGAACTTGGAACTACTTAAACCTAACTGACCTAAGGACATCACACACATTCATGCCCGAGGCAGGATTCGAACCTGCAACCGTAGCAGTCGCGCGGTTCCGGAATGAAGCGCCTAGAACCACTCGGCCATCGAAGCCGGCAACTCTAGAAATTGCTGAAGTGTGAAAATTAAAGTGCTTTCGTATCTACGTTGCTGTTAAATTTATTCTAACGTTCTAACTTCAATAACAGAAATTGGTAAGCAATTTCAGTGGCCGTTATTTCCACTCATGTATATTTAATAAAAGATTATTTTCTCAAGAGCGCAGTTCCCCAACCACTACCCACAATTGGGTGGGAAATCGTGGTCCACCGCCTCTTTATGATGTTTGCAGCTTAACATCGTTGTATATTTCTTTACAGTTAATTTGATTCAGTATAGTAAAAATAGAGAAACAACAGCAATTCTACGTGTAGTTGGTTTTAGGTTACTTACGATGAATGTGTGAAAATAATAATTTATGTTTAAGTGCGCGTTATTGCCCCACTTTTCCTTACTGGTTAGGATGTGAAATTTGTGAATCAGTTCTTGAAACATTCTAGTATTTATTCGTAAGTATATCACATTACAATATAGTTCTGACGTTTCTTTCTCAAGCGAAATGGGTAAAGAATGCTATGTCTGTGATATCGCACGAAGCCTTTTTACTTTCTCTATTTAATATGGTATAGCAATAAGATTATTAAAGTTCAAATATGTTTTCTCTACTCTATAAATGATTAATATTCTGTACTTATTATGGCTAAAGAATTTTTTATGTTTAAGCCATGATATATTGAGACGACGTTCCCTTCGCTACGCGCAAAATTAAATGCTCAGAATCTTCGTTCTACCTCCTAATAGATGAAGTTCCTGTTTTATGTTCGCACAAAAAGCCATTTTTCAAAGTCATAACACGACAGAGGCTTAGATCATTTACTATATTTATCTCCCGGTGTAATGTCTGAAGTTTCGCTATTTAAGCAGAAAGAAACGCAAGCCAGCTGCTCGTAGCAAGTCTACGACAGAGAAATATTGCATTCTCGATATAGTTGTAATTAAGCTCAAGTCTGGGAGACGCTAAGCTGTAACGTCGAGAGATCCCAGACCCTCTGTGACAAGACACGTTCCTGGTTAATGGAAGCGTATATCCGAGCAGAGAGGGTGCTGCACTGAGACTCAAAGACTGCTCCACTTAGAAGTCTCGGGACACATTAAGAGAGGGATGAAGCATATCGTCTAAATGTATCACTTTTCAGCTAGAGACAAAACTTAAACAGATCTTGAACATAACTTGTTTATTTCGTTTCAGTAGTGACTTACACAGCTGAATTAGCCCCTGTACAACGGAAGCAGACTTCATACAACAGAATTGGACCATGGTTTCACCACTGTGAATTTCCGCATTTTAATGACTAAGCTCATCAGTCACGTCCTTAAAAGGGCGCACTGGTCGCTTTGTATTACAGTAGCTGCTGTAGAGTTGGTGACAGATGATCACTGTGACGGCCACCGCTTACATTAGTCTTGGTACTCAAGAAGTGTGCATGTTCAAATGGCTCTGAGCACTATGGGACTCAACTGCTGAGGTCGTAAGTCCCCTAGAACTTAGAACTACTTAAACCTAACTAACCTAAGGACAACACACACATCCATGCCCGAGGCAGGATTCGAACCTGCGACCGTAGCGGTCGCGCGATTCCATACTGTAGCGCCAGAACCGCACGGCCACCAGCGGCCGGCAAGTGTGCATGTTCCAGACGATTGTATCGAATTAGTGAAGTAAGGTGGGTCGACGTGAGAATATGACATACTGGTAGAAACAAGCTGTCGTGTAGCCGGTGGGAGTGGCCGTGCGGTTCTAGGCGCTATAGTCTGGAGCCGAGCGACCGCTACGGTCGCAGGTTCGAATCCTGCCTAGGGCATGGATGTGTGTGATGTCCTTAGGTTAGTTAGGTTTAATTAGTTCTAAGTTCTAGGCGACTGATGACCTCAGAAGTTAAGTCGCATAGTGCTCAGAGCCATTTGAACCATTTGAACCAAGCTGTCGTGTTTGGACGTAACATCGACAACACCGTGAATTAAAGCCGGCACTAAATGACACACCTATCGTGTTCAGAGCCATAAGCACACAGGTATGGAACTGCTAATGATACGCCTATTGTGTAAGTCTGCACGAGTACCCTAAGGCTAGACATTCGAAACTGCAGGCCTTTTTACGTCAGATACGTCTTTCACTGAGAGAGCTGAATTTTTGTAAATCTGCTATTGCCTCTTATTGAAGCTTCTGAGAGGGCTAGCTTCGTATTTATTGAGAAGTTATTGCTATTTTTTTGGAGCTGTAATAAAATAACATTATGATTATACACTAAAATTGCTACACCACGAAGATGACGTGTTACAGACGCGAAATTTAACCGACAGGAAGAAGGTGCTGCGATATGCAAATGAATGGCTTTTCAGAGCATTCACACTAGCTCAACAACCGGTTTCTATTTGCAATCGAGGCGGATTCTTTATAATTGTTAAATTATTCACGATTTCCAACGCGCTGCAATGTTAAAAGTTCTCATATGAATGAAAAAAAATTAAGTCCCATGCTTCTTTACAGAGCGTAGGGGAATGATGCGGGAGACCCGCACCGCCTTACTAGGCAGGGTCCTAATGGAGGTAGTTTGCCGTTGCCTTCCTCCGGCCGTAATAATGATGAATGATGATGAAGACGACACAACACCCATTCATCTCGAGGCAGGAAAAATCCCTGATCCCGCCGGGAATCGAACCCGGAACCCCGTGCGCGGAAGGCGAGAACGCTACCGCGAGACCACGAAGGGCGGACTCTCATATGAATACATGTTGCTAAATTGACGGTCCCTCTTTAATCAGTTCACCACCGGCCCTAGCTTACTCAGGCTCTTCTTTCGGTAAGAACGTTTCGGTTTCTGTGTGTTAACACTCCGTTTTCGCTTCATGTCTGTGTCGCTGTAACGATTTATTTCCCCTGAGGAACGTCCAATAAGCGGTGTGAAGGCGAGGCTCTCGTCTTCCGCGCATCCATGGTAAGCTGACTACAATGTTACGTGAGCCGGCTCCTAAACGTAACGCGGTTAGTGGCAGGAGCAACTCCTTAACCGCGTAATTACTGTTCAGTGTAGGGGGCACGCAGCCTCTCCACGCAGTCTGTGTAACGATCCTCCTTACTTACCAACTTTCCGACGCAATAGGTAGACGCTGTTAAACACCTCCACCTTTCACAGCAGCCTTCTTCAAAGTTCCTCGGTGCCCTCACAGCCGCACTTTGCGCTCCAACAGTTATACGCTGTTAAACAGCCCCTCGTTCAGCGACCTGGAACTTCAAAGAACCCCGATCTCCTTACTCTGTGCCTCAGTAATCGCGTACTGTTAAAAACATCCGCGTTCACTTACATACATCCGACCTGATAACTTCCATCGACCGTTAACTCCTTACGCTGAATAAATTCTCCTGCAATCGCTGTCATCAATAAGCATCATACACTGAATTTCACCATCGCGGTTCCGTCCCTATGTTCTGGCTAATACGAGGTACAACTGTAGGGTTTTTGATACGGTTTTCACTAATATACAAGGTGGTCCATTGATCGTGACTCGGCCAAATACGCCCGCATCTCGTGGTCGTGCGGTAGCGTTCTCGCTTCCCACGCCCGGGTTCCCGGGTTCGATTCCCGGCGGGGTCAGGGATTTTCTCTGCCTCGTGATGGCTGGGTGTTGTGTGCTGTCCTTAGGTTAGTTAGGTTTAAGTAGTTCTAAGTTCTAGGGGACTGATGACCATAGCTGTTAAGTCCCATAGTGCTCAGAGCCATTTGAACCTCGGCCAACCAAATATCTCACGAAATAAGCATCAAACGAAAAAACTACAAAGAACGAAACTTGTCTAGCTTGTAGGGGGAAACCAGATGGCGCTATGGTTGGCCCGCTAGATGGCGCTGCCATAGGTCAAACAGATATCAAATGCTTTTTTTTAAAAAATAGGAACCCCCATTTTTATTAAATATTCGCGCAGAACGTAAAGAAATAGGAATATTTTAGTTGGACCAATTTTTTCGCATTGTGATACATGACGCTGTAATAGTCACAAACATATGGCTCACAATTTTAGACGAACAGTAGGTAACAGGTAGGTTTTCAAAATGAAAATACAGAACGTAGGTACGTTTGAACATTTTATTTCGGTTGTTCCAATGTGATACATGTACCTTTGTGAACTTACCATTTCTGAGAACGCATGATGTTACAGCGTGATTACGTGTAAATACCACATTAATGCAATAAATTCTCCAAATGATGTCCGTCAACGTCAATGCATTTGGCAATACGTGTAACGACATTCCTCTCAGCAGAGAGTAGTCCGCATTCCGTAAAGTTCGCACATGCGATGACAATGCGTTGACGCATGATGTGGATCACGATAGCAAATAACCCTCAACTTTCCCCACAGAATGAAATCCGGGGACGTCAGATCCGGTGAACGTGCGGGCCCTGGTATGGTGCTTCGATGACCAATCCACCTGTCATGAAATATGCTATTCAATACCGCTTCAACCGCATGCGAGCTACGTGCCGGACATCCGTCATGTTGGAAGTGCATCGCCATTCTGTCATGCAGTGAAACATCTCGTAGTAACATCGGTAGAACATTACATAGGAAATCAGCATACATTGCACCATTTAGATTGCCATCGATAAAATGGGGGCCAATTATCCTTCCTCCCATAAAGCCGCACCATACTTTAACCCACAAAGGTCGCTGATGTTCCACTTGTCGCACCCATCGTGGATTTTCCGTTGCCAAATAGTGCATATTATGCCGGTTTACGTTACCGCTGTTGGTGAATGAAACTTCGTCGCTAAATAAAACGCGTGCAAAAAATCTGTCATCGTCCCGTAATTTCTCTTGTGGCCAGTGGCAGAACTGTACACGATGTTCAAAGTCGTCGCCATGTAATTCCTGGTGCATGGAAATATGGTACGGGTGCAATCGATGTTGACGTAGCATTCTCAACACGGACGTTTTTGAGATTCCTGATTCTCGCGCATTTTGTCTGCTACTGATGTGCGGATTCACCGCGACAGCAGCTAAAACACCTACTTGGGCATCATCATTTGTTGCAGTTCGTGGTTGATGTTTCACATGTGGCTGAACACTTCCTGTTTCCTTAAATAACGTAGCCCGCATCTCGTGGTCGTGCGGTAGCGTTCTCGCTTCCCACGCCCGGGTTCCCGGGTTCGATTCCCGGCGGGGTCAGGGATTTTCTCTGCCTCGTGATGGCTGGGTGTTGTGTGCTGTCCTTAGGTTAGTTAGGTTTAAGTAGTTCTAAGTTCTAGGGGACTGATGACCATAGATGTTAAGTCCCATAGTGCTCAGAGCCATTTTTTAAATAACGTATCCCACGCCCGGGTTCCCGGGTTCGATTCCCGGCGGGGTCAGGGATTTTCTCTGCCTCGTGATGGCTGGGTGTTGTGTGCTGTCCTTAGGTTAGTTAGGTTTAAGTAGTTCTAAGTTCTAGGGGACTGATGACCATAGATGTTAAGTCCCATAGTGCTCAGAGCTATTTTTTAAATAACGTAACTATCCGGCAAACGGTCCGGACACTTGTATGATGTCGTCCAGGATACCAAGCAGCATACATAGCACACGCCCGTTGGGCATTTTGATCACAATAGCCATACATCCACACGATATCGACCTTTTCCGCAATTAGTAGACGGTCCATTTTAACACGGGTAATGTGACACGAAGCAAATACCGTCCGCACTGGCGGAATGCTACGTGATACCATGTACTTATACGTTTGTGACTATTACAGCGCCATCTATCACAAAGCGAAAAAAGTGGTCCAACTAAAACATTCATATTTCTCTACGTGCTACACGAATATGTAATAAAAATGGGGGGTTCCTATTTAAAAACAAAGCAGTTGATATCCGTTTGACCTATGGCAGCGCCATCTAGCGGGCCAACCACAGCGCCATCTGGTTTCCCCTTCAAGCTAGACGAGTTTCATTCTTTGTAGTTTTTTAAATTGATGCTTTTTTCGTGAGATATTTAACCCAGTCACTATCAATGGACCACCCTGTATAGACTAACTCATGAGGTAGGTTTGTGTTATACTACGCTGCTTCAGGGAATCATGGAGATGTGCCGGTCCCGGATCGAATCCGTCTGGCTGATTAACGACAAAGTTCGGTTGTCGGCCAGCGTGGATGTAGTTTCAGGCGATTTCCCCACATCCGACTACATGAATACTGGGCTAGCACCCACCTTTCGCTGAAGTTAGAGATAGAAAGCTTTCCAATATTCTCCTAGGGAAAGGAGACGGCTAGCTATGGTTCAAATGGCTCTGAGCACTATGGGACTTAACTTCTGAGGTCATCAGTCCCCTAGAACTTACAACTACTTAAACCTAACTAACCTAAGGACATCACACACATCCATGCCCGAGGCAGGATTCGAACCTGCGACCGTAGCGGTCGCGCGGTACCAGACTGTAGCGCCTAGAACCGCTCGGCCACCCCGGCCGGCGGAGACGGTGGGATTACACAAATTTCGTGTCGTGTGGGGAAAGCATCCTGCCACTCTCTACCACTAACATGGCCACATGCAATAATTTACATGCTGACTCTGCGATGATACGGGATAAAAGACAAAAAAGAGGAATGATGGGCGTTTAGTATATTTACACTGAGGAGACCAATATCATGGAATACCTCCTTTTGCCCAGTGTAGAGCAGGAACTAATGTGGCACGGCCTGAACATGTCGCTGGAAGTCCACTGCATAAATATTGAGTCATGGTGCTTGTGTTGCTGTCCATAACTACGAAAGTGTTGCCGTTGCTCGATTTTGTGCACGAACTGGCTTCTTGATTATGTTTCATAATTGTTTTATGGGATTCATGTCGGGCGATCTGGTGGCCAAATTATTCGCTCGAATAGTCCAGAATGTTCTTCAAAATAATCGCGAACAGCTGTGCCCCTGTCACATATCGACGGTTATTTGGAAACATGAAGACCATGAATGGCTGCAAATTGTCTCCATGTAGCCTAACAAAACCATTTCCCGCCAACGATCAGTTCACTGGGACCAGAGGACCCTCTCCATTTCATGTAAACACAGCGAACACAATTATGGAGCCACCGACAGCTTCCACAGTGCCCTGTTGACAACTTGGGTTCATGGGTTGACGGGGTCTGCTCCACACTCGAACTCTACCATCAGTTCCTACCAACAGAAACCTGGACTCATCTAACCAGACCCCGATTTTTCAGCCGTCTATGGTCCAACCGATAAAGTCACGAGCCCAGGAAAGGCACTCCAACCAATGTCGTGCAGTTGGCAAAGGCACACGCGTTGGTCATCCGCTGCCATAGCCATTAACGCCAAATTTCGACGCACTGTCCTAACGGATACTTTCATCGTAGGTTCCAAATGGATTTCTGTTGTTTATTCAAGCAGTTTTTAATTTTAATTTTAAAAACCAACAGTCTCAGTTGCAATGTTTACCTAGATTTACTTAGGTTTCAGTAGGAATAACCCAACCTTCTTCAGAATAAAAGTAACTACCGTTTGTCCATAGTGGACATCGTCAAGCTAAAACTACATATCCATAAATTATCGTCATACTGTAAAAACTTACCTGGACCTGCCTCGGCCCCACTTCGCGACCGCGACGTGGCAGCCGCGAGTGCTGTACTGAAACTGACCGTAGCGTCATGAGGCCCGCCTAGGCGGACACAATACCTTGCGCCTGCGCATAAACTGTGTGATAGTTACTTGTTGACAAGACGCGAACCTAACTCCTGACCTTGAATTTACTAGTAGAGAAAAATAAAAGGAACAGCTGAGGGCCGGCCTGTGTGGCCAAGCGGTTCTAGGCGCTTCAGTCTGAAACCGCGCGACCGCTACGGGTCGCAGGTTCGAATCCTGCCTCGGGCATGGTTGTGTGTGATGTCCTTAGCTTAGTTAGGTTTAAGTAGTTCTAAGTCCAGGGGACTGATGACCTCAGATGTTAAGTCCCATAGTGCTCAGAGCCATTTGAACAGCTGAGGCAAAGGCTTGGCTCTGAGCACTATGGGACTTAACATCTGAGGTCATCAGGCCCCTAGAACTTAGAACTACTTAAACCTAACTAACCTAACGACATCACACACGTCCATTCCCGAGGCAGGATTCGAACCTGCGGCCCCAGCGGTAGCCCGGTTCCAGACTGCAGCGCCTAGAACCGCACGGCCACTCCGGCCGGCAGGAAAGTGGGGCCGAGGCAGTTTCAGATACGTTTTAACAGTCTGACGATAATTTATGGATCCGTAGTTTGTCGGCCGGCCGAAGTGGCCGTGCGGTTAAAGGCGCTGCAGTCTGGACCGCTACGGTCGCAGGTTCGAATCCTGCCTCGGGCATGGATGTTTGTGATGTCCTTAGGTTAGTTAGGCTTAACTAGTTCTAAGTTCTAGGGGACTAATGACCTCAGCAGTTGAGTCCCATAGTGCTCAGAGCCATTTTTTTTTTTGTAGTTTGTCCACTATGGACAAACGGTAGTTACTTTTATTCTGAAGAAGGATGGGTTATCCCGACTGAAACCTACGTAAATCTAGGTAAACATTGCAACTCAGGCTGTTGGCTTTTAAAATTAAAATTAATATTTATACAGTTGCCTACAGGTCCGCGAAATGTTGAAAATATTTAAATTTACGCAGTGTTGCTTCTCTATTAGCACTGCCAAATCTACGCAAACGCCGCTGCTCTCAGTCGTTAAGTGAAGTCCACCGACCACTGCGTTGTCCGTGGTGAGAGGTGACGCAGGAAATTTGGTATTCCCGGCACGCTCTTGATGCTGTGGATCTCGGAATACTGACTAAATGGAATGTGTCCTGTGTCTAGCTCAAATTACCATTCCACGTTCAAAGTCTGTTAATTCCAGTCGTGCGACCACAATCACGTCGGAAATCTTTTCGCATGAATCACCAGAGTACAAATGACAACTCCTCCAAAGCACTGCTCTTGTGCAGGCGATACCTTCGCCAAATGTACATGTACATACCGCTATCCCATGATCTTTGTCACATCTGTGTATTGTTATCTAGGTCTAAATTTAATTGCCGTTTGGAACGACCTCTTGTAGTGATGATGGGAGCTAAGAGCTGTTCAGCTACGGAGGATCCGCCATCTGGCGGGGAAAGCAGTAAACACGCGCCGCAGGTCCAGAGGGCAAGGAAGCCTAACTGCAGTCTCAGTTAGCCTGGCGATCTAGTGCTAAAGCGCATTCCTGGAAACGGAAAACTCACTGAATAACTGTCGGACTACAGACTTTCCAGAGATTCCCCAGGAATTACTCGTAGTTCGGATTTCACGTAAAATTGTACTTGCTCTCTCCCCGGCTGGATACGTGACATAGGATAGGGACAAAGAAGCCACCGAAGTGGTGTTCAATTAGCGCTCCAGTGTACGCCACATGTCAATAGGTACACCTCAGGGCTCTGTGCTGTCTCCTCTTCTTTTTAATATCTATGTCAATGACATGTCCGTCATCCGTCACTGCCATTTGGCGCAATACGCCGATTATACAGCGCTTTATACGACGGGCCGCAATCCTGGTCAACTCATTGCTCGCCTCCAAAGGCAAGTGGACGTAACAGTCACCTGGTGTCACTCCAATAAAATGGCCCTCAATGCCGCCAAAACCATGGCTGTGTATTTCACTAAACGGACCCTATACTCCGAAACAACATCTCAATCGGGGGCGTCCGGGTCCCGTGGTCCCCAGCTACCGAGTACCTCAGGGTCTGGTTGGATAAGAAACTTTTCTTCCACCGCTACGCGGAATACGTCACCCATAAAGGGTTAACGTTGACAAAGGCCTTGTACCCGCTCTTCTCCTGCTGAGAGCTGAATATAGATACCAAGCTCGGCTGTATCACTCCGTTGTCGTACCCTCACTATCGTATGGCTCCTCTGCGTGGGCGACGATTAGTAAGTCCCGGATGCTGACACTCCATCGCCTCAGAATAAAGTTCTCAGGTGGAGTATTCATGCACCTCCGCTCACCAGGACTGTCACTCTGCACGAGGAGACAAATACGGCCCTTCTCAAGACGACCATTCGCCGTAAGGCTCGGCAACTATACAGTAAAGTGGAAGCCCTCCGTGGCACGGTCGCTGCACTCCAAACCATCGCCACCACAGTTCCACGGCGCTGGCACTGACACCCCGTTCGTCTCACCATCCTGGAGAACTCGGATTCGGGCTATGACTGACGATAGGCCCAATACGACCACGTTTTTATGTCCGTTTCGTACAGCCACTAGCAGTGGCCTGTTCTCGTCCATCCACTTTATTCTTTGACGATAGAGTTGGCGCATTACTGCACCCCTCCTCTGTACTTCCACCGTCGGAGGGTGGCGGGTGGGATGTAACTTAAAGTTCCACCGCCACATCTTCAACGTGCTATGCTCGGCTGTTATCAGCTGTTGCTTTGAGTATCCTCTCCGTTGCCCAACGAGAAAAAAAATGGCTCTGAGCACTATGGGACTTAACTGCTGTGGTCATCAGGCCCCTAGAACTTAGAACTACTTAAACCTAACTAACCTAAGGATATCACACACATCCATGCCCGAGGCAGAATTCGAACGTGCGACCGTAGCGGTTGCGCGGGTCCAGACTGTAGCCTACCGAGAAAGCTGGACCGGATCTGAACAGGTGACGCTTTGTATTATTCAACTGCCAACAAAAAAAAAAAAAGTGTGCAATTGAAAGCCTTACACCAGGCCATTGATCAATAAGAAGTTTTTCTTACCATAATCTCTGCTTATATACATATCTCCTTTTATGTCTAGGCATATTATAAATTAAAATGTTCCACGATGTCTTCGTCCGTATCTTCAGGCCATTCTCAGGGACTACTTACAAGGATTTTGACACTGTTTTTACCAATACGTAGATTTATTCATGAGAAACATTTGTGTAGGTAATTTACTACCGTTACGACAAATAAGTCTTCTGGCCGTATATACTCTGTGCTAAAGTGCGAAGCCGGGGTAGCTGGCAAGTTGTTTGAAATTCATTACCCCTTGCTAATATTGCACTGTCCAATTAAGAGTCTGGGTAACCACTTTTTGCAGCGCAGACATGCAGGAAGAGAGTCAGTGAGGTTTTGGAAGGTACCGACAGGGATTTGGAGCCATTCTGACTTCCGTGCCGTGGTCAGCTGCCCCCGGTGTCTGACTAGAGGATTGATAGTGCGAACAGCACGATCGATGTGGTCCCAGAAATTCTTGATTGGGTTCCAATCCGGGGAGTGTGATAGACGGGCGAGTACGGTAAACTCATCTTGGCGCTCTTCGAACCATGCACGCACAATGCGAGCTGTGTGACGAGTTGCATTGTCCTTGAGGTAGATGCCGTAGTACTGAGAGAAAACGATCTGCATGTGAGGATGGATGTAGTACCCAAGGTTAGATGCATACTTGTTTTGATCTATTGTGCCTTCCGGATTGATGATATCACCCAGAGAATGCCCGCTGGCCTAGATCCTTCCCAAAATTATTGCATGGTATTTGCTTTTAGACGTTTCACGCCATACGGACCAACCACCATGTGTCCAATGGAGCATAAAACTTGAATCATCTGAAAAGGCCACCTCTCGCGACTCAGTGGGCGTCCAATTGTGGTACTGGAGTGAAAATTCTGGCCTTCGTCGCCCGTGAACAACAGTCATCAGGCTTTCATGAAACAGGCATCTGCTGAAGAGGCCTATACGCAGCAATGTTCACAGAATATTCTTTGAGGCCACACCGTTGGTAGTCTCTCGGTTCATCTGGGCGGCCGGCCGTAGATAGTAGGGATGAGTGACAGCTGCGGAGATGTGCAAGGCTAAATAGAAGTTGGAGCAACCTGCTGCTTCCATCCTCGGCCCGAAATACAATAAGCACGTCCATTTGGTCGTCAGATAAATCGCTCCGTTTCCGCAATACGACAACGACTGCACCTTTTTCCGGGTCCTCCCAATCTGCGTTACATATCTTCCACTGCTCGTGCTGCCACCGCTGTCTGTGAGTGGCTTTTGCACGTTGATGCCGAACATGGGCGGTCATCACATTAATGTGGCTGGACCGTGTGTGGTAACAATGGTTTGAGACAACATTACATTGCTGCTGTTGTTGAGATCTTCAAGTCCAGAGACTGGTTTGATACAGCTCTCCATGCTACTCTATACTGTGCAAGCCTCTTCATCTCCGAATAACTACAGCAACCTACATCCTTCTCAGTCTGCTTAGTGTATTCATCTGTTAGTCTCCCTCTAGGATTTTTATAATCCAAACTGCCCTCAGATACTAAATTGGTGATCCCTTGATGCCTCAGAACATGTCCTACCAACCGATCACTTCTTCTAGTCAAGTTGGCCGGCCGAAGTGGCAGTGTGGTTCTAGGCGTTGCAGTCTGGAACCGCGAGACCGCTGCGGTCGCAGGTTCGATACCTGCCTCGGGCATGGATTTGTGTGATGTACTTAGGTTTAACTAGTTCTAAGTTCTAGAAATTGAGTCCCATAGTGCTCAGAGCCATTTGAACCATTTTTTTCTAGTCAAGTTGTGCCACAAATTCCTCTTCTCCCCAATTCTATTGGTTCAAATGGTTCAGAGCACTATGCGACTTAACTTCTGAGGTCATCAGTCGCCTACAACTTAGAACTAATTAAACCTAACTGACTTAAGGACATCACAAACATCCATGCCCGAGGCAGGATTCGAACCTGCGAGCGTAGCGGTCTTGCGGTTCCAGACTGCAGCGCCTTTAACCGCACGGCCACTTCGGCCGTCCTGGTTTGTTCCTAATTAAACTATCTTTAACTCTCTCTCTCTCGTTCAGAAAAAACAGAACACCTTCAACGACTAATGATGGTTCGTTCATATTAATAGAACATGTTCTGTAGAAATGATTAGCAGTTGAACCACGTCAGTCCGTGGGTTCAAGGTCAACATCGATATCGCGGCGCAGCATCACCTACCGGTAAAATGTGCCTGAGGCTCTCGTCATCACTGTAAATCGAAGTTAATGGGTCAGTGTGACGTGAGCAAACGTGCAGGATGCCTCGCAAACGTATGCGCGAACCGTACCATCCGATCAGTGAGTTTGAAATAGGGCGCTTTATAGAGGATGAGAGAATGTGATGCAACCATCCGGGTAATTCGTGCTCGTGTGGGACGAAGTGTTTCAGCAGAGCAACGGGTGTGTGCCGAATGTTTCATGGAAGGCCGCAGAACACGACGAGAGGGTCAGGCGGCGGCACCCAGACCACCTGCGGAGAAGATCGACATCTCTTCCGAATGGCACTGAAGGACGGATTTCCATCCTCCTCGGCTCTGGCGCAACAGTGTAACGCATCGCACACGATCAGAGGTGACAGTCCGTCTCCGTTTATTACGTCATGGGTAACGTGGACGTCGTCCACTTCTCCGACTACATTTGACAAATGTATAGAACATGCTAGACGGCAAAGGTCTACGGAACGACGTCACTGGGAGCAGGAATGGCATCAGATAGTGTTTCCAGACGAATCCAGGTTCTGTTCTTTTTAAAATGATGGCCACATATTGGTTCGCCACAGAGAGGGGGAGCGGTATAACAGTAACTGTATTCGCAGAAGACTTCCAGCGGCAACTCAAGACGATATGGATTGAGGTGCTGTTTGGTACAACCACAAATAACAGCTGGTGCATGTCCAGAGCAATGCGGCCAGTGTGACCTATGTGAATTAAATACTATGACCCGTAGCCATACCCTTTCTGCACAACACCCTAGAGTCCATTTTTCAGCAAGACAAGGAACAACCATTTGTTGCTTCATGAAAACATGCCTTCTTGGTGTCACAGGATGTCAGCCTTTTGCCCTGTCCCCCGCTAGGTCACCAGACGTGTCACCAATCGAAAATATGTGAGATATCAACCGACGGCTGCAGTGCTGTGACCCAATGCCAACCACCTCAGATGAACTGTGAAAACAGGTGAATGGAGCACGGAGCTATACCACAGGACGCCATTCACGCCTTATGCGCGTCGATGTTATCATCCATAGAAAAAGCTACAAGGCCCACGGGTGACACGCGCAAGAGGACAAATGCTGCATCGAGGTGACTGAAATGCTAATTATCCCAGCAGAACACGTGCCCTGTGTATATGAACATCCTATCTCAAGTCGTTCAAGGTGTTCTGTTTTTTATGATCTAATTTTAACACCTCAAACATATATGTTTCTACGCACACATTTGAATTTAGGTCTATTCCTATTTGTCAATTATCGGACAATATTCTATAGCGCTCTCATCTTACACTATCGAACGATAATTATGTATTGTACTCAGGAGATACCATAATTTTATACAGATTAACTAACAGTTTCAGCTACACGACCATACAGAGTGAGACAGCTAAGACCGGCAACGCCAAATATATCCAGAACACATAAATTTTTGTTTGTGTATCACCCACAACTGCTTTGCAACATGCCATTGCTGCGAAATATTTTTATTGACCTAAACTTGCACGACAGAAGTCGCTATGCACTACCAAAGTTTCGGGTCATGAGGTGTATCTGAAATGTAGTAGGACGACAAGTCCGTGCCCAAACGACTAGTAATCAAACCGTTGGTGGACGGTCCACCTACGGTAGATGTTTGCCTGCTAGTTTTTCAGTCATGGACTTGAAAGCCTACTGCTGCTATATTTCAGACACACCAGATGATGGAGTTAAGACCCCAAAATCGTGGTGGTGTATAGCGACTTCTGTTGTGCAAGACTTCGGTCAGTAGAAATGTTTTACAACTGTAGCGGATTTGTTTACCATGGATATATCCAGAATGAATAAATACAGTTTTTGCTAATTTATAGCGGACAATACAGCGAATTTACTGACGTACGCAAGCAATTTTTATAGTTTATATTCACCGAATGACGACACCGACTTTGTTTTTTTTTTCTAATGGAACCATACACCGAGGTGACAAAAAAGGCACGGGATAGCGTTATGCACCACAAACTGATCCGCCAGAACGTTATGGCAACCGATCTGCCACCGGTTTAAATCCGTCCAGGCGGTAGCAGGGTCACCTGGCTAGGAATGGCTGCTAGTCAGACACAAGCACCGTGCGTGTAATAACAGTGAGCGGGCTGTCCGTGAGTAGAACGGGGAAGGCGCGCGATTTATCTGTCTGATCGAGGGCATTGACAACAACGACTGAAATGGACGCGTGTCCATTGCACTGGACGTTGGCGCATTAGCAGAGCAAGCAGACCGTTGAATGATCTGATGAAACCTTCTTCATCATGTCGATGGAAGGGCACAAATCCACTGTTAAGATAAATGATATCATACAATTTAAAAAGTTTATAAATAATAACAGAACAGTAAGAGGAATCTGACCGCGTGTATTACAAAATTGACAATATGCACAGACGCTATAACCATGATCATCAATTGTCAATATTTTATACCAGATGCAGCAAAATAGTGACAGTGATGACAAACCAACGTTACACAATGTGAAAAGATTGTCATCAACTGTGTTAAGGAGAGGAGATTAATATTTAACGTCCCGTCGACAAGGAGGTCATTAGAGATGAAGCACAAGCTCGGATTAGAGAAGGATGGAGATATAATGGAAATGTCGTGTGGCTACGGGGAGACCGTTCGCCTGGTGCATGTCTTTCGATTTGACGCCACTTCGGCGACCTGCGTGTCGATGGGGATGAAATGATGATGATTAGGACAACACAACAACCAGTCCCTGAGCGGAGAAAATTTCCGACCCAGCCGGGAATCGAACCGGGGCCCTTAGGATTGACAGTCTGTCACGCTGACCACTCAGATACCGGGGCGGACAGGATGGAGATGGAAATCAGCAGTTCCTTTCAAAGAAACCATCCTGGCATTTGCATTAAGCAATTTACGGAAATCATGGAAAACTTAAATCTCTACGTCCAGAGGCGGGTCTGAACGGTCGTCATTCCGAATGCAAGTCCAGTGTGCTAAACACCGCGCTACCTCGCTCGCTAAACGTATTAAGACCGTTCATATAATTATAACGTAAGCTGGGTAAAGCAGGATGTGTCTCATAAGAGTCTTAAGTAGGCTATACCAATGCCCGAATTTGGTTAAAATGCAGAGTATGAAATGGTTCTTATGCTTTGTAAAATCGTTTTAAAATTTGTCAGTGTTACTTACATATTAAGCAGAAGAGTGACAAAGAAGTAAAAAAGGGGGCCAAGTACATAACCAAGGCAATAATGAAACATTATGTTCAACACAAAAAATGTAGAAAAAGCCAATCTCCAAAACAGGTTTACATGCTAAGAAAACACGTGTAATGCTTAGGACTTGACAGGTATTCCGAGGTCTAGGTTCCAGATCGATGGAAGTAAGGATAAGGTGTAGGCTACTAATGTACATAATAATATGAACTCTACGAGCATTGCAATGATTTGCAATAAAAATATTTACGTATTACAAAGATGACGTGAGTCTAAAAGTTATGAGAACGAAAAACAAATGCTATCTAATGTTTTGTACAGAAGAGTCTGGGTCATACAGACCTCATGGTATGTGTGCTACATCCTTGTTGTAGGTATTAAATTATATAGCCATTTACTGGGTTAATATAACGTGTCCATCGTAACAGCAAGGAACAATCTTCAGATCTGCACGAATTACAGCACCTTAATAACGCATAACGTGATAGTGCCTCATGTTTATGGCATAAAGAAGGTAGAACAGCACTGTCGTCATCCTTAACGTGAAACTGACTAAATTAGTTGACAAAATATGCTAAATCTTTGTTCTCAAAGTCTGGGAAAGTAAAACGTGTATTCTGATAACACGGAATAATTCTGAACTGAGAAGGTAGCAAATCAAGTGAAAAACACTTAGCGACAAATCTTACTTACGGGCTGGCCGCTGTGGCCGAGTGGTTCTAGGCGCTTCAGTCCGGAACCGCGCTGCTGCTACGGTCGCAGGTTAGAATCCTGCCTCGGGCATGGATGTGTGTGATGTCCTTAGGCTAGTTAGGTTTAAGTAGTTCTAAGTCTAGGGGACTGATGACCTAAGATGTTAAGTCCTATAGTGCTTAGAGCCATTTTCTTACTTACGGTTCACAATTAAAATTAGACATAATTATGATTATTAGTTAAACATGCCGAATGACTGGTGCTCGAAATCTAAGTGACCATAAGGTTGCGTTAGACACTGACGTAAGACAGAATTCTGGTCATTAATTTAAACTGCCCACTTAGAGCTCGAAGCCTAGGTGAGCTTGGGTTTAGAACTATGTTGAACCACTCCTTGATAACAGCATATGACATGATAGATATTAATGTTAATGATATGAAGAGAGCTACAGCACTTAAGGTCAACAACTAAGGTGCGACTGAATTCGGGTTATTAATTTAAAATGTATACGACAATTTGGTGCTCGAGGACAAGATGAGTTCAGATCTGGACCATTGACACAACCATGCAGAGTACCGCTTAAATGAGCGGGTATCCAACGTAAGCACGGCAAAGTCAGTGACGAGATTCACTTACGCCTAACAACAAACATCAGACCACATTCAGTTTACACATGTAGGAATGCCAAAACTTGTATCTCGAAATCTAGGTTAGTTAAGGTGTAGATTGCCCTAGGTAAAAATTTAATACACCTCCCGCAAGTGCGTATCACATAACTTGTGAAAGAAATAGTAACAAAAAAGTGAAGGGCAACAAAAGGCACAGTAAAATGACCTGGAAACACACATCCACGCATGGCTCCACGTCTCTTATTTGGCCTACGTCAGGAATAACGATGTTCAATCATAACAAGGATGGGACGAATAGCCAGCAATATCGCGCGTTCCAGCTATACAGTGTCTATAGCCAGCTCTGAAAGTTACTTCATGACTGTCGTCGGCCAGATGTGGGTCGACAACTGACTGTCAATAAATGCCACCTCTGCTATCTTTGGGACGGCAGGATGCGTCTAATAGTGATGCAATCGGGAGTTGAATTGCTGCCTTCCACCTGGAAGAAGCGGGAGGGGGAGGGGGGACGGCATCGGACGGGCATACGCTAGCCGATTTCTACCAACTCAAGCGCCCCTTCTCGGGGATCCGGGATCCATGTTTCGCACTGTGACCGATTCACTGCCAAACCGTCTGTTCTGTGCACGCACACTCCGATACTGGGGCTTGGATCTGAAAGCTAATTTCGATGCATCCTCCATGGGGATGCTTGGTTCACTTTCACACAATCAGGTGCTACTTTTTGGAAAACATGGTTGTGGAGATGAAGCAGCGATTAGTATGATTAATCAACTATTCAAAAACAGTCTTAATCGCATTTATTATTATTATTATTATTATACGGCCAACCGGTTTCAACCCGACGTAGGGGTCATCTTCTGGGCGTTTACACCATTGGTCGACTGCTCGACTGCTGGTGGTGTCACTCCTGCCGTTATGTAGACAGGAGAGACACCACCAGCAGTCGAGCAGTCGACCAATGGTGTAAACGCCCAGAAGATGACCCCTACGTCGGTTTGAAACCGGTTGGCGGTATAATAATAATAATAAATGCGATTAAGACTGTTTTTGAATAATTGGTTCAGGTGCTACTTGCTGTGTGACGCGCTCTGCGGCATACAGTGTGACCGAGTCGCCACGGAAGTCGCTCTCGTAGAATGCTGGCCTGCTACCTGCGCCTGACGTGCCGCTACACTCGCCAAGGCGCTAACAATGACGAAACTCCACCACCATTGCCGACTTTGTGCTCTGACCGGCTCCAGAGGCCGCGTGCAGAACTAAACACTCTCCATCCCCTTAGAGCAGCCTGTGTCCCTGGGCGCTGATCGCAGCAAGGTAACATTTCGACGGTTATACTGTACGCGTAGTCAATCAATTGTGTTTCATTGCTTTCCTTGATACTAAGTTGGTCATTCACCTCGCTCCACATACCTGATGCCCCTCAAACTCTCTTTCTCTGTCATCGCGACCTGCAACAGGATAAATACACGCTCCAACCATCTAGACCCCGTTGCAGTGTGCTCCGTGTGTAATTTAATTCATGCCACAGCAACATCTGGCACACAGAGTCGTTTGTCGTTAGCCAATACTCAGACTCAGAATAACCACGAAGTTCCAGGACAAGTATGACGTCACATCTCGTAAATAATGCAAATCGAGAAGGCTGTGATAGGTAATCGTACATTATCTCATTTCAAGTTCAAGGTACACATGCAGCCACAGAAAAGGCCTTTGTCCGATAAATCTCAGCTACCTTTAGTAGTATCCAATAACTGAAGTGAAAAGCACTAATTGCGTTTGAGTGTAAAGCAGATATTATTCGTTTTACATGTTTAGTGCGATTATATGGTTTTCTTTTGTATGCTGAAATGTTTCGTCATAATGGAACTAAGTAGCTCATTCAATATGTTTATATTAATTTAACATTTAACCATTTTTATAGCACTATTTCATTCACTGCAGTATTTGTTTTAACTTGAAACACCTAAACAGCTCGTAAACGACGCCTCGTACATGAAATATGTTCTGGGTCAAAAGTTGATATTAGTGAAGAGGACATCAGTCTGTGGTACAATTGGCCACCTCATAACCACTTCTCCTGCATGGGCAGGGTGAACCACGTATCTTCAAGTGGGAACCCTCCATTTTTATTTCATATTCGTATCCTACGACAAGAAATACGTAAAGTTTACTCAAACCATTGTTTTCCATTCGTGGCAGATTTTTGACGCTGTCATCGGCGCATCTCAAGTATGCCTGTTTTTTTCTGTTAAGAACAACCGCTTTTGATTCTATATTTGCTATACACTTTAAAAGTAAACTTTTGTGCTCTAACGGTTGATATTTGTATTCGAAATTTGTTTTAGAATGGCAAATCTGTTTTTACAGTACAGTATAGTTAGCCGTTTCAGTGTTTCGTTGGAAACTGCGTTACGCGTGATCGAGGAACAACGACATGGATGTAATACATTTCTGTTCCCATCGGGATGCTTGATATCGGTGAGTTACCTTACCTGTCCCCATTGGAGTGCTTGATTTTGGTGAGCATCCATGGCAGGTGTGCGTGTCACTATCGCTTCATGGACATTGGACATTGTACCCTATTATGCAGCGGCTGTGGTTCGTATTCCTCCACTAACAGTGTACCGGTCAGCGCGAGAGTAGCGCGATTGGATGGAAACACACACCGAAGTCACTCACCCTGATGGCGGGGTTCGAGGGCGACCATCGAAATCAAGCATTTCGATGGTTTGGGAACTCAACACAATCGACCCTCTAGGGAACAGAAGACTATCATACAAGTAGCTTATTTGCCAGAAATTTCTGTCTAGCCATATTATTGCTACCGTAAACTGCGGAAACAAAAGTAATCGGATACCTCCTAATAGAAAGCAGGTCTGACGTCCTTTTGGCTGGTGTAGTGCAGCAACTTGATGTGGCGTGGATTTAACCAGTCGTTTAACAACTGAAAATGCTATATTATCTTTTCTTTGTGAGGTACTGGATGGTTAAAACAAAAGGTTTCGAACGCTTGGGATTTTTTTCATTTATCTAACGCATTTGATTGTGTTGATCACAAAATTTTGCTCCAGAAGTTGGACCATTACGGAATACGGGGAGCGGCTCACAATTGGTTCACCTCTTACTTTAGCAACAGGCAACAAAAGGTCATTATGCACAATGTTGATAATGGCTGTGATGTGGGGTCTGAGTGGGGTACAGTGAAGTGGGGGGTGCCCCAGGGATCAGTGTTGGGACCACTCCCGTTCCTTATTTACATAAATGATATGCCCTCTAGTATTACAGGTAACTCTAAAATATTTCTGTTTTTGCTGATGCCACTAGCTTGGAAGTAAAGGATGTTGTGTGCAACATTGGCAAGGTTTCAAATAGTGCAGTACATGACCTAAGTTCATGGCTTGTAGAAAAAAAAATTAACGCTAAATCACAGTAAGACTCAGGTTTTACAGTTTCTAACACACAATTGAACAAAACCTGACGTTTTAATTTTACAGAACGGGCATATGATTAGTGAAACTGAACAGTTCACATTCCTAGGTGTTCAGATACATAGTAAGCTGTCGTCGAAAGCGCACGTTCAGGATCTTATTCAAAGACTTAATACTGCCATTTTTCCTATTCGAACGGTATCTGAAGTGAATGGTCATTCTACACGAAAATTGGTCTACTTTG
The DNA here is from genome assembly GCF_021461395.2 of Schistocerca americana. Classification (NCBI taxonomy): domain Eukaryota; kingdom Metazoa; phylum Arthropoda; class Insecta; order Orthoptera; family Acrididae; genus Schistocerca; species Schistocerca americana. The sequence goes on along the minus strand of NC_060124.1, from coordinate 465,467,678 downwards.
TTTATTTTCATTCGCTTATGTCGTAAGGTATTATATTTTGGGGTAATTCTTCCCATTCTAAGAGGATATTTTAGGCTCAGAAACGGGCGTTTCGGACAATAAGTTGTGTAAGTTCACGAACCTAGCCGACCATAACTGCGAAAGTGTTGTCGATGCAGGAGTTTGTGCACCAACTGACCCTTTGATTACGTCCCGTAAATTTATTTATTTATTTATTTTTATTTAGACGTCAAGTTCCGTAGGATAAAATTGAGGAGCGAATCTCCAAGGACATGGAACGTGTCAGTACATGAAATTACAACATAAAAGTAATAAAAGATAAAAATAAAATACTTTTGAACCCGAAAAAAGTCAGTCCGTAAAATTAAGTAAACGCAATCAACAATACACCATGAATCAGCTTAATTTTTCATGGAACTCCTCGACAAATTGGAAGGTGTGACCCATGAGGAAACTCTTCAGTTTCGATTTGAAAGTGCGTGGATTACTGTTAAGATTTTTGAAATCGGATGGTAGCTTATTGAAAATGGTTGCAGCAGTATACTGCATACCTTTATGAACAGGAGTTAAAGAAGTCCGATCCAAATGCAGGTTTGATCTCTGCCGAGTATTAACCGAATGAAAGCTGCTTATTCGTCGGAATGATCTAATATTGTTAACAAGAAATGACAGTAAGGTATATATATGTATATTGAGAGGCGAATATCAGAATACCCAGACTCGCGAACAGGGGTCATCAAGAGGTTCGTGAACTTACACGACTTATTAACCGAACCGCCAGTTTCTGAGCCAAAAATATCCTTTTAGAATGGGGAGAGTTACCCTAAAATATAATACCATACGACATAAGCAAATGAAAATCAGCAATGTAGACTAATTTTCGTGTCGAACGATCATTCACTTCAGATACCGTTCGAACAGGAAAAACAACAGTATCATGTCTTTGAAAAAGCTCCTGAACGTGCGTTTTCCACGACAGCTTACTATCTATCTGAACCCCTAGAAATTTAAACTGTTCAGTTTCGCAAATCATATGCCCGTTATGTGCAATTAAAACGTCAGGCTTTGTTGAATTGTGTGTCAGAAACTGTAAAAATTGAGTCTTACTGCGATTTAGCGTTAGTTTATTTTCTACAAGCCACGAACTTAGGTCGTGTGCAGCACTATTTGAAACCTTGCCGATGTAGCACACAACATCCTTTACTACCAAGTTAGTGCCATCAGCAAACAGAAATACTTTAGAGTTACTCGTAATACTAGAGGGCATATCATTTATATAAATAAGGAACAGTAGTGGTGCCAACACTGATCCCTGGGGCACCCCCCCCCCCCCACCCCCACTTGATCGTACTCCACTCAGACCCCACACATCGTGAATAATGACCTTTTGCAGTGTGTTGCTAAAGGAAGAGGTGAACCAATTGAGAGCTACTTCCCTTATTCTGTAATAGTCCAACTTCTGGAACAATATTTTGTGATCAACTCAATCAAATGCGTTAGTTAAGTCAGAAAATATTCCAAGCGTTCCAAACCTTTTGTTTAACCCATCCAGTACCTCACAGAGAATAGAAAATATAGCATTTTCAGTTGTTAAACGACTTCTAAAGCCAAACTGTATATTTTTTAGCAAATTGTGTGATATAAAATGATCAATTATCCTTACATACACAGCCTTTTCAATAACTTTTGCAAACACTCATGGCATAGAAAGGCGTCTAAAATCATCTACATTATCCCTTTCTCCCTTTTTATAAAGCGGCTTTACTTGAATCGTTCAGGTAACCGACCATTCCTCAATGTTCGATGTATCCATGTCGGGCCATCTGTGAGGCCAAATCGCATTGTCTAGAATTTTCTTCAAACTAGATGTGAACGACTGTGGCCAGGTGACATGATGCATTGTCATCCACAAAAATTCCATTGTTTTTTGGGAATACGAAGTCCATTGATGGTGGGAAATGGTCTCCAAGAAGGCGTAAATAACAATTTCCAGTCAATGATCAGTTGGAGCAGAGGACCTAGTCCATTCCCAGTAAACACCGCCCAGACCATTATGGAGCCACCGCCAGCTTGCGCAGTACTTTGTTGACAACTTGGTTCCATGTCTTCGCGGAGTCTGTGCCAAAATCTAACACTACGACCAGCGCTTACCAACTGAAATCGTGACTCAAGTTACCTGGTCACGGTTTTCCAGTCCTCTTGGGTGTGCAATCGATATGATCACGAGCCCAAGAGAGGCACTGCAAGCGACAATGGGTAATTAGCAAAGATACTCGCATAGGTCCTTTGTTTCCATACCGCATTAACTCCAAATTTCGGTGCACTGTCCTAACGAATTAGATATGCGTACGTCCCAAAGCGATTTCTGATATTATTCCACGCAGTGTTGCTTTTCTTTTAGCAGACGCCTCTGCTCTCGGTCGTTAAGTGAAGATCTTCGGCCACTGCATTGTCCCTGGTGACAAGTAATGCCTGAAATCTGCTATTCTCGGCGTATTCTTGACACTGTGGATCTCCGAATATCGAATTCTCTAACGATTTCCGAAATGTATATACAGATGACGGTAGCACTGCCCTTTTATACCTTCTGTAGGCGTTACTACCGTCATCTGTATATACTGTACAGGTGACGATAGCGTCGCGTACGGAAGGTATAAAAGGGCAGTGCATTGGCGCAGCTATCATTTGATATCCACTGACACCTCGGCGTACAGTCACTTTTGCAACACTCAACTAATGTTTTAACATCAATATAAAACCTTGGAAGATAAAAGTTTATAACGTTAGTTAAATGTAGATCAGAATCGCCTTTTCTTAATCGCAAAAATTGGCATACTTTATATTTGGCGGTTACAGAGACATATAACCCGAATGGAAAAGAATATTTTGAGAAAACCGTACGTACTAGTTGTCATAGAATCCGAATATGCTATAAAAATGGTGGGATCCCATTTGAAAATGCAAAGTTGTTCTCGCTCACGAATGAGTGGCGACTATAACGTGGCCTGCTGTAGCACAGGCAGATGTTCCCTTTAAAAATATTAACTTCTCACCTAGAATTTTTTTTTCATACGATGCGTCGTTTCGGAAATATTCAGTTGTCTCAAGTTAAAATAAACACCCTGTACAATGGAATTTATTGATGATCCACACTTACTAAGTCCAATTAAAACTGATTATTTTATTAGTAATGGGATCATTTTAGATTGGTAGGTGGTTTGTAAATCGACAATAAATGAAATGATTAGAGATAACTGCACTGAGAATGTAAATACAGTATATTAAATCATTTATTTTTATAAACTCTAGTATACGAACCACGGCTACCGACTTCAGTTATTCTTTACATAATACTATTATAAACCGATGTTATTCCATTTCTATCCTTAAAAACAAGGGTCACAATAGCACACTCCCTATATTCAAGAAAATCTTTCTCTAACGCTTTCTATGGATTTTCTAGTCACTGTCAAGTCTGAGACGATGGAACATTAGCGCTCGGATTGTGCCTGACCGGCCTGACATGCTTAGTGCAAGTGACTTACTAGGAACCGATCTGTCTGCGCTGGCGCCGCCGCTGCTTGCAGGAGTTAAACTCTCTGTGCGGTGTCTCGAATTCGCAGGTGGTGCGTCTTTTTGCCGTAGCCAGAGACAGCTGTATGCGAATGCCTACTCGCTATGACCGACTGATGATTATTTCGCTCAAAAAATTAAGAAAATTCTAAACTTTTAAGAAGTGACTCACAAGAAGGCTAGCACTATAATCTCTGAAGTCTGTAAAACCGTCCTGTCCTAGAATGACAGATCCCCTAGTATTCTGCAAAGTTGACAGTGGTCAAGTCCATCCATCTGATTGGCCAGCTCAGGTATTTCTTCTCGCCCATTGAGTTACTTAACATCAACTTTTACAGCTGTTTCACAAAGCTGTATTTTCTCACGTTAATAAGGCGCAGTTGTCAAAAAAGTGCTTCAGATATATCTCGTCGTTTTTCCAATACTCTGAAATGCTTCATCCAGTACACAACTCCGTTTGTAACCTTTATCTTTGAAAAGCGCCTTTCTACTGCAGAATTATCTGCCAGCGAAGCCCAAATAAGGGCAAGGAGCTCGACTGTCACAATCGGGTCGATCATAGCTCTACTGTTGGGTAATAAAAACCAGCCAAATTTGCAAAGTTTCGGATAGAAAACAGTCATGGAATGAATAAAAAAAAGTGAAATACCAACTTTGCTTTGTTTTTCGTGGTACTGTTTAACAGAAGGTGCACACTTACAATTATCCGAGCATGCTGGAAGTTCGCAAAAAGGCTGTGTCTGAGAGGCAGGCACCCATTGTTTCTCATTGTCTCCGGGTGGCTGGGGATCTCGCCTGTCTCATTTTTGCAACGAGTTTGACTGGCGCCAAGTAACTACACACACAAGGAGAGTTTTAGATAGTGATGATTCAACAGAGGTGATGACGACAATGATTGTTGACTACAACAAATACCAGCTCCACAGCTTACGCTAAGGACAATATCTCGAAAGCCTTCTCAAGTGGCTTGTAGATTGAGAAATTCTGGACGCACGTAACACAAAGAGCAAAGATATTACATCGTAAGTATTTTATATTTTGCCCATAAATGTTGATTTAATGATTCTGTGCCTCCTGTAAATTTGTGTGTTTCTAATTGAAGAATAACTGATTCTCCAGTCGTTCCTCATGTTCTAGTTTCATGGCATTTTTGATGGTTTTTGATCTCTCTCATTTTTAATTAACTTCAATTATCAACGACTCCTTCTTTAAAGCTGGTCATATTCTGATTTGTACCCAGAATACAGAATACGTTGACTCGACTGGTGTACTGCAATTGTTTTGAAGAGGATACAAAAAAATGGTTCAAATGGCTCTGAACACTATGGCACTTAACGTCTGAGGTTATCAGTCCCCTAGACTCAGAACTACTTAAACCTAACTAACCAAAGGTCATCACACACATCCATGTCCGAGGCAGGATTGGAACCTGCGACCGTAGCAGCAGCGCGTTTCCGGACTGAACTGCCTAGAACCGTTCGGCCACAACGGCAGGCGATGAGGATACACGATCGAACCCTTTCCAGCCAACTTTATTTCGATTTCCCGTAGTTTACTCAACTCATCTAAGCCAAATAATTCTTCCAATAAGATCATACCTGCTTGAGTCTCCAGTCCTTGGCAAAAGGGGAAAACCTCTCAGAGGCTTCAATATCGATTGGCTATCTGAAGACGCGTTTTTTCTTTTCGACTAATGCATGTAATTGCTTACAGTTTATTCTTCTCTTTATTCCAAGTAAATTTTCCTGTGATGTAACTTGCACTGGCACGAATAGGTGGTCAATCAATGTCTCTAGATTAATTCATTTCTAATTCCAGGTTTAACCAAAAGTAATTCTGCTCACACATGTAAATGGCTACGTTAAGCTATCGACGGATGTCACCGCGTTCTATTCTATTATCTGCACTCCTCTCAATCAAAATAATCAATAAGCAATAACAGCTAGGATGTGGCAACATTTCTTTTCGGGGGCGATGCTCTTAGCAATAGCTCTTATCAGGTTCACATTCCTTTTGAGCCAGGAAGTTTCACTACAGTGCACATTGCATCTCAGAGTAAAAGTCATCCCGCAAACAAACGCTATGCTGTAGCTAAACCACTTCCTGTGTCAACTTCTTTCCCACAAGTGCTAGATCAGCAAAGGAACAGTTAGATCTTGTCAGACTTTTGAAAAGTGGGCTACAGGTACTTGCATAATTGAAGCTGTGAGGGCTGATCGTGAGTCATACTTGGATAGTTCAGTCGACAGTCGGGTCCAGGTCGAGGCTCGTATATCAGATTTAATCTGTCGGGTATTTTTACAACATAACCCATGCCACTACGGTGTGAAAGACCTGTTCTGGTAAATATTGGCATTCGATGTTTTACTTTACGATGCTGTGATTCGAAACAACGCTTCCAGCTTTGAAGCGAAAGCAACCTCATCCAACATAGGTTTAAGATTCTTTTCCCAAATATTTGTACGAGGAGTGTTCAGTAAGAAATGCAGCATTTGGTTTTTTTTTCCTCTGAAGAGGAGGTTAGTTTAAGTCAGGATTCCAGTACATCATATTATTCCCCATCATTTTCCCTGATAAACGCAATTTCTCAGCATAACATCACTTCAATACGACGACCTTACGCCACCATACTGGCAGGGCTGTTATGCCCGCACGGCACCACTCTACTAGTCGACGTCGGAGCTAACGTCTTGCTATATCACTATCTTCCCTGTCTAACAGGCGGGAGTCGGAATGTGCGAATTCCGAGCTGCAAGGTAGACGAGGAAGAACAGTTCAAAGAAGTTTTGTGAGCTCCTCTCGTGTCTGCAGAAGTGTCAGGCCTTACATTTTCATGGAGAAGGAGAAGTTCGTTTGCATCTTTGTGATGACGGACACGCTGATGTTTTCTGAGGTTAGCACAATACACTCCAGAGGTGACGGTTGCACCATGACCGCGAGTCAGAATAACACCTTCAGAGTCTCAGAAGACAGTCGACGTGACTTTACCGGCTAAGAAAGCGACTTCTAATTTTTTCTTCGAAGGATGGATTGCCGTTTTGTTTCCGGTTCGAAGTGATGAACCATGTTTCATTGCCTATTATGATTTCCAACAAAAAATTATTAGATCAGCCTCGTAACGCGCAAGCAATTCCGCACAGGTATTTCTTCGTAGCGCCTTACGGTCTTCTATCAGACGGCGAAGCACGCAGCGGACACACTCATCTTTGGGTCAACACTACCAGCAGAGACCTCCAGTTGAGTAGCGAACTGTTTGATTGTGATCACTCTGTCACTACGAATGAGAGTGTCCTCACGTTGCAACGTTGCAGGAGCCAAAGCTGCGTGCGGACATGCAGCACGCGGGAGACCGGACAGGTTTGCAAGACCTTGTTGAAATGATAACAGACGCTTCACCCAACGAACTGCCGTGCTTTTGTTCACTGCTAGGTATCCGTAGGCATTCTGCCATCGCCTATGTGTATCTGCGATGCTCTGGTTTTCCGCCAAGGAAAATCAATAATAGCTCTCTGCTTGTATCACATCTCGGTCACAGAAGTCATCTTGAAGGACACGTGTAACAGCGTCACCTATCGGAACTTCATGAAATTATTAGGGAACTGAGGCGGGAATATTCCACGATGTACGACAGCAAATTACGAAAGTTCCTGGCAGATTAAAACTGTGTGCCGGGCCGAGACTCGAACTCGGGACCTTTCCCTTCCGCGGGCAAGTGCTCTACCAACTGAGCTACCCAAGCACGACATACGCCCCGTCCTCACAGCCTTACTTCTGCCAGTACCTCGTCTCCTACCTTCCAAACTTTACAGAAGCTCTCCTGCGAACCTTGCAAAACTAGCAGTCCTGAAAGAAAGGATATTGCGGAGACATGGCTTAGCGACAGCCTGGGGGATGTTTCCAGAACGAGATTTTCACTCTGCAGCGGAGTATGCGCTGATATGAAATTTGCGGATATTTTCAACCGAAATGGCCAGGAAAAGAATGTGTTGCATTACTCATTGAATGCTCCTCGTATCTACCCCAGCCATATGGTTCGAAAAAAAAAAAGAGCTATTAGTGTTCGACGGCCTGTTGACAGTGAAGTCTGGAAATGGAGCCCAATCTCGTATTGTTGTAGAAAGCGAAGGGTGCGTCTCAACATTCGCCTTCAGCCATGTAAGGAGCCTGAATGGTGATTCAAAATCCGGTACTCGAAAATACAAGTACAGTGGTATAGCCACTGTACAACTACGCTCCTGAACAGGTGAGGGCCGGCCGGAGTGGCCGTGCGGTTCTAGGCGCTACAGTCTGGAACCGAGCGACCGCTACGGTCGCAGGTTCGAATCCTGCCTCGGGTATGGATGTGTTTGATGTCCTTATGTTAGTTAGGTTTAATTAGTTCTAAGTTCTAAGCGACTGATGACCTCAGAATTTAAGTCGCATAGTGCTCAGAGCCATTTGATCCATTTTTTTTTTTTTTTTTTTTTTTTTTTTTGAACAGGTGAGAATAAATGTCTGTGTGGTACAGCGGCATGCTAACAATGAATTCAGCTATCAGATTCCTGTCAGTAGCGTATTCTACGTTAATTTTATATGTTCGCGAACACCTTTAAACACTTTCATAGGGTTTATTTCAACTTTCGTAATATTAACAGTCCACTGGTGAAGCAATTAAAGTTAATTAAGGTTAGTACATTCAGTTTAACTGTTCTCTCTGAAACAAATGGTCTGTTTTCGGGTCATGCGTGTGTAAAATATGAGATGCACAGCGAAGTGAAACGAAAAGAACTGCTCTCCCCATATTTTCGGTTCTACTTTGGGATTCCGGCTCCACTATTCTGAAACAAGGAACGTGGCTGCAATGGAATGCCATAGCGCTTATATTGTTGGATTATGTAACGAACTGCAGCAGTTTGCATTACACAGAAGAGTAATAGCAAGAAGTAAGGAACTGCAGTGCCTCCCACCCTTCCCCACTCACCCTCCCGCACCCAGGGAGTGAGCAACTGCTGCAGTAAGTACGGCGCCACCTCGGCATCCTCAACTAAGCCTTAGGCTCTCAGAAGCGTCTGCACGTAGACCTGCTGCAAAATCTAGCGACCCTGAGGATACTTCTAACAAACGGCTACAGACAACATTAACGGCGCAACTTAGGCCAGCGATATACTTTACTTTCTTTAAATTTTTCTCAGTATTTCTAAGAGCCTCAAGCAGTATTCCATTTTTTTCAACTCTGTTATAGATTCTTGGTTTCTACACAGGTAGCCTACGTAATGTCCTTAATGGTACGAGCTAGATTTCCGTCTTTCACAATTCATACGATTTTGTTCAGAACATACGTTCTTCATCAGTGTAAATGGATCGAAAAAGATACAAACGGGAATACTAGATTACGCACCCCTCTAGGATCAGTACTAAAGCCACTTTTTGACAGTAAACATCTCTGAGCGCCAGACCGCAAATTAAGATCCGAACAGCAATTTATTGAGGACTGAGCCAACAAATAAGAGCTTAATGTGAACCCTACTTAATCGTATTCATTCACTAGCTCACACTTCCATGAATTTCTTCTCTAAATCTTACACTACACGTAATCCTTGTGATTTTCACAGAGATGTACTATATTCCAGGCAACCGACTATGGAGCATCTCCCCATTAACATTAAAGACGTTACACGTGTTCAGAGATTCAGACGTAAGCATATCTTATGCTCAACATAACTTTACCTCTACGTTTACTTCTCATAGAGTCTAATTACACCACAGTGTGGAGTGGTTCTAAGTGATACCGAAAGTCTTCCACACGTTTAAATTGTCTATCAGCTTTTCCTCTTTTCTTCCATCCTACACGAATGATTTTTTTCTGTATTAGTTTCTACAATACAAATCAAGAACGTACTCTCACGAGTCGTTATTAATTATCAATACATAGTTTATATTTCTACCTCATCAAATGTAAAGTGTTTTGTCCCACCTAACAACGGGCTTATGACGTCAGGAGACTGAGCTGTTGCGGGACATGAACGCTTCCCAACATGTTCAGTGTCTTATGTAGTCCACGACCACCTTAACCCACAGCAGGGAAAATAAGTTGCTACATCATACGACCTGAGTATTTCTAGTTTATATGATCAGGAGTGTATAAAAGCGTTGCTTTTAGGCCTAAAATCGCCAGCATAGACTGAAGGCAATGTCCTGTTAACGTAGTCGTCCTTCCCTGAAACTGTCGCTTGCCGTCTGTACCATTTGGTTGCAGTTGGTGCAGGTAATTCCAGAGATAACACTTTTTAGTCTGGATGTTCTAGCCTACCTGTTAATTTTTCCCCCAAGATTTTTCGCTCCCATTTTTAAGAACCTGTTTCGCGTAGCTAAAAGCCCAATTATTTATTTTTTTCTCTGTATCATGATAATTAGTGCACTTTTCTCTTTAATTTCCTTTAGTATTTTTCGTTAGCTTTTCTTTCAATCTAAACTGTTTTCTGTCTTTCCTCCACATAAGCATCTCTATTGCTTTTATATTTGTTTTTCTCTTGTTTTCCCAGTGTCCACCTTTCACACCTATAGTTTAAACTGCAACAAATAAACGTCTTTATGAATTTCTTTCTTATTTCTCTATTAAAGTGATTGTTTGTTCATAATTTACTCTTATTTTTGAAGCCTTGTTTACTCATAGCAATTCTTCTTTTACTATCCATTGTACTTCAGTTGTCATCTGTAACTGTGCTTCCCAAGTAGCAAAATCCATTCACTTGCGTAAGCATTTCTTGCCTTTACACGTCTGCTCGATTTATCTTCCGCCATTAATTTAGTCTTGTCTGTGTTTAGTTTGTTTGTGATTATGAAAGACGTTAGACAATTTTTTTTCAGATTCTGTTAAAATTACTGTATCATCATAAAATCGAATAAAATGTATTTGTTTACCACTGATCTGTTGCCTTTGGTGCTGTCCGTTATTTCTATTACACTTTCTGCGAATAAATAGGGACAGAAAGGAGATCCACGGTTTATCATAGCCTCTTTCGTAGCTTTATTCACACATATTTCGTATGGATTGAGAATCCGTCTCTCATCTCTCCAGTCTGTTTCAGTTTTATTCAGTTTTCCAGACAGCATCTTCCAGTCCATTCTATTAAAAGCCTTTTATAGATCTATGAATGTAACATACATTTTTCTGTTCATCACTAATCACCTTTCTAAGTCCATTCGTAATGCCATTATAGTTTACATGGTTTCTTTTCCTTCACAAATACAAATCTTTTTGCCCTAAATGTTGGTCAACAATTTTTGAAGCATGGCTTAATAATGCCAATGCTATACAGTTTTTAGTAATCATTAGCATTTCCTTTCTTTGGTATGGTAGTTATTTAAATTTTTATTAATTCCATTGGTTTTTCATCCTCATAGCAGATACAGTATGCCACAGCAGACAACTTGTAAATTTCTTCTTTCGCCTGATTTCCAGAGTCCTTTAATAATTCAGCAGAGATGTCTGTTCCAGTCGCTTTGTTGTTACTCGAGCTGGTTAAAGCTTTGTTAAAATCTAATCTGGTAATCTATGGTTCTATGAATACAATTTCCATTGTGCTTATGTAATCAGAATCATCTCTGGTAACTTTCTTTTTCATCACATAGTTCTTATTATATTATTTGCATCTATTTGCCAGTTTTTTAGTTTCAAATACAATCTTGCCTTCCTTATTTTCAAATATGTTGCTGCAAATTCTGTGTTTAAAGCGTAGTCCAATTTCTGAGTTGATTTTGTCCGTTTTCTTTTTTTATGTCTTCTTCTGTCTACCCACTTTTTTGTTTCATCCATTTATCTTGTTCTATGCGGCACATTTTTCTTTATTGGTCAAAGTCTATATTTCTCAACCATTTTCGTTACTTTATAAGATCTGGTATTTCTTGTGTCATCCAAGGATTTCTTGACTTTGATTTCTTCTTTCCTAACACATTCTGTGCTCCTTCAGTGATAAAAGTCCTTACTTTCTCCTATCTTCGTTTTCGGATAAATATTCTGTCTCTACTCTAAATTTCTCTTGTGTCTTCATTTTTTAGTCTCTCTATACTTTATAATGTCTTGGTCTCCAGGAGTTATGGTGGAACATTAGGAAACAGTGGTTTTCGTAAGCCCACGCATACGGACCGATGTCTTCGTGCACCAAATTGTCATCCATCGAACCAACTAGCATTTCCGGAAAGTAGCGTAAAGTTTAACTTGTTGTTTCAGAAACTTTGCACATTTGTTTTTGTTTACACACAGTTGCGTATAGGCCAAATTTGTGTAACCATATTTTCGTGTTTATCTGTAATTTAACTGACTTATTCTTAATAAATTATTACGTTTATCATGAGTGAAAAGTGCTTGACTTGCCGTAGAATTGTTAGGTCGGGGCTTTGGTGTGATGGGTGCTGTAGTTTTTTCCATGTGGGTGACTGTAGTGGCGTGGGAATAGGGGAAGTAAATGAGACTCATCAGTGGTTTTGTAGGATTTGTAGTAGAGATAGGAAGATACTGGAACAGGAGGGGAAAATTGCTGCCCTTCAGGCTGAGTTAGACAAGGCCAGGGGAGATCTTGACAGGTTAAGGAGGGAGAAGGGTAAAGAGAGGTGGGAAGTGGCAACAGGCAACAGGAGGAACAGGCCTAGAACTTTGTCTGACAGCTTTATGGTGAATGTGGAAAATAGATTTGACCTGTTGCTTCAGTTAGAAGCTGGTGAGCCTCAAGCAGTTACAGGTGTAGACAGGGCACAACAAACTTTCAGCAGCAAATTGAAAAGTAAGAATGTAGGGAAATCAGTAAAGAGAAAGAAAGTGTTGTTGTTAGGTAGTTCCCATGGAAGAGGTGTTGGCCAACTCTTGCAGGATGAACTAGGATCAGAATACCAGGTCACCAATTTTTTTAAACCTAGTGCTGGTCTGGAGCAGGTGACAGAGGATTTAGGATCACTTTGCAAAGATTTCACTAAGGAAGACACCGTGGTTATAGTGGGTGGGGCAGGTAACAGTATTGACAGAGATCCTGGGTACAGCATAGAGTGTGACCTGGCGAAGATTGCATCAGCATCGAGGCATACCAGTGTTGAGTTTGTATCTGTTCTTGGGCGCCATGACCGACCTCATTTGAACTCTTCTGTCAAGAGAGTTAATTTGGAGCTGGAACGGCTGCTCATGTCGGGTGCGGGGTCACACATTGGTGTGGTTCATGTTGATTCTGTCAGTAGGTGGGATTATACTAGGCATGGCCTTCACCTCAACAGGAAGGGGAAGGGTAAATTGGCTGGGGAAATAGCAGGAAAGTTAAAGGGGGGAGGCACTGTCATGAGTGGTAAAATACCAGTGGTTATAGGATTCAGAAAAGACCCTTTTTTAGGGTAGGGAGGACAGAAAGAAAACAAATTTTAAGAGAGGTTAGAACTGAGACAAACCTTCAGTTTGAGAAAGAAATCAAAAAACATAATTCCAGCTTATTACATCAACATAAACAGCCATTGGTTAAGAATTTTCAACTGTCAGCAGATATTTTAACTCCATCCAATTTTAAGTCAGTCAATGTGAAATGTCAGCTATCTTTATTGCATCAAAATATTCGAGGACTGAGAAATAAAATTAATGAATTAACTATCTGCATAGATGAATTAGAGTCTTCAAACCCAGCTGACATAATCTGCCTCTCTGAACATCATGTGACCACTGGTATAGAACTTTTAAGTGTTACAGGGTTTAGGTTAGCATCTCACTATTGTAGATCAGAAATGGAGAAAGGAGGAGTTGCCACATTCATCAGGAACTGTCATAAATTTAAGAACATAGACATTCATAAATTTTGCCTAGAACAGCATATGGAAGCATGTGCAACAGAATTAGATTTTCACAAAAAATCTTTCATAATATTAAGTGTATATCGAGCACCTGCAGGTAACTTTAATCTGTTTGTAAACCACCTTGAAGCTGTACTGGCCCATTTAACAACCAAAAACAAAGAAATAGTGGTTGCTGGTGATTTCAATGTAGATTTCCTTAAAGACTCTCCCAATAAGAACCTATTTGAGTTAGTAACACTATCATTCAACTTAATTCCCACAGTAAAGTTCCCCACTAGGATAACCACTTGCTCACAAACAGCCATTGATAATATCTTTATAGAAAAGTCAAATGAACAAAATTATATTACAAAACCAATAGTCAATGGCCTCTCAGACCATGACATGCAGTTCCTTCTGTTAAATGTTAATACTGAACAGGATATAAAATCTGTTAAATCTGAGCTCAAGAGGGTAATCAGTAAGCCAAAAATTGATTATTTTAGGACACTCCTCAGAGACATTCACTGGACTGATGTTTACAGTGCTCATGGCATGAATGAAAAATATAACATTTTTGCTAATAAAGTGCTTACCTTATTTGAACACTGCTTTCCCCCAAAACTTACCAAGGTTAGAGCAAAGTCTACAAAGAAGCCATGGATTACTCGAGGAATAGGGGTATCTTGTAAAACAAAAAGAAAACTGTATCTGTCAATCCGAAACATTTCCAATGTTGATGCTATAGCACATTATAAGAAATACTGCAAAATATTAAAGACTGTAATACGGATGTCAAAGCAAATATATTACAAGGAAAAGATAGTCATATCAGATAACAAAATAAAGACAATATGGGATATAGTGAAGGAGGAGACCGGTAGAACCAGACATGAAGAGGAACAAATAGCATTAAGAGTAAATGATGCATTGGTGACAGATGTGTATAGTGTTGCAGAACTTTTTAACAAACATTTTATAACTGTTACTGAAAAGATGGGGTTGTCAGGTTCGGTAGATGCTGCTATGGATTGCCTTAGACCAGACATTTCAAGTAACTTCCATAATATGAATTTGACCCTCACTACCCCAACAGAAATAATGTCCATCATAAAATCTTTAAAATCAAAAACATCTAGTGGGTATGATGAAATATCAACAAAGTTAATTAAAGAATGTGATTCTGAGCTAAGTAACATATTAAGCTATCTGTGTAACCAGTCGTTTATCAGTGGAATATTTCCCGAATGGCTGAAATATGCTGAAGTTAAGCCACTGTTTAAGAAGGGAGATAAAGAAATAGCATCAAATTTCCGTCCAATTTCACTGTTGCCAGCATTCTCAAAAATTTTCGAAAAAGTAATGTACAGTCGTCTTTATAACCATCTTATCTCAAATAACATACTGTCAAAGTCACAGTTTGGATTTCTAAAAGGTTCTGATATTGAGAAGGCTATCTACACTTACAGTGAAAATGTACTTAATTCATTAGACAAAAAATTGCAGGCAACTGGTATATTTTGTGATCTGTCAAAGGCATTTGACTGTCTAAATCACAATATCCTTTTAAGTAAACTAGAATATTATAGTGTAACAGGAAATGCTGCAAAATGGTTCAAATCTTATATCTCTGGCAGGAAACAAAGGGTGTTATTAGGAAAGAGACATGTATCAAGCTATCAGGCATCATCCAACTGGGAACTAATTACATGTGGGGTCCCACAAGGTTCCATTTTGGGGCCGTTACTTTTTCTTGTGTATATCAATGACCTTTCATCAGTAACATTACCAGATGCCAAGTTTGTTTTGTTTGCTGATGATACAAACATTGCAATAAATAGCAAATCAAGTGTAGTCTTAGAAAGATCAGCCAATAAAATATTTGTAGACATTAATCACTGGTTCCTAGCCAATTCTTTGTCACTAAACTTTGAAAAAACACACTATATGCAGTTCAGAACTTGTAAGGGGTGTCCCAAGAGTATATGTCTAACATATGATGACAAGAAGATAGAAGAAGTGGACGGTGTTAAATTCTTGGGATTACAGCTTGATAATAAATTCAACTGGGAGGAGCACACCACAGAACTGCTGAAGCGTCTTAACAAATCTCTGTTTGCAATGCGAATTTTGTCAGACATAGGAGATATAAAAATGAAAAAGCTGGCATACTATGCTTACTTTCATTCCATAATGTCATATGGGATTATTTTCTGGGGTAATTCATCAAGCCAAGCTAAAGTTTTCCGGGCACAAAAACGTGCAGTAAGAATTATATGTGGTGTGAACTCAAGAACATCCTGCAGAAGCCTGTTTAGGGAACTAGGGATACTAACTACAGCTTCCCAATATATTTATTCCTTAATGAAATTTGTCATTAAAAATATATCACTTTTTCAAACCAACAGCTCAATTCATGGAATCAATACTAGAAATAAGAATAATCTTCACAAGGATTTAAAGTCACTTAGTCTTGTACAAAAAGGTGTGCATTATTCAGGAACACACATTTTCAATAACTTGCCAGCAGCCATAAAAAGCTTAACAACCAATGAAATTCAGTTTAAGAGAAGCCTAAAGGATTTATTGGTGGCCAACTCCTTCTACTCCATTGATGAATTTCTGAGGAAAACCAACTGATTTGTATATAAGTACAACATAACTTCTGCACAATTTCAGTGCAGTAATGTGTTCACTGAAAATTTGTGTGTGTGTGTGTGTGTGTGTGTGTGTGTGTGTGTGTGTGTGTGTGTAAGTATAATCTAACTTCTGCACCATTTCAGTACAGTAATGTGTTCATTGTAAATAAGTATTACAGTAGTTGTATTACATGTTTCTTACCTTATAAATAAATATAAAACTTTTTTATTTTAAATTCAGTGCAATAGTATTTGTAAAATGACTCTTAGTGTTCATTAAAAAATGACGATCATTCCACTTGGGACCTGTGGAATGGTACATTAGCTTATTTGTTTTAGTTTAAATATTTGTCATGTATTGTTGTTTTTCTGACATGTTCCACATCCTGGAGGACCTCCTCACTACGGATCAATTGGAATGAAAGTAAATCTAATCTAATCTAATCTAACGCAAAGGCTTCCTACGTACATTGCTAAAAAGAGCTTATGCCGTCTCAGATGCAGATAGTTTGACACGAGAACTGGATGGAACAGAATGGTTATACCGACAATCAGATCCGTTGTGCTCTACGGATTGCACATTCGTGGGAACCAGCACAAGTTAGAAACAAGTCAGTGGCGTTCCTACCTTTTGCGGGAAGCATATCTTCATAAGTTGGAAGAATTTTAAAGAGATTTGATATTAAAAGTGTATTCCGTCCACCACCTAAGACTATAACACTGTTTGGCTCAGTGAGGGATGATTTGGGTCTGAGGAAGCCTGGTGTCTACAAAATTCTCTTCCATTGCGGGAAAGCCTTTACTGGACAAACGATTTTACGGTCCAGCATTGATGCGTGTAGCACAATCGCCACACGCGTTTATTTCATCCGAAAAAAATCTGCGGTTGCCTAACATTGTATTGCTGAAGCACATAAAATGTCGTATGATGAGGCACAAGGGTTCCCCCCCCCCCCTCTCCACCCGTCGTATTGTTGCGAGTATGTAGTGACAGAAGCTATTGAAATCCGGCTATCTGGCAGTGTTATAAACAGAGACATGGGGTTTAAAATGGTTCAAATGGCTCTGAGCACTATGGGACTTAACATCTGTGGTCATCAGTCCCCTAGAACTTCGAACTACTTAAATGTAACTAACCTAAGAGCATCACACACATCCATGCCCGAGGAAGGATTCGAACCTACGACCTAGCGGTCACGCGGTTCCAGACTGAAGCGCCTAGAACCGCACGGCCACACCGGCCGGCTAGAGATAAGGGGTATTCTTAGTAAGAGTTGGAACCCTTTTTGTCTAACATTAAAAAAAACAACGGTCTTTGTTTCGGTTATCAAAAGGTGCCAACAATGTTTGATATCGATTTATCGTTTCCGTGAGTTTTCACCGCCAGTGTGCTGTCGTCCTTTGCAGTTACGTTCGCTCACGCGCGGTGGACCCATTGGCGGCATATAAAGGAGCCGCCGCTGCGGTTTGATTTCAGTGCCGGGGAGTGGTTTGCCGAAATATTGTGACAAGATGTCGTTATCTTCCAGCTGCAGACCCGATGTGAATGTCATCAGTTAAAAGTTTATGGAGCTACAACAAATGTATAATTGAAAATGTCATATCGACATGGGGCACTTTATATGTTGAAAAACGTCGAGGTAGGGTATTGTAAAGTCTTGCATTGTAGAGATAATTTCTGCAATTTTTGGCTCATGTGTTTACGAGACATGGACTAGATAAATTAGCACGTGTGTTTGAATAAACTACCATTCAATTTATACATATTGTGCTATGTTCCTAAGCAGATAAAATTTATACGTGATAGTCTGATTAATTTCCTCCAGTTTATGCAGGTTCTCAAACCATTGTGTATATCTAAGTATTTCTACATGAGACCGTTTCCTGCATGGTGTCCCGCAACGTAATTAATAAGAACAGATATGAATCAGTGCAACAGAAAATCTAAAGAAAAAGTCAGCTGTCACGTCTTTTAATATTCCAAAATCGTATTTTTTTTATTTTTGCGTATAGTGTACGGTTTCATTTTTGTGCTGATTTGGCGAAAAATGTTGTAAATATTTTACTTGTCTACAAAAATCCGAAGGGCTTTCAAAGAACCATTGAAAATATTCATACGCAAGCAGGTAGTGCAAATCTCTTACCGTTTCACTGTAACGATTTCGTAGTTCCAAATGCGTTGTTTTTTCGTGACACTTTGCGCTTCTACATTGACACTGTGACGTAAGTTATTATAACAGACATTCGACAAGATGAATAAGTACAACAGAAAAAGTAAAAAAAGTATTGTTGGCTGTCACTTCTTATCTCATCCAAGTTACCCGAGAAAACGTAAATGAAGTAGAGTCTGAGCTGTGATACTGCGGCGAAAAAGCACAGTACCATTGCTCTGTACAACTTTTAGCCAACTTCAGTTCTTGGTATGAAATCGTTAACTTGTTTGTAAAAAGCATATAGAAAGCTTCACGGTACTTGTGAAGGTCACCTACTTGTAGCTGCGAAGTAATAACTTTCAAAACACGCTATACGGGCTAAAATGCGTCGTCCCAAGATCACGTGACATGAGTTAGAGGAGATATTGAGGGCAGAATTCTCTTTCTGCGCATCCGAATGCTCACTCCAAAAATAATTATACTCTGTGTGAGGTGTAAGTCAAGAGTATCAGTCCTTTGGAATACGACCTAGCGGTACTTCCTATTTCCTCGATTCATCGACATAATCTGACCTATATTCCAACGCATCAGAGATTACGTGACCAGATTTCCACCTCATGTTACAACAGGTAAACGAAGTCTGCGTTTGTGTCAGTCTGCATTATTTGAAGATTAGAGAACAGTTTTACTTGCCTGCGTAGAGCTCTTCAGAATCGTACTTCTAGCGAAAATGGTCAGCAACTTAACTAGCATGGTTTAATGGACGTCTTCATGTATAGTGTCCTGTAACCTCAGAGTGATATGATAATCTTCGAGGTGTTGACCTGTCTACAGCATCATGAAAGTTGCGTATTCAATGCAAGGATGGAAGAAGGAGCAGGTTGAAAATTGAGAGAGGGATATGGGATTTCTGTCTCGTTCGCACTGTAGAAATCATACTTTCTCTCTGAAATCAGCAGTTTTTGTGACACGGCCTGAATAACGCAGCGTCACATTACTTTCGACGTTCCTAGTTTTTTACTCAAACCACGGTATAAATCAGCCTGAAGCTCTGAAGAGACAGACACTTCTATAGAATACTAACAAGCAACACAAATCCTTGTGATGTGACTGTTTGTTTTATCGTAAAAATAGACAGTGTTTAGACACAGAAGAGAAAGCACGCGTCTCTTTCTCGTCAACGGAAAGATAAAACGAGAATAAATTTTAAGAGCGCCTCAGCTCGCTACTGTTTACCGACAGGTTAATTCTTCGAGGAAGGTCTTTGTATCTCAGAATATCTCGAGACATCCACATGAGTGTCTTAGGACGATGATAACCGCATTCTCCGCCTTCCCTAAACACTGCTGGTAAACGTTCCCTGCTGTTTATTTCGTGACACGTCTGATCATATTCGAAAACTTGCATATACATGAAAATATAACTGCTGCATATAATTTCAAGTCTCTCAACTTATTAGGTGCTTATTGACACAGAAAATATAAATCGAAGCTTTTGTGGCTATTACGTCGTCACGTCTTCGATGTCAGTGAATGCACCGTGAAACGTAAGGCTCACTGCGAACCCTCTTACTTAGACAAAAGCACCAACTCTTTGTCAGGAAACGGTTCACCTTCGAGTGTACTCGCGCCGTGGCAAATCAGTGAAGCTAGAGATTATCGCACAGTTGAGGATGAGATTATTTCAAAATTCGGCTGTACAGGGCAGTTGCCATGACCGTTGTAGTAGGGTTGTAAATTTAAAATTGATTAATTGTAATTGAAATATTTTGAAAACTTAACACTACGAAATTCATGCCCCTGCCAAAGCAGAAAACCCCGTCGTTAGTACACATCAGTTGTCAAAATTCGAAGGGTGAAAGAAAAGTCAAATATTAAATGTTGCGTTCACAATGTCATTAGTCTCAACAAACTCTTTAGATACTACAGGACAGTTCAGATGGTTGTCGCACAAAACTTAGTATCAGAACACATTTGGTAATCTTAAACATGCGTACATCTGACCTTGCAGGCTATATTAATTGTGTCAACCCTGTTTGTACGAGGCTACATAGTCTCGATAAATTATTCGAAGGAAAATTGTGTCCATTATAGGATGTAAAATCTTCCGGTTTTTTCTCTTTTTTCATTATCGAGCACCTCATTAGCATCTCCATGCAACATCTCGCATGAAATGTAACATATAATCCATCATGCCACATGTGGAACCACAGAAACCACAAACAAACGTTAGCTACATTTGTGTTGGACACCAGCAACAGAGACTGTAAAACATCTTGAAGAACCACGTACAATACAACTTAAGGACGAGCTTGATATCAGTCCACTGGAGAACCTTATTTCATAATACGTCAACCTCAATTTATGCACGCGTTACACCCACGCGCAGACTTAACACTGTCAATTATTAAAGCCTTAAAGATCTACTTGCTACCTGAATATCGTTCCTCCATACTGAAATCGCTGAATGCTTTATTATAAAGAATTCCATGTTGTCAGTTACATATCGCATAAACGAGTAGATGCAAGGTGATACCAATGTCAGAATCGCCAGCTCTTTAAGTACAGGGATACATGAAGCTCGTAAATTAAAACCACGTAGAATTTTGATGTAGCGTTTTTGAGCTAAACATATTCATTGTACCTGAATACTGCCTGTTAACAGTAAAATGGTGTACACAGGTAACCAGGGTGAGCAAAAATAGGGAGCAATACCAAGGAATCGAGTTCATCGTGTAAAAGGAAGTAAGATGAAAAGGCAAGACCAAACCAAGGACTTGTGATTGGCGAAAGGAGATTGGGTGGGAAAAACCCGACCCAAAAAGAAACTCAGACCTATTGAAAAACTAATCACCAAAAATACTAATGCTACCAGTTTATAGTAGGTAACAAGTACCTACAATGTACTGAACAAAGATAGTGTAGTTTGTATGACATCGTACCGTCATATAGGTAACGTAAATATAAATGCGAATACTTTTGCTAAATTTTATAGTTTTTTTGTGTTGGCTGGTAACCTGATGTGGAAATCAAGAAGCCATTGGAAGCTTTTATATGCCAGAGTGATCTGGCATTTTGCATTTCAAGAAGAAAGGCGGCGAACTGAGAATATTTTTGAGTTTACACAAGTAATGGCTCTGGAAAAACTCGTTATGAGTCACTATTCCGTTACGTACTGTGGCTTTGCTCGAACTGATGCCAAATTGATACATTTGTCTATGAGGCGGGGCAGAATGAGAATTCGATTCGTGAAGATAATATCAAAATGAGGTCAGAAGTGCTTAATTTTTGATCTACAAGAAATGAGGTTATGGTATCTTATGTTAAGTCAAACACTCATGCAGGGACGAACTATGTAAATTTTTAGAACAACGTATGATTATTTTCATGACACCTTACAAATGGATATGAACTCTGATGAACATTTAAAATAACTCCAGGAATGATCCCAAATAATGAAATTTTGCATATTGCGCTTATACAGTTAAATGATCAATTTGTGGGGGTATAGGGTTCAAAATTTAGTACAAAAATCTCCCGCCTCTGGCAGCAACCGTAACTTGGCTGGACATAGAGTCTAACTAAGTTTGGATGACAGATAGGACACGTAATTCCATGCTGCTTCAGCTCTATACCAGCGTTCATCAGTCGTAGTGGCTGGCAAGTGGTGAAGCAGCCTATGACAGCATGCTCGTAGTAGTTGTGAGATTTGGAGCATGTGGTGGGCAGTGCAACAGCAGAACTACTGCAGTGCGTATTACCAGCTGTGGGAATCAGATATGATCGTTTTATGTACCTAATGGGGCCCCTTATCATCACGCCTCGAGTTGTAAAACAACCATAGTTTACTGTAGACTGTCATAAGTAAGCATAAGCTACGGACGTTTTCCTAGTAGCTTTGGTCAGTTAAGATAACACCCGCATTACCTATATGTTACCTGTGTTGCATACCTTTAGAGCATTACATCATATCCATCGCTTTGATTGCCTATGTGGTCAGTATCTTACTGGATTACCCGAGAAACCGAAAGTGGTGAACTGTCTAGAAACTAAATGAGAATGTACAGAGGACTGCGTAACCTACGGATATTTTTGTTCAGCACAGTTATCATCCAGTCCGTTACTTAAGAATAAATGGTATTTATAGCAAAATTGAAACGGTCGATGTTTAATTCACTTTTTATCCGAAAATTTTTGATTTGTAACCGAAACAGCGGGATGTTGTCGTGAAAATATGCGGATTTATCATGCAGCGCTAGAAAACGCAATTTCATAAAAATAAATAAGTAAATAAATAAACAAAATTTAAAATAAAAAGCAAAACAAAAATATATCAGACATCGCTTTAATGGTTCTTCAAGGTTATGTAAAACATGTTTTTGTTATTCATAAACTATTTTCTCGTTTATTAATAATAAAATTAAATTCTTGCCTTTGATCATGATGATGTACCCTCTATTGGGTACAAAATAACAACAATAAATAAAGAGATATTTTTATGTTAGTGCATGTAAACTGTTCCTGCATCGACAGTAATTTCTCAAGTTACATAAAAATACATAATTTACGCAAGCAACTAAAATTTCATTACGTGTACATGGTGTCCATCCTGTCGGACATGTCGAAAAGAACGGAGACCGTTTTGGTCCTGCAGCCACAATGAATCAAGATGCAACGGAACTAGAGACATTAGCTGCATTGATTTACATCAGGGTGGCAAGTTGAAAATTCGTGCCGGACTGGGATTCGAGCCCAAAGCTCCTGCTTACTAGGACGTTGTGCTGACCACTGCACCATCCATACACCATGGTCGCCACAACCGCACGGAACACCTTAGCATGCCTCCCGTCAGATCCAAATTTTCAACTCGTACCACACAATACTGATGTAGTTCCCCTGCCTATTAGCGACACCTCGCCGATTCCCGTAAGAGTTCGAGCACAGTCTGCATACGCACTGAATGGATCATTGGCCGTCAGTGCAGATGTAGATTAACACCAAGCTCGAACTTTTGCGGGAATTGGTGAGATGCTGCGAGTAATTGGGCTAATGAACAGGAGCTCTACATCAGTAGTGTGTGGTTTAATTTGACAATTTGGGTCTAATGGGAGGCGTACTAGAGTAGTCTGTGTGCTTTTGATGACTATTGTGTCTGGATGGCGTAGTGGTCAGCGCAACGTCTTACTAAGCAGGATATCTCGGTTTGAATCCCAATGTGAAATGCTGCTAGTAATGAGCAGGGGCTCTACATCAATAGTGTGTGGTTTAAGCTGAAAATCTGGATCCGACGGGAGGCGTGCAGTTGTGGTGACAACTGCGTCTGAGTGTTGTAGTGGTCAGCCAACTTCCTAGCAAGTAAGAGGAAAATTCGAATCCTGGTCCGGCACAAAATTTCCAACTTGCCCCACTGATATAAAGCAATGCACACAGGCAGCTGAAGTAGTGTATTCCTTTTTTTCTCGATTTATAAGGGCCTGCAAGACCAAAATGGTGTCGTTTCTTTTGGAAACGTCCAAAGGAAGAGTCACCACACATATAATTAAGGCGTGATCCCTTCAGTTCGAACGCACAAAAAGGTCTAACTCTTATGGGAATCACTAGATGCCACAAGTAATGAGGTTAATGAGCAGGGGAATCAGTAGCGTGTGGTGTAAGATGAAACATTGCGCCTGATGGGAGGCATTCTAGGGTAGTTCGGGCAGTTGTGGTGACTCCTGGGTCTGGATGGCATAGTAGTCAGTGCAACTGCTTAGTAAGTAGGGGACTCGGGTTTGAATCCCGGTTCTGCACAAATTTTCCTTTTGATATAAATCAATGCTCACTGGCAGCTAATGTATTTAATTATTTGGTGTCCTAATTTTTATTACCTACAAAACAGAAATCTCATTTTATGAGGACATAAAATACACAATGGACTGACACCGACTGATGTGTGCTTTAATTATGTGCCAAAGAAAGAACCAAAAGGACAAACAAGGAGAAGTCGTCGAATCCCAGTTTCTCTCATATGTATAAATTATGACTATTTTCTACCAATAACACCGGTAATTCAACCATTTACTACACCTTACTTTATATATGTCAACATCTACATCTACAATCCTTACGTGCAAATCAAACTTACATGCCTAGCAGAGGTTTCGTCGAAGCAACATCACAATAATTCTCTTTTATTCCCCCTCGAACGCTCTCTGTGTGAGCTCTGATACCTCATACGTTATTATGATGGTCGTTTTCCCTGTGTAGGTCGGCATCAACAAAATATTTTTGTATTTGGCGGAGAAAGTTGGTGGTTGAAATTTCCTGAGAAGATCCTGCCGCAACGAGATGACATTCACCCCAAGTCCTGTATCGTGTCCGTGAAACTCTCTCCCCTATTCCTCGATAATACAGGGTGTCACACTGAAACCTCCCTGATTTCAAAGACCCAGGCAAAAAAAAAAAAAAAAAAACACAGTAGATACGACAATGAAAAAGTACCACATTGTAGAGCATCTCAAAGAATTTATTTATCATCACTACACC
Source organism: Schistocerca americana (assembly GCF_021461395.2). NCBI lineage: Eukaryota > Metazoa > Arthropoda > Insecta > Orthoptera > Acrididae > Schistocerca > Schistocerca americana. Next base: position 465,443,006 of record NC_060124.1, on the reverse strand, counting down.
TCTACATGTGAATCATTTGTAGCATGAAGAATATCGAGTCTATATTCAATTTCTTGCCAAGTTCTTGCAATTGCATTATTGATACGATGTCGCAACGTAGGAATGTCGTTCACTTTGGTCACATACATGCGGTCACTCACGAATCCCCACATGAAGAGATCAACCGTCGTAATGTCGGGTGAACGTGGTGGCCAGGCAACGGGTCCTCCGCGTCCGATCCAACGATTGGGGAATTTCCTATCCAGGAACTTGCGAACAGCCGTTGACCAATGTGGCGGAGCTCCATCTTCTTGAAAAATGATGTTGGGTTGCAGGTCTTGTATCTGAGGGTAATCAAACTGTTCCAGCATGTCCAGATACACTGACCCACTCACGCAAAGAAGAACGGTCCTACAATCCTGTCGCGAATTATCCCGCACCAGATGTTTAGTTTATGGCTATCACGAACATGTTCAATGACAATGTGTGGATTTTGCGAACCCCAAATCCGAACATTATGCCTGTTAACCATTTGTGTTAGATTAAAGGGTGCCTCATCTGAGAATAAATATCTTTCCAGGAAGCTGGCATCCATATCAATACGCTGCAGCATATCCACAGCAAATTGTTGTCGGCGTGGTTTGTCGTTTGGCGTCAGATGTGGCAGAATTTGCACTTTGTAAGCACACACACGAAGACCCTGGTGAACTACACGATGCAATGTTGATCAAGGTACATCAAGTTGCATAGGTGCTTGACGAATTGACTTACGTGGGCTTCTGAGAAACGTTTGTCTGATGTCCTCCACTGTCTCTTCTGAAACTAAGTAACGTGCACTGCCAGAATATTTGTGAACACTTCCTGTTGCCAAAAACTTCCTTTACCATTTCTTAATTGTTTTCACATCAGGTGGATCACATTTATACACACGACGATAAGTTCTTGGCAGGGTAATAGGCGATTTTGTTTCTGCAAACCACACTACTGCTTGTGCGCGCTGCTGTGGAATCGCCATTTTCGCTTCATGCGATCATGCTGCACTCTGGAGACAATACTTGGCACTTCTGACGCGGGAATATAAATTCTTTCAGATGCTCTACAATGTGGTGCATTTTTCACTGTCATATCTACTATGGTTTTCTCTCCTGGGTCCTTGAAATCAGGGAGGTTTGAATAGGGCATCCCGTACAAAATGTGCTGCCCGTCTTTGAACTTTCTCGAAGTACTCCGATAATCCTATCTGGTAATGATCCCACACAGCGAAGCAGTACTCCGAAAGACGACGGACAAGCGTAGTGAATGCATTCTCTTTAGTAGTTGCATTTCCTAAGCATTCTGCCAACAAAACGCAGCCTTTAGTTCTCCTTCCCCACAACATTTTTTATGTGTTCTTTCTAATTTAAGTTGTTCGTGATCGTAATTTCTAGGTGGTGTACCAAAACCTCTCCAATCACGCCTGCTGCTACTCCTGTATAACAAACACAATCTCGCATCGTTTGTTCTCCATTGTCTTCAGACACATATACTTCCATTATGAAGGTGTACGAAGAAATAGGACTCATCTGAAAAGACGGGATCCACTCATATGTCGATGCGCACTTGCCCTGCTACGTCGTCAGGGAAACCAGCTACCATGGTAGCCGTGCTGATTGTTCGTGGCACTCTAGACGTCGTCGTACTGTTCCTGTGGGTACGCGTCTTGCTGCAGACATACCCACTCTCTAATTAGTACAGTCTTGTAGGATCAAGTAAACAAAATATACTATCGGGTCATCATGAGGCTGCTGAGATCCTGCATGGCGTTGAGTATGGCCCTCCAGAAAACAATGATTCCGTCATAGCAGGACAGTTTGAAGACCATAATCAAATCGTGTAGGAATAATGTGGAACAATAAACGGCAGTCCCTATACACCACGATGTCGCTGCTGTCCAGTATCGATGTGTATCTGTAAATGTTTCTCCTTCCGTGTTGTGACGTTCCATTGGGAATTCGGGTTTTATACTGACTGTGTTTTGCAATCCACATAAAAAAACTACCCCTGTTGGCAAAGAAGTTCAGTAACGTATATTCTCTGCTTCCGTCCAATCTCGGTACTCCCCTCTTGCTCAACTAACAGGTTCATTTTCTTCCCAACATGACATGAGAGAGAAAAAAGTTGGTAGCAGAACAGCAGTGATTAATTTCTTCAGTCTGAAATAATATCACGCTAATCATCACCAATGTGTCAAAAAAATGTAAATCTCAAAAATTCATCCCTGTCGTAAAATATACTTAAACCCTTCCAAAAGCCATCATTTTCTATTTAAAATATTCTGTAACTACTTCCTTTATCTTCCCAGCTTATAAAAATAAAATATATCACTTGGTAAAGAACGTGCTTCTTCTTATAAATACACTACTGGCCATTAAAATTGCTACACCACGAAGATGACGTGCTACTGACGCGAAATTTAACAGACACGAAGAAGATGCTGTGATATGCAAGTGATTAGCGTTTCAGAGTATTCACACAAGGTTGGCTTCGATGACGACACCTACAACGTGCTGACATGAGGAAAGTTTCTAACTGATTTCTCATAAACAAACAGCAGTTGACCGGCGTTGACTGGTGAAACGTTGTTGTGATGCCTCGTGTAAGGAGGAGAAATGCGTACCATCAAGTTTCCGACTTTGATAAAGGTCGGATTGTAGCCTATCGCGATTGCGGTTTATCGTATCGCGACATTGCTGCTCGCGTTGGTCGAGATTCAATGGCTGTTAGCAGAATATGGAATCGGTGGGTTCAGGAGGGTAATAGGGAACGCCGTGCGGGATCCCAATGGCCTCGTATCACTAGCAGTCGAGATGACAGGCATCTTATCCGTATGGCTGTAACGGATCGTGCAACCACGCCTCGATCCCTGAGTCAACAGATGGGGACGTTTGCAAGACAACAACCATCTGCACGAACAGTCTGACGACGTTTGCAGCAGCATGGACTATCAGCTCGGAGACCATGGCTGCGGTTACTCTTGACGCTGCATCACAGACAGGAGCGCCTGCGAAGGTGTACTCAACGACGAACCTGGGTGCACCAATGGCAAAACGTCATTTTCTCGGATGAACCCAGGTTCTGTTTACAGCATGATGATGGTCGCATCCATGTTTGGCGACATTGCGGTGAACGCACATTGGAAGCGTATATTCGTCATCGCCATACTGGCGTGTCACCTGGCGTGATGGTATGGGGTGCCATTGGTTACACGACTCGGACACCTCTTGTTCGCATTGACGGCACTTCGAACAGAGGACGTTACATTTCAGATGTGTTACGACCGGTGGCTCTACGCTTCATTCGATCCCTGCGAATCCATACATTTCAGCAGGATAATGGACGACCGCATGTTGCACGCCCTGTACGGGCGTTTCTAGATACAGAAAATGTTCGACTTCTGTCCTGACCAGCACATTCTCCAGATCTCTCACCATTTGAAAACGTCTGGGCAATGGTGGCCGAGCAACTGGCCCGTCACAATACGCCAGTCACTACTCTTGATGAACTGTGGTATCGTGTTGAAGCTGCATGGCAGCTGTACCTGTACACCTCATCCAAGCTCTGTTTGACTCTATGCCCAGGCGTATCAAGGCCGTTATTACGGCCAGAGGTGGTTATTCTTGGTACTGATTTCTCAGGATCTATGCACCCACATTGCTTGAAAATGTAATCACATGTCAGTTCTAGTATAATATATTTGTCCAATGAATACCCGTTTATCATCTGCATTTCTTCTTGGTGTAGCAATTTTAATGGCCAGTAGTGCAATTTCTATGTCCTCAGATATTATTTAAATGTACATAAATGAGCACCTGCAACTGGCACTTAACATTAACTTTCATTCACCACGTTTACATGCGACATATTCTTCCGGAAATAGGCACAATCTCTATTTCTCTTCAGCTAGACGACGTATAAACAGCTTCAGTCTAATATTTATAGTTATCCTTCACTGTAGAAAAAGTTACTCCGCTCATATTAGCCGAAAATTTTCAAGAACGATACGAAACCTGACAGCCCAAGCACGTTTCAAAACAGGCTCCGTTTACATGAGCGGGAATATCGATTGCGAAATTGGAAAACCGGCACCCAGAAGCGGATTTCTAGAATCCATTTCGAAATGTTTACATGAGCACCCAAAGGCGGTATTGGGAAATCGGTTTACGAAATCCGATTTTGGAAGCCCCACGTAAACAGGGTGATTCACTTTGACGTAAAGGTTACTGTATCTCCACCGCATCTCATTAATAACTGAATCAGTTTCATATATTAGGAAATACGAATTTATACAACTTCGTTAACGCCTCTATAATTTCTCATGCTTTACAGGGTAACGCTCGTTTCACATTAATTCCTGCAAGGGTGACGTCATTTTGACGTCAGGTACAATATCGACGACCGCATGATCGGCTATCGACTTTCGTTAGCATCTCACAAGATTTCATGGGCGCATACCGGAGATTTACAAAAATACGCCACTCTTTGAATGATTTATTACAATTATTGCTATAATGAAATGTCGCTTAGTGATTTATCGACAGTTAACGCCTTCATGTTCGCCGTTCGAGGTCTCGCTGTAGCGTTTTCCCTTCCCGAGCACGAGATCCAGGGTTCGACCCCCATGGGGGTCATGGATTTTCACCTGCCTCCAAGTGACTGCGTACTGTTGTGTCTTCATAATCATCATTCATCCTCAGTACAGTCGGACGAACGCAACGGCATACCACCTCCACAAGGGCCTTGCTGAGTACGGCGGTGCGGGTCTCCCGCATCGTTCCCCTACGCTCTGTCAAGAAACATGGGATTTCATTTCAATTTCCCAATGCCTTCATATAAGAGTGAGTGAGTTATTAGCGTCAATAATCTACAAAGTAAGACGGAACCGTATTTGTTTTATAATTTTCTTTATGCCGTTTCAGTGTAGAGGAGCACTGAAAATTTATCACAAACGCATCACCATTGTCCTTAAATGACGTATCAACGACACAGACCTTCAAGATGGAACGTGATAACCAAAACCAGAGCTAAACATCACGTGGTTAACTTCTACAGTAATGAATAACTTCGTGGTTTCTGGAGTCGAAAGTTCTTGGCTCTCATGTCAAAAATGGTTCAAACGGCTCTAAGCACAATGGGACTTAAGATCTCAGTTCATCATTCCGCTAGACTTAGAACTACTTAAACCCAACTAACCTAAGGATATCACACACATCCATGCCCGAGGCAGGATTCGAACCTGCGACCGTAGCAGCAGCGCGGTTCTGGACTGAAGCGCCTTGAACCGCTCGCCACAGCGGCCGGCTTTCTCATGTCATTGCATGAATTTTTTTCCTTCATGTTAGCGTTGTTAACGCGTTCTGTCACCTTCTTATGAATGTTATACAAGTACGTTCTGCAATATTGGATGTTATTTACTTTCAGACTGATCTGAGAACGAAAGATGAAACAAATATTTAGCAATTTCCTAGTATGTGGCTAGGCAGGAACCTAAGGCATCTTAAATTATTGCGACTAAATCGAGCACGAATAAAATTCATATTCCTCCTTCTCACAAATATTTGGCTCCTTATTTTCGAATATGTGCCGCCTTTCGAGTGTTCGTTTAGGCAGAAATCTAAGAGGACATCTTAAAGTGCTGGGGGTGAAACAAGGAGTATAAACATTCATATTCTTCGTTGTCACAAATATTTCGCTGTTTATTTACGAATGTTTGGAGTTTTCCGAGTATGTGGTTAGACACGAATCTAAGAGTACAGCTTTAATTGCTGCGACTAAAAAAAAATACGACAAAACTTGTATTTTTTCGTCTCACACATATTTTTCTCTATATTTCCAAATATGTAGTGACTTCGGAGTGTGTGGTCAGGCAGCAGCGTATGAGGACAGCTTAAATTGCTGCGAGTGATTCGTGAAGCACTAATATTCATATTTTTCCATGTCACAAAGATGAAAGCCGATCATGCGGCTGTCGATATTGCGGACCCAATATACGGACCCTGCAAAGAACTTGTGACGTCACACTAGTCGGCTACTCCGCCACACTTCGCGAACGCTCGGCTCCTTGACGAGCTCTTGGGAAATCAATCTGCAATTGAAAAAGTACCGACTAAAAGTCTTAACTTTGTCGTATGCTGTTAAGAGCCTGCATTTGAACATGCAATCAATAATTACTGAACTCTTCTGAAATAGTTACTACCCCTCCCCCCTCCCCCCCCCCCCCCCCCTCCCGCCGCATCCCTGAGACGGCTGCTTGCACTCGTACTACCTGTAGTATCACGTGCTGCGACGTACGCACCGCTGCCTGTCTTTCCCGTGAGCCTCGCGATATTGCGGGAATTGCTGAAAGTCGAGCATTACCCGCTTTAACAATTACCGGAGATTACAGAATAATACGTGAGTCATTCTCTGAAGAGCGAAGGCTTTCGACGCATTGCAGTTGGTGACAAGGAACTCAGTCTACAGAGGCTTCACGCATTCTCCCGGTGGTCCGTTATTAGATGAAAGAAAATAAAAGACAGTTCTTTGTATTTACATAAGAAACGTGCATATAGCTCAAAAATTCGAACATACGTTTGGTCAGCTGCTGCGAAAAATCTATGTCGTATATAAGCTTGTCACACCACACTTCATACACGAGGCATTACACGATCGTCTCACAAACAAACAACATCCGTTTGTGTCCTCTGAATGAGTATTCATAATCACCCTCATTTGAAGAATATAGACTGCGTTACTCAAGCACACTTCGTTTGGTTGAACTTAAATGCTAATTATGTGCGTATCCAAGCACGTAGTGCACTTCAGACAAGTTTCCCATTTATTGCATGCTTCCTTCATCGTGTAGCAGTCATAATGGTGAGAAGAGTACGTCATGCACTGTGGCGTGGCTGATAATTTGGATTTTTATGTTCGTGCGAACTTGCTGAACATTCTCCTGGCTGGAAGCAAGCTGAAGTGGACCACTTGCTTGGTATTCGCGCTCACCTTAATTGAGCCCATAGGATGGCCTTCTATCGAGTTACATCTTATTAACAACATCATGAATCATTTCTCTTTGCGTCGGTTATGGAAGCAGGTGTATCCGAGACGACGACAAGTTTTTACAGTACTTCTTTAAAGTCAGTACCGCTATTAGACTGTTGTTTATTTACAGTGTCACATTTATACTTACACAATCATGAGTTCGGCTTCGAAGTGTCATTATCAAGTGTTTTAAGTGTTATAAATTGTCATCTTAGGCAACTGCCATCTTAGGCAATATATAACACTTAAAACACTTGATACTGGTACTTCGAATCCGAAATCATGATTGTGTAAGTGTAAATGTAACACTGTAAAAAAACAAGTCTAATGGTAGTAGTGAATTTTAAGAAATATATTATGACTGTGGCCCTGCATTAGCAAAAAATTATTTTTGCAGTGCGTTGCAAGTCAGTCATAAAGCGAAGCAGAGAACAAAAATTTAATTTGTGAATAAAACTGTCTGAATGACTTAATTTCTGTCTTTATTTATACCACCGTTTAGGCTATTGCCGTCATCAGTTCAAAATTATAACTTGTAAAGCAAGGTACAGAGTCACTATAAACTTCACTATCAATAAAACCTAAACCTAATGGTCTTAGGTTTCATTGATACTGTCGCTAAACCTTGTTATAAATAAAGACATATATTTAACCGTCTAGAGAGTTTTATGCACAAAATACTCACAGTGGTCGTGGACTCATACAGGTAAGTTATTTATTAGTAAGATGACGAATATAATGAAGAGTTACTTCTACTTACAATGCGTGACAGTTACCTAACTTAGTACTTCGTATGAGCTTCTCTACTTTACACGATAAACTGTTCCGAAATATTAGCCGCGCGGTCTGGGGTGCCTTGCGACGTTTCGTGCGGCTCCCCCCGGTGGAGATTCGAGTACTCCCTGGGCCATGGGTGTGTGTGTTGTCCCTAGCGTAAGTTAGCTTAAGTAGTGTGTAAGCCTAGGGACCGATGACATCAGCAGCTTGCTCCCATAGGAATTTACCACCACCACCTAAAGTATTACCCATTACAGGATGTCTCCAAAAGAATGACCCGATTTTAATTAGTAATAATATTGAGACAAATGTCTTTAGGTAACTGAAACAGCGCTAGATGTAATCGGCATGGTTAAGAGTTTCAGAAAAAAATCCGATAGATGTCGCTACGAGCGCTGACCTGGAGCATGCAGCCAGTCTCGCGTAATATGGCGTCCGCGCAGCAAAAGGCGTATTGTGTTACTGAATTTAGTCGTACTCAATCAGTGATCGCAGTTCAGCGGGCGTTCCACATTCGATTTTGTGCTAAACCACCATCAGCAAAGAACATTCCACGGTGGTATAAACAGTTTGAAGAAACTGGGTGCGTCTGTAAAGGGAAAAGTCCTGGCCGGCCACGTGTTACTAAACAAACAGTGGAACAAATCCGACGAGCATTTGAGCGGAGCCCCCGCAAGTCTACGCCTCGTGACTCTGACAGTTTCATCTATCAGCAAGATGGAGCACCACCGCACTGGCACAACAACGTGCGCATTTTCCTCAATGCCAACGTGCCTCAACGTTAGATAGGGTGTACAGGACCGCGAGACCTGGCTTTACACTCTTGGCCTCCTAGGTCCCCTGACTTAACACAATGTGATTTCTTCCTGTGGGGATATGTTAAACAATGTGTTTATGTTCCTTCCTTACCTCGTGACACTGATGAACTAAAAACCAGAATATCTGCTGCTGCAGCTTCAATGATAGAAGGCACCTTACGCTCAGTTTGAGATGAATTCGGCTTTCAGCTATATGTTGTCCGTGCAACCAATGGAGGACATATTGAACATTTATGATGGATTTTTATAAACTTCTGTCTTTTCAGAGTAATTTAGTACGCAATTTGTTGCTGTTAAGCCATTCTTCCTCTTAAATAATTCTATTTAAAATCTGGTCATTCTTTTTGGGGCACCCTGTATTTTAAATGTGTCCTCTAATGTTCCAGAACTACATTAACGAGGCAAGCATAAAACCCCACAAAATTATCCCCTTTTCGCAGAAACATTTCCATTAGCTATGTGGCGTGTATCATAGCGAAGCTATTTGTTTGCTGATCACACGATTTATTTTCAAATTTTTGACAGGATGTTAGCTTCCGAACTGGTGTGGGAAATTTCAAATTTCTAACTTGCGATGCTGTAGTATGCTCTGTAGGGATTTTCATTTATTGGGAAGTCACCTTTCGTTAATGAAGGAAGACAGGGAATTTATTCCATTATAGCACCGTGCAAAAAATCGTCTAGAATATTCTTTCAGTCCAGCAGCTAGTCCTTTCGTTTCTATCGGATTCCGATTTGGAACATTCATTTGTCGTCCGCTTAGCTATTCAGGCTATTGTAACTTGGTTTTTACCGCGGGCGAGGAAAGCTAATGAAGCTATGGGTATTACCGTTAAACCTGCGTGCATTTAGTCTGTAATTGTGACCAGGCGACGCTGTGTGTGAATGCGGTCCGCCGCTGCCGCTCCAGTAACTGATATTTACGGTTTCATGCGGTGACTTAATGGTCCACAGGGCTGCTACTATTCAGGGCTGTAAGGGCGGTGAGAGCGCGCTAGTACAGATTTAAAACGACGGGATTGTAGTTCCGAAGGGCCGTCACGTATTGTAAATAGTTCACAGCGAAATCTTTTTTCTAGAGTTGCCTGAAATTACTAAATACGAATTTCACTGTGGCCCCGTAAAGAAGAGAATTCCTGAAACATCCCCCGCCACTATCGAAATGCTGATTATGTCCCATTCCTAAGAGGAACATTTTCGAATATTTGGACGTAAACGTGCACAATTTTTTGAATACCGTATAATAATCACTGTCAGTGCTACCGCTATTTAATATCGCTTTTTTTAGCCTTACGTTGCCAGTTGAGAAGCAACTTGAATACAAAGTAGCCGCACAATGTGTAATAACCCACTAACCCGACAACGGCGGGGACAGTGGCGTGCTGAACCCACGCTTCTCAAATCATATCTCGAAAACATCATTGTCTGAGGATAACAAGACGGCTGGTGTGGCCGAGCGGTTCTTGACGCTTCAGTCTGGAACCGCGCGACCGCTACGGTTGCAGTTTCGAATTCTGCCTCGGGCATGGAAGTGTGTGATGTCCTTAGGTTATTTAGGTTTAATTAGTTCTAAAGTTCTAGGGGACTGATGACCTCAGATGTTAAGTCCCATAGTGCTCAGAGCCATTTGAACCTTTTTTTTTCTTTTTTTTTTTTTTTTTGAGGATGACACGGCGGACGGTTGGCCACAACAGCCCACTTATGGCAGAATCGGCGGTGCTTTGCGATTCCTTTTATGAAGTTGGCCAGTGGACTGTTTTCCGCTTCCAATGAATATGTAAGAGTGCCCTATCTACTAAGGCCAAGTTCTTTGGTAATCCTGAGACGATCGCGGGGTATTGCAGTCACGCACAATGCGGGACTTTCATTGATCTTGTGTATGTACTCAGTGCGTCGTGGAGGCAGAACTTAGTTTGTCACGTGGAGCAGTAATCAGTATGAAATAGGATGCCAGTGTAAGCTATGAGTGAACTGACGCATTGCAATCTACCAAGAACATTAATTAACCAGTAAATGCCCAATTTTTAACGAATTAAACTCCCATACACAAAACAGCTAATAGCTTCAATCGTCTGATTATTTTTACAAATGAGTTAATGTGTTAAATATTTGACATTGAGCATGAAAGGCTGAAAAAATTTATTAAAGGTTTGAAACTGTGCTTAGCGTTTGTTGAAGTCGCCCAGTACCCTTATGAAACACTGGCTGTTTATTATCTAGTTAATTTGCGGTACATTTTAAGCAAGAGGAAGTTTTTCACTCACCTCAATGTTTATGATCTTATATCTCCTGTTTACAGCGTGTTTCAAAAATGACCGGTATATTTGAAACGGCAATAAAAACTAAACGAGCAGCGATAGAAATACACCGTTTGTTGCAATATGCTTGGGAAAACAGTACATTTTCAGGCAGACAAACTTTCGAAATTACAGTAGTTACAATTTTCAACAACAGATGGCGCTGCAAGTGATGTGAAAGATATAGAAGACAACGCAGTCTGTGGGTGCGCCATTCTGTACATCGTCTTTCTGCTATAAGCGTGTGCTGTTCACAACGTGCAAGTGTGCTGTAGACAACATGGTTTATTCCTTAGAACAGAGGATTTTTCTGGTGTTGGAATTCCACCGCCTAGAACACAGTGTTGTTGCAACAAGACGAAGTTTTCAACGGAGGTTTAATGTAACCAAAGGACCGAAAAGCGATACAATAAAGGATCTGTTTGAAAAATTTCAACGGACTGGGAACGTGACGGATGAACGTGCTGGAAAGGTAGGGCGACCGCGTACGGCAACCACAGAGGGCAACGCGCAGCTAGTGCAGCAGGTGATCCAACAGCGGCCTCGGGTTTCCGTTCGCCGTGTTGCAGCTGTGGTCCAAATGACGCCAACGTCCACGTATCGTCTCATGCGCCAGAGTTTACACATCTATCCATGCAAAATTCAAACGCGGCAACCCCTCAGCGCCACTACCATTGCTGCACGAGAGACATTCGCTAACGATATAGTGCACAGGATTGATGACGGCGATATGCATGTGGGCAGCATTTGGTTTACTGACGAAGCTTATTTTTACCTGGACGGCTTCGTCAATAAACAGAACTGGCGCATATGGGGAACCGAAAAGCCCCATGTTGCAGTCCCATCGTCCCTGCATCCTCCAAAAGTACTGATTTGGGCCGCCATTTCTTCCAAAGGAATCATTGGCCCATTTTTCAGATCCGAAACAATTACTGCATCACGCTACCTGGACATTCTTCGTGAATTTGTGGCGGTACAAACTGCCTTAGACGACACTGCGAACACCTCGTGGTTTATGCAAGATGGTGCCCGGCCACATCGCACGGCCGACGTCTTTAATTTCCTGAATGAATATTTCGATGATCGTGTGATTGCTTTGGGCTATCCGAAACATACAGGAGGCGGCGTGGATTGGCCTCCCTATTCGCCAGACATGAACCCCTGTGACTTCTTTCTGTGGGGACACTTGAAAGACCAGGTGTACCGCCAGAATCCAGAAACAATTGAACAGCTGAAGCGGTACATCTCATCTGCACGTGAAGCCATTCCGCCAGACACGTTGTCAAAGGTTTCGGGTAGTTTCATTCAGAGACTACGCCATATTACTGCTACGCATGGTGGATATGTGGAAAATATCGTACTATAGAGTTTCCCAGACCGCAGCGCCATCTGTTGTTGAAAATTGTAACTACTGTAATTTCGAAAGTTTGTCTGCCTGAAAATGTACTGTTGTCCCAAGCATATTGCAACAAATGGTGTATTTCTATCGCTGCTCGTTTAGTTTTTATTGCCATTTCAAATATACTGGTCATTTTTGAAACACCCTGTATGTGTGGTACAATTATAGAACTTTGCAGCTACATTCTGAGATACATCATGTAGATACTGCAAGCAAAGTACACTGCGAATAGAGTTAGTCGTGAAGATGTAATAAATTAGAGCTTCATGTCTGATGTTGAAGTTTTACTGCGCGCCATTTTAACAGAAGCTAGTTTATCACGCGTTAAATGCCCTATGAGATGTGCCGTACAATGATATAATTTGGAAGCACATTCACTGGTACACTATGTGATCAAAAGTATCCGGACACCACCAGAAATATATGTTTTTCATATTAGGTGAATTGTGCTGCCATCTACTGCAAGGTACTCCAACTCAGCGTCTCAGCGACCTCAGTCGTCGTTAGACATCGTGAGAGAGCAGATAGGGCGCTCCGCGGAACCCACGGACTTCGAACGTGGTCAGGTGATTGGGTGTCACTTGTGTCATACGTCTGTACCCGAGGTTTCCATACCCCTAAACATCCCCAGGTCCACTGCTTCCGATGTGAAGTGGGAACGTGAAAGGATACGTACAGCACAAAAGCGTACAGGCCGACCTCGTCTGTTGACTGACGGAGACCGCCGACAGTTGAAGAGGGTCGTAATGTGTAATAGGCAGACATCTATCCAGACAATCACACAGGAATTCCAAACTGCGTCAGGATACACTGCAAGTACTATGACAGTTAGGCGGGAGATGAAAAATCTTGGACGTCATGATCGAGCGGCTGCTCATAAGCCACACATCACGCCGGTAAATGCCTCGCTTAGTGTAAGGAGCGTAAACATTGGACGACTGAACAGTGAAAAAACGTTGTGTGGAGTGACGAATCACGGTACACAATGTGGCGTTCCGATGGCAGGGTGTGGGTATGGCGCATGCCCGGTGAACGTCATCTGCGACCGTGTGTAGTGCCAACAGTAAAATTCGGAGGCGGTGGTGTTATTGTGTGGTGGTGTTTTCCATGGAGGGAGCTTGCGACCCCTTGTTGTTTTGCGTGGAACTATCACAGCATAGGCCTACATTTATCTTTTAAGCACTTCCTCGCTTCCCGCTGTTGAAGAGCAATTCGAGGATGGCGATTGCATCTTTCAACATTATCGAGCACCTGTTCATAATTCACGGTCTGTGGCGGAGTGGTTACACGACAATAACATCCCTGTAATGGTCTGGCCTGCACAGAGTCCTGACCCGAATCCTACAGAACGCCTTTGGGATGTTTTGGAACTCCGACTTCGTGCCAGCCCTCACCGACCGACATCGATACCTCTCCTCAGTGCAGCACTCCGTGAAGAATGGTCTGCCATTCCCCAAGAAACCTTCCAGCACCTGATTCAACGTATGCCTGCGAGAGTGGAAGCTGTCATCAAGGCTAAGGGTGGCGCAACACAAAACTGAATTCCAGCATTACCGATGGAGGGTGCCACGAACTTTTAAGACATTTTCAGTCAGGTGTCCGGATACTTTTGATCACATAGTGTATATGTGGGTTATGTCTGCTAACTTTGTTGCTAATAGGAACGGCAGTAGAGAAGTGATCAGCTAAAAATTCATGTCTGATGCTGAAGTTTTACTGCATGAACAGCGAAAAATGTGCTAAGCAATAAACATATATCCTCTCACAGTTTTCGGGGAGGGTGAGGCGGGGGATGAAGGCTGCGATAAAAAGTCGTGGAGTTCTGAAACCATGTGTAACTATTCTTGGAAGTCGCTAAGTGGTTTCATACACTGGTTCAATGAGGACTACACATTTGGGCGCGGTCAGTTAAGCTGCCTCAAGACAAAAGTAAAGATTGTAGTTGTACTACTTGCCTTATTTCATTGAAACTTTTAACGTAATATTGTATTTCGTAACAAGCAGATAATGACACCATTTTAAATTTTTAAATTTGATCAATAATTACGCGAAATGTTGAAAATCAATTGTTTTGCCCCTGAAAGCCGTTGGCTACGCAACCTGTAACTGAGGTTGGTTCATGGTGCTAGGATACTCGCTTAGGGGCATACAGGATGTCCCATATTAGGCTGGTACGCCTGGGATACCGGTTAGTCATCTCTAGTCGAATTGCTTGTGAAGTGGCAACACTGCAATTTGTTGTAAAGTTGAGTGCAGCTGCGTGTTCGTTCGCAGGTGTTGTCAGAAACTCGAATTGCTCAGTTTTTACAGAATTGTGGCGATCTCCTTAGAACAGTGAACTGATATTGTGGAGTGTTACATGAAGATAGACTCGATCAAGATACGTAAAGAGATGTTTCAACCGAGGTATCCTGGTAGAAAATTCCCCACGACCAGCACAATTCAAGACCTGTACTAGAAATGGACGGTTCTTCAGAATGTGCAGAGGAACAGGCGACCAACAGTGACCATCGTTAAAAGTCTAGATGTAATTCGCATGGACATTACGAGAAGTCCCCACAAGTCCGTAATAAGATTATCGCAGCAGGTTGATGTATATCGTACATCGTGGCATCATGTAGTAAAATATATGGAATTAAAAGCCTGTGGTGTACAAGAGTTGAACTCTGAGGATGAGGGCAATGAGTTCGTTATTTTAACTCGCTGTTAACAATCAATTGCTAGCGGTTTCTTGGACAACTTACTTGGCTTCATGTCGGATGTGGTACGGTTCTATTTATCACGTTATGCAAATTTTGGGAGCAGATACTGGTCGCTGAGCAACCCACATGTCTGCATGAAGAACCTTTCCATTCAGAGAAGATTGGTGTTTGGTGTGCATTGTCCGGCATGTTACTACTGACCTTACATTTTTTCAGTTACACCTAAAACAGCGCTGGATACCCAGAGATCTTTTACTCTTTCTATACACAGTTAACAAATGCAGAGAAGCTGTACACAGTATTGCAAAAATACGGAACAACCGATTACACATCCAATCAAACTATGGCCCACATCACCACCATGTTCCCTGAACACAGAGTTGTCAGTAGAAACCTGACCACCGAAGTTCCCGGACTTGACGTCGTGTGATTCTTATTTATGGGACACACATAAAAGGAAAGTGTATGCTGATAATACTTCCATATTAGACGATCTTGAACGTAACATTACTAGAGAAATTAACAGTAGCAGGCCTACAGAATAACAGCGTGTTGCTGGTAGCGTCATCACATGAAGTCAGCGATGTCTGGGTTTCCATGGCCACTATTTCTAGCATCTGTTATAAATAGGTAACTACATGTTTTTTAACGTTACGATTATGTTAGTTAGTTCATTGTTACCTGAACTTCGGACGTGAGGTGTACCTGTTTTACGTTGGATACACTGTAGATATAATGTGTGTGAAGATATTGTAGTATGGAGCAGTTAAAGAAGTATTGTTCTGGTTAAACACGACTCACGTGTTTGCAATATCAGTTGCATATGTAGAATAAGAAACGGCAATGGCCAAATTCAAAGTATGAAGCAAATTTTGAAGATTTTCATGGACAACAATCAAGAACGACACTTCTTCTTCCTTTGTAGTTGTATTTGATAGCTGGATGCCCTTCCTCACAACTCCTCCCCCCCTCCCATTTCCGGTTTGGAATCTGTGTACCCCATCTGACTGCGTGTCGTGTTACCTCATGTTCAAGTGTAATAGCGTGTTCTAACTGTGTAGCTTACACACCGATAAGCCAAAACATTATGACCACCGCCAACCATGACGTTGGATGCCTCCTGGTGGCGCTGCAGGTGAATGACGCAATAACAAAAGTAGGTAATAAGAGCAGACAAGAACTTGGGACCACACTAGCGAAGATAAGGGGTGCGAATGGGAAAATCCTGTGAGATACGCCACTTTGACAAGGGGCAGATTATTATTATGCAGAGCCTCTGAATGAGTATCTCCGAAACGGCGTCGCTGGTCGAATGTTCACGTGCTACTGTCGTGAGCGTCTACAGAAGGAGCTAGAAGGACTGTGAAACTTCCACTAGGTGCTAAATTGTTGGATGTCCACGACTCTTCACAGAACGTAGTGATCGGAGTCTTGTCTGTTCTGTAATGTTGGATAGATGATGATTGTGGCATCTTGGGCGAAGAAGCACAATGCTGGAGCAAACACAAGTGTTTCTGAGCGTACCGTTCATCGTACATTGTCGGACATGGAGACCCACAGCAGACCACCCTTGCTTGTTCACATGTCGACCCAGCGAAACCCGAAATCGTCAGTTACGATT
Source organism: Schistocerca americana (assembly GCF_021461395.2). Classification (NCBI taxonomy): domain Eukaryota; kingdom Metazoa; phylum Arthropoda; class Insecta; order Orthoptera; family Acrididae; genus Schistocerca; species Schistocerca americana. The sequence goes on along the minus strand of NC_060124.1, from coordinate 465,426,354 downwards.
GTAGTGGACATGTGACCATCGGGATTCAATCGTCGAAAAGCTGAAACGTGTCGGCTCTTCAGGTGAATCGCATTTTTGCTACACTAGATCGATGGTGGTCTTCACAAACGTCGTCATCGAAGTGAACTGCGGCTCGGACCGTGCAAAGCACCACCTACGCTGGGTGGTGGGAGCATTATTTTGCTATGGGAGACTTTCTCCTGCGCTTGCATGGGACCTGCGTAGTAATCGGACGTAGGCTGACAGCTGCGATTCATTTGCATCCCTTAACGCTTGATGTCTTCTTTGACGGCGATGTCTCATTTCAACAGTTAATTTCTTGTTTATCGGAGTCATGACCGTGCTACAATAGTGAGAGGAACGTTAGAAGTGAACTCACGTTGATGTTTCGGCGACCAAATTCGCCGAAATAAATCGTACGGAACACGTCTGTGTCACTACATGGCGCCATCATCACGTACGCACATCAGTGGCCCGTTCTTTCCGCGAATTACATATGTACGTTCACATCTAATACCACATATCTCCACAAACCTACTAACAAACTGTCGGATCCCTGATACGCAGAATCAGTGATGTATTTTGTTCCAAAGAAGGACAAACAGGTTGTTAAGCAGGCTGTCATAGTGTTTTGGCTCATCAGTGTATCTTAGGCGGGACGTGGGTACCACCCTGCTATGTGTCTAGTCGGATGTAGGAAACCACCTAAAAATCACCTCCAGGATGATTGGCTCACCAGGCCTCATCGTTCGTCTGCGAAATGGATTCGATCCGTGGCTGGCTCGCCTCCATCAGTCTGGGAAGCGAGAGCGTTGTTTGTTATCCAGGCTGGTATTCACGTGAAACACTAACCATATATAAATGTGAATGTAACAATAGTGAAAACTGCGAGTGCATGTGATCAGAAATTGGTTAAAAAACAGTGATTATCTTTGTGTATTTTATTTATTGTGAATCATTAACTATACACGATACTATTGACTGCTGACGATTTGAATTAAAAACACGTAGTAATCAACGGGCCTTTAAGCCTAAACACGAACGTGAGATGACTTCAATCCTCATGATTACAACTCTTAATCAAGCTGTGGTTCAACATACATGACTTCCAGCCGTCGTCTAAATAAGTTATAATTTCCTTGATTAAACTTGCGACCGACAATATATCTGAAATACAGAACGACAGAGTGGACTGACTAGCCTTGCAGACGACATAGCAATAGTAAGTGAGACAGAAAAAGACGCGAAGACACAACTCGACAACTTAAGTAAGGTAGCCAGAAAGGTGGGACTGAGGATCGCCTATAACAAGACAAAGGCATTAAATACCACTGCAGACTGGAAAACACCGGAGGGCAATGTGCAAATGGTGGACAAATTTAAATGCCTCGGAGAATTTATAACATGAAGGGACAGAGAAAGGAGGGAATAACAGAGAGGATAGAGAAGATGAGGTCAGCCTTCTGTATGACGAGAGAGATATACAATAAAAAGAATATATCCACAGAGGCAAAGATAAGCCAGTACCAGGCAACAGTGAGGAATGCAGTATTATATGCTGCTGAGATTATGACACTAGGAAGAAATGGGGCAGAACAACTAGAGAAAATACTAGGTCCCAAAAAAGGTGGAGAGAGGTGGATGCGAACAACTATGGAAGAGTTGATTCGGAACATGAGAACAAGAGCAAGGTTTGCTGGACATGTAGTTAGGATGAGTAAGGACAGAATGACGAAGAGAGTGTGGGAAACAACAGGGAGGACAAGGGGAAAGCCAGGAACCAAGTAGGTTGTTGAACTTCGGAAGGACTGGTTGAAATTGGGGATCCAGGTCGAAGGAAAGGATAATTGGAGGAACAAATATACACCGACCAATATGCCGCAGATAAATGACAGAGAAGAATACAGGAAAAGATAAGAGACACTGAAGATCTCGGAAGAAGAGCGGGAGAGACGAAGAGAAAGAATGAAGAGGCTCTGGGAGAAGAAGAGGAAAATGCAGTCCACGAAGAGGCTACTTGTGGTCCTATAGAGGCCGTAATGTAAGAAGAAGAAGAAGAAGAACGACGGAGTAGGCTCAAAAATTCAAACTCGTGACAGTATTTTTGTTCGAGGAAAGCAACGTTCAAATTAGCTGGAAATCTTAAAATGTAAAAACCAAATGTTGGTGTTTTTTGAACTTACGTCAGTGACCAAAGCCGGCTTGAGTGGCCGAGCGGTTCTAGGCGCTACAGTCTGGAACCGCGCGACCGCTACGTTCGCAGGTTCGAATCCTGCCTCGGGCATGGATGTGTGTGATGTCCTTAGGTTAGTTCGGTTTAAGTAGTTGTAAGTTCTAGGGGACTGATGACCTCAGAAGTTAAGTCCCATAGTGCTCAGAGCCATTTGAACCATTTTTTTCAGTGACCAAAACTTGAATATGAACAATCCATGAAAGTATACGCTGATCAGCCGAAACATAATATCATCTATCTAATAGCCAGTGTGTCCACCTTCGGCAATGATAATAGTGGCGACACGTCGTGGCATGGAAGCAATGGGACCTCGGTAGGACGCTGGAAGGAGTTAGCACCACATCTGCACACACAAGTCACCTGATTCCCGTAAAATCTGGATAGGGAGACGATGAGCTCTGACTCCAAATTCAATCACATCCCAAATGTGATCAATCGGCTTCAGATCTGGGCTGTTCGGAGGAAAACACATCAACTGGAACTCGCCACTGTGTTCCTCGAACCACTCCATTACACTTCTGGCCTTGTGATACGGGGCACTATCTCGTTGAAGAGTGCCACTGCCGTAGGGAAGCATCATCGATCATCGTCATGGAGGGGTGTATGTGATCTGCAAACAGAGTACGATACTCCTTGGCCTCCTGCTTCGTGCCTTGCACGACTTGCACTGGACCCATGGATGCCCACACGAATGTTCCCTAGAGCACAATGGAGCCGCAGCCAGCTTGTCTCCGTCTCGCAGTACATGTGTCAAGGACCTGTTCTCTTGGAACGTGATGGATTCGCGCCCTCGCGTCGGCATGATGAAGAAGATATCGGGATTCATCCGACCATGCAACACTCTTCTACTGCGCCAACGTTCAGTGCCGATGGTCACGTGCCCATTTTAGTCGAACTTGCCTATGTAGTAGTGTTAAAATTGGCATATGCGTGGGTCGTCGGCTGCGGAAGCCTATCGTTAGGAGTATTCGGTGCACTGTGTGTTCAGTGCTCTACCCACTATTAAAGCCTGAGGTTCATGCCGCCATAGTTCCCAGCCTGTCCTGATTTACCAGTCTGCCCAGCCTACGACGTCCGACATCTGTAATGAGGTGTGACCGCCTAACCCCACAACGTCTGGTCATGGTTTCAACTTCGTTTCGCAACGTGTTCAAGATATTCACCAAAGCACTCCTCGAAGACCCGACAAGTCGTGCAGTTTCCTAAATGCTCGAGCCGATCGTCTGGGCCGTCACAGTCTGCCCTCACAAGGGGAGGCCGCCAATTGTGAAATTCAGATTCAATTCATACTGCGCATAATAAAAGCTCATGGCCACAGGTGTAACGTGGTAAAGCACCAAGATGCACTTCTCAGCCGTTGTCGAGAAAATCGTCAGTTAAAAGAAACCGTTGCGGCGAAATACTCTCTACGTTTAATAATTTTCTACAGCGTCGTGGCGCAGCGGTAAGCGCTCGGGTTCATAATCGGAAGGTCGCCGCATCGAATCTCGCGCCATGCAACTTTTTGTTTTATTATTAGTTTTTTGAAATTCAAATGTATATATACTATTAATGAATTGCTTATGCATGTTGGTGAAGGCGGATGGCTCTCCAATTGTACCGCCTCCATTTTTCCGTTTGTTTAACAGGGTGTACCAAAGTTCTCACGTTCGCATTGATTTTCGACGATGTTATAAGTTGCGCTAGGGCCGCATCTACCTTCTTTCGAAGTTAGCAGGCAACTACGCTGTTATGCGGCGGCTCGTTTCTGCCCATTCAACATCTGTCCTTCAAGTGTAACGAGCGAGTAACGGAGGTTATATTTCATACCTGCCACAGCAAATTTGTGTTCGTGGGGTCTCTATTCTAATTCGAACGTTTGACTTACGCTATACGTATTCGTTTCGGAATATCGTTTCTACGTCTTCCGTTAACTAAACGTGGTTAACATTATGAAGACAATTAATAACATTTGTGAAATACAACTTTGTTTGCGGAAAACATAATGATGTTCGAAGTCGCCAGTTTTTCCACGACAAACGACTTTCAACAACTTATTATATGCATAATTGTTGCAACTGATTGCCGGGAATATATATATATATATATATATATATATGTGTGTGTGTGTGTGTGTGTGTGTGTGTGTGTGTGTGTGTGTGTGTACACAGACATTTGAACTACAAAAAACAAATACTAAAAAAAAAAAAAGGTTGCACGGCGCGAGATTCGATCCGGCGACCTTCGGATTACGAACCCGAGCGCTTACCGCTGCGCCACGACGCTGTAGAAAATTATTAATCATAGAGATTATTTCACCGCAACGGTTTCTTTTAAATGTCGATTTTTCTCGACAACGGCTGAGATGTGCATCTTGGTGCTTTGCCACATTACACCTGTGGCCATGAGCTTTTATTATGCGCAGTATGAATCGAATCTGAATTTCACAATTGGCGGCCACCCCTTGTCAGTCAAACTCAGTTGGTTCGTGCGGCTTCCCCATTCTACATACGGACAGCACGCTCGCTGATACCACACGCGCCGTAATTCTGTCTGACTAGCTGTCATTCCTCGCCAGGTAACGCTGCTATGGCCTGGACTGGTATATCTACATCTACATCTACATCCATACTCCGCAAGCCACCTGACGGTGTGTGGCGGAGGGTACCTTCAGTAGCTCTATTGGTTCTCCCTTCTACGTGTGGGCTCTAATCTCTCTGATTTTATCCTCACAGTCTCTTCGCGAGATATACGTAGGAGGGAGCAATATACTGCTTGACTCCTCGGTAAAGGTATGTTCTCGAAACTTCAACAAAAGCCCGTGCCGAGCTACTGAGCGTCCCTCTTGCAGAGTCTTCCACTGGAGTTTATCTATCATCTCCGTAACGCTTTCGCGATTACTAAATGATCCTGTAACGGAGCGCGCTGCTCTCCGTTCGATCTTCTCTAACTCTTCTATGAACCCTATCTGGTACTGATCCCACACCGGTGAGCAGAATTCAAGAAGTGGGCGAAAAAGTATACCGTAACCTATTTCCTTTGTTTTCGGACTGCATTTCCTTAGGATTCTTCCAAGGAATCTCATGATGGCATCTGCTTTACCGACGATTAATTTTATATGGTCATTCAATTTTAAATCACTCCTAATGCCTACTCACAGATAATTTATGGAATTAACTGCTTCCAGTTGCTGACCTGCTATATTGTAGCTAAATGACAAAGGATCTTCCTTTCTGTGTATTCGCAGCACATTACACTTGTCTACATTGAGATTCAATTGCTATTCCCTGCACCATGCGTCAATTCGTTGCAGATCCACCTGCATTTCAGTACAATTTTCCATTGTTACAGCCTCTCGATATACTACGGCATCATCCGCAAAAAACCTCAATGAACTTCCGGCCTTGTGATATGGCGCATTATCTCGTTGATAATGATATACTCGTACATCGATTTTTGGTCGTTGGTCATAACGTGCTGGGCATATTGTGTTGCACCATCATTAAAAAACTAAAGTCTTCACTCTTAGTATTATAAAGTAGAAGAAGTGTATGGTGAAACTAATATTTCGTAATTGTGATATAAAGTGATGCAGGAAGAATGCAACTATACTGCAAATTAATGAGAGTGCTGTAAATTTCTGTATTGGCCGCTAGATGAAATGCCACTAGTTGAAAAACCAAATGACTTTATTTGACGCGTTTCGGGAGATACCCGTTATCCATAACGGTCATTTACGTATTCAGATACATAAAGACACGTTTTAACTGACACAGCTGTCTTGACATGGCAGCTCTGTCAGTTACAACATATATTTATGTACCTGAATGCCTAGTTAGATGATCATGACTGTCTGCTGATGGATATCTATCGACAAGCGACAAATAAAGTAATTGGTTTTTTAACTAATGGCATTTCATTTAGTGACCAACTCAGCAATTTTTCAGCACTCATATGAATGTAATATTCTCACTGAACTGCTCGCAGTTAATAATAGGAGTTTTGTAGAGAATATCACTCCAGGGTCTTAAACACGAGGTTAACTGGCTTCGATTCCCGATAAAGCTAGGGAGTTTTCTTTGGTGGGGAGACTGGAAGCCTCGTGAGGCCTACTGAGGAATTATTTGATCGAGTATTAATGGTTCCATGTCACTAAAACTGAAAACCGCCGGGAGAGCAGTGCGCTGACCACACTCCCGTCCAGACAACAATCAGTGAGGCCAGTGGCAGAGGATGACACGACGGTCGGTCGGTACCCATATGCCCAACACAGCCTAAGGGCACAGGTTACGTGGTACTCAACCTTAGCAATAATCAAATGTATTTAAGTTAGACAGCCGGCCGCGGTGGCCGTGCGGTTCTAGGCGCTTCAGTCCGGAACCGCGGGACTGCTACGGTCGCAGGGTCGAATCCTGCCTCGGGCGTGGATGTGTGTGATGTCCTTAGGTTAGTTAGGTTTAAGTAGTTCTAAGCTCTAGGGGACTGATGACCACAGCTGTTAAGTCCCATAGTGCTCAGAGCCATTTGAGCCATTTAAGTTAGACGAGTGCTGTATCTTTTGGTGAGAGCTCCCCTTTTTAAGAACTAGAAATTCTTTCACGAGATTCCTGTATATGTTCAAATATGAAAGGAAATTATATCGACGATTGTCAATAAAGTTTCACGGCTGTCAGTGATGTACTGACGTCGTCTGTAAAGGTACATTAATACCGTTCATTGTCTTTACTTGTATGTTCCTATACAAAAATAATTCACTTATTTCTATTAACTTGTTGCTTGTATGAGCTCACATGCGGCCAAGGTAAGAGACTTAAAGGATATGACTTTACCCACAGATAGGTTGAAAGCATTGGCTCCTTTAGTTGTAATGCCCTGGGTGAAAGAAAGTGAACTTGCAGAACAGTGTTCCGGTCTCGATTAAGGACAACAGAACAATGATCATGAGTTTCAAGTGGCGAGAGTAAAGATAATTTGGAACCGAACATGTGTCCTATTGAAATGTTGTGAAACAGGGAAAAATTGGATAATAGTTGGCTCTGAGCACTATGGGACTCAACTGCTGAGGTCATTAGTCCCCTAGAACTTAGAACTAGTTAAACCTAACTAACCTAAGGACATCACACACATCCATGCCTGAGGCAGGATTCGAACCTGCGACCGTAGCGGTCTCGCGGTTCCAGACTGCAGCGCCAGAACCGCGCGGCCACTTCGGCCGGCGGGATAATAGTTGCACCATCTCATTCATATTCCTATATATCTGAATCATCGTACTCCAGAATGTGAGCCAGAGCTTGACCACTACGCAGCCTTGCTCTACGCATTTCATTCACTGCCAGCACCATTTCTTGTTTGTTTATATATGACTACTGTTGTGTACCCAGGAAAAGACCACTACAAAGTCCCCAAGAGGCCACCGGCACACAGGCGCAACCACGAAAATTGTGTCTCTGTATGTGAAATAGCCTCAAGCTGGCACTCACAAACAGTGATCTCTTCCTGCATCTGCGCCACCTCCCTCAGTTCATCGTGTACATTTCAGCCCAAGGTGTTCAAATGGTTCAAATGGCTCTGAGCACTATGGGACTTAACTGCTGAGGTCATCAGTCTCCTAGAACTTACTTAAACCTACCTAACTTAAGGACATCACACACATCCAGGAGGCAGGATTCGAACCTGCGACGTAGCGGTCGGGCAGTTCCAGACTGTAGCGCCTAGAACCGCTGGGCCACTCCGGCCGGCCAGCCCATAGTGTGGACGGCCAGTAGGGTTCGCTGTCAACGTAGGACTTCATCACCTCTGCTTTTCACTGGCGCATCTGGCCAACCTTCTGCTGACAGGCACCAAACCAGGATGCACTGTGGACAGTCAGGAAATTCTGCACCAGCAATTAGACAGCCACGAGTCAGCAGTTAGTTTAGTTCAGTGCCTCCAGCCTAGTAACTACAGTGATCTGAAGATTACATTCCAATTTAGCAGTCGCTGTTTGTAGAGAACTTGGATCATTAACAGTCTGTACTATTACATTCAGCTATAGTTAGAAGACAAACTCCCAGGAGACAGGAAAATTACTTAGATTTCATTGTATGAAGTTTACAGTATCAGTTGCCACGCATCAAATTATACCATTTTTTACTGTATTGTAATGTACACTGAGCTGACAAGCCATGCGATATCGATATACACATATACGGATGGTTGTAGTATCACGCACACTAGGTATACGTGAGCAGTGCATTCGCAGAGCTGTCAGTTTGCCGGCCGCTGTGACCGAGTGGTTCTAGGCGCTTCAGTTTTGAACCGCGCGAACGCTACCGTCGCAGGTTCGAATCCTGCCTCCGGCATAGAGGTGTGTGTTCTCATTAGGTTAGTTAGGTTTAAGTAGTTCTAAGTTCTACGGGACTGATGACCTTAGATGTTAAGTGTCACAGTGCTCAGAGCCATTTGAACCATTTGAAGCTGTCATTTGTACTCACGTTATGCATGCGAAAAGGCGGCCGATGTGATTATTGGTCGCATGACGGAAATTAAACTACTCTGAACGTTGTAACCTCCCCACAGAATAATTTAATAAATAATAGGAATATGAATCTAATTTAGTGTAACCTCTCTACAGAAATTCATTCACATTTAACCTCCACACAAAATTTGTTTCCCATTTAATTTACCCACAAAATTCTTTTCTCATTTAATGTAAGCTCGAAACAGAAAAATTCCTAAACCTCGTAATAATAAAAAAAATAAATTCAGTAACCTGGTAAATTTTGGACGACAGCAGTGCTGCGCCATGGCCCTGTAAGATCATTCTGAATAAAAAAAGCAAAAATTCTTACCTCAATAAAAACGGCGAATATATCTGCTCTTACCTAATTTTTTTTTCGGCACAGCTCTGTGCAATGCTGGCCTATACATTTGTCATTTATGAAAGGAAGCAAACTGATTTTTCTTTTGCAACAATCGGAATGATCATGGATTGGAGAAATTAGTAAATTCTTTAAATTCTTTATATCACAAAGAATATTATTAGGACATTTTTAAAAGATTTACATGGGAATACACATAAATTACTAGATTTGCGCGAGGCTGCTTTTTACCTTATACAATAATACTCAGGCTCCGGCATCGCTGCACCTCGACCTGCCCAGCCAACACGATACACCAGACTGCAGACAAGCGCAGACTAGCGACTAGCAAAAACTTACTGCTACAGCTACACAGTTCCTACTCAGTCAACACTGCTCTCTGGTTAGCGATTCTCTTATACCTCGCATATCGCAGGCAGCGCATGCCTCTTACAACGTGGAATGGTAGTTGGAGATAGACACACGGGACATTTCATTTCAGAAATCGTTAGGAAAGGCAATATTCCGAGATTCTTCACTTAACGACCCAGAGCAGGGCGGTTTCGTAGAGTTGTCAGTGCTAACAGACAAGCAACACTGCGTGAAATAAGCTTAGAAATCAATATGAAACATACAAAGAACGTCTCTTCTAAAACAGTGTGGCGAAATTTGGTGTTGATGGGCTTTGGCAGCGACGATCGACGCGAGTGCCCTTACCAACAACTTGACATCGCCAGCAGCGCCTGTCCTGGGCTCGTGACCATGTCTATCGGACACTAGGCGACTGGAAAACCGTGGTCTGGTTTCCGATTTCAGTGGATAATAGCCGATCGTAGGATTGAGTGTGGCGCAGACCTCACGAAGGTGTGCAGTCTGGTAGTGACTTCATAATGATGTGGGCTGCGTTTATATGGAATGGACTGAGTCCTCTAGTCCAACTGAACCATTTATTGACTGGAAATGGTTATGTTAGGCTACCTGCAGATTATTATCAGCCATTCATGCACTTCATGTTCCCAAACAACGCTGAAATTTTTGTAGATGACAATGCACCATGTCACCAGGCCACAATTGTTTGCGACTGGTTTGAAGAACTTCCAGGAAAATTCGAGCGAATAACATGTCCACCCAGAACGCCCGACATGAAACCAATCGAACTTTATGGAACATAGTCTTGAGGTTAGTTAGTTGACAAAATCCTGTACCAGCAACACCTTCGCCATTATGGACGGCTATGGAAGCAGCATGCCTCAGTATTTCTGAAGGGGACTTCCAGCGACTCCATATCACCTTGAGTTTCTGTCCGCCCCGACAGATGACAGATCAGCGTGACGAATTGACGTCCTATGGGCCCGGGTTCGATTCCCGGCTGGGTCGGGTATTTTCTCCGCTCAGAGACTGGGTGTTGTGCTTCATCATCATTTCAACGCCATCAGGTGAGCAGGTCGCCCAATGTGGCGTCGAATGTAATAACACCTGCACCAAGACGGCCGGACCTGCCGCGCAAGGGGCATCCCGGCCAATTATGCCAAAGGCTCACTTCCATACCTTGAGTTTCTGCACTACGCCGAGAAAAAAAAGAGGTCCGACACGACATTAGGATGTATACCATGACTTATCAGGTAAGTGTACTATTAATAAATGTTAATTGTTATTTCCTATTGTGTTGCCACAGCTCTGCTTTAGTGCCGCCATATCAGACAAGTGTTTAATCATGGTAACATGCAAAGCTGTAAAGCTGTAAAGTCTTTGTGTAGTTCCGTACGTGTGCGATTCCACTCACTTTTCATTTTGCTAACTCAATACTGACACCGAACAAAGGAATGCACCAATTATCTCTTCAATAGTGCGAGCGGACAATCCCTCAACCGCAGTCGAAATACAAAGCGCTTGGGCGAACAACATTTCCACTGATGCAGCGACGCTGTGGCTACCCAGGCTGGCCGCACGTGAACCTGCGTCGTTAATCCGCCATTTGAATTCTTGCCCAGGGCGGCTACCCGAATGCCGAAAGCAGCGTGCTTAATCGCGCGTCTTTCCTAGTGGATCATGTGTATTGTTATATACAGTGTATACACCATGGCGAACCAATGCTTGTGATAGTGGAGACACATTTTCTGATTGTCAGGTTCATAAAAGTAATGGTTCTTAAAGAGAGAACTAAAGCCTGAGTACTGTCAGAGAAATACAGAGTGCTCCTACCGATGTAGTTTTATGCAAACAGCAACTTTGGATTTGGCCTTCAAAAATCATGCGCGAGATTTTCATAATCTCTCCCTCGCTACGCGCAAACTCTTAATACCACAGAAACAATGAACGGGACCGGACCGTTTTGAACGAAATTTTGTACTGGTATTGGGGTTTTGCTGGAGGTAACAGTTTCAGAATTGTTCAATAAAAACGTATAGAAGTGTCTTTCAAACACACTTTGTAATTTTACTAGATTTCAGATACTTTGCATGTGATGTATTTGTCATACAAGAAAAGGACAGCCAACGAGCTGTAGTTCGTGAAGATGATAAGCATCACAGCGCGAGAGTAGAGACGAAATATTTTTTTTAATGTGCGCCTAAACCAAGACGCGCGTCCAGCGTTTAAATACTCTAAATAAACACTATGACCCACTGGGCGCAGATATTTAAAATCATTGCCGCAGCGCTTGATATCAAGAAGCCGCAGAACAGAAGAAAGAACAATCTATCTTTTGTTAAGAAATATTCTAGAGACGTCATTATCCCGTGTAATTTTGGTCACCGACATGTTACGACGTACTACATAGCATTCCTACAAGTTGTATTTTTATTTTGTGTAAAAACTATGTGAAACGACGAACAAACGGGTGAGGATATAATGTACTTACGCACACGCAAGGACATTTAATTTTAAGAGGCGGCGGCGGAGATTAGTGTTTAACGTCCCATCGACAACGAGGTCATTAGAGACGGAGCACAAGCTCGGGTTAGGGAAGGATGGGGAAGAAAATCGGCCGTGCCCTTTCAAAGGAACCATCCCGGCATTTGCCTGAAGTGATATAGGGAAATCACGGAAAACCTAAATCAGGATGGCTGGACGCGGGATTGAACCGTCGTCCTTCCGAATGCGAGTCCAGTGTAATTTTAAGAACGAACGGACTGACAGAGCAGCGATTATTGCACTGCGCCATGTACAAAAGAAATATCAGATGTAAGTCATGCATTTATTGTGTATTTGTCAATGTCTAGAAGTTAGAAGCCAATTTGGTCAAAATATATTAATATTTTATGATGCAGTAGTTTTCTGCTTATTCTTTTCTTTCACTAACAAAAAATGATGTTCAAATTGTATATGAGCTTTGTTACAGGTTCGCTCTTTATCACGGTGTCTCGATTGTATTTAGGAGACCACTAATTTGTTCAACTTCCGATCTGTTAATCTTTCTCTTACGAAATTCCACTAATTTGCTTTCATTTCCATTTTTATATTCAAATAGGTCCCTTAGGTATTTTCATCGAAGACTCTGATTGCGTGAAGGCAATCCGTGTCAAAAGGTCAGTTATGAAAACCCCTTCGCGTAATCAATCCGAACGTCCCCTGAACACAATCGAGAACCGACGCATCGGTGATCAATTAATAATCTCTCTCTCTTTTTAAGTCGTACTAAAAAACGGCCACACAGGATAGCCGTAAGTACCCAATCTAGCATCAGGTTGCATTTTGTCGGTAAATATTAGCAACCAACAGTTACAGAATCATTATTATTATTCACTACTATTTCTTATACAGAATAAGCGAGTTCCTAACGCCAGAACCTCGACCCCCCACAATCATCCCTCATCATTCAGGATTTGTAGTATGTTATTCGTGGCATTTCTTCCTACCACTGTACAAAAATTTCCTTCAGCACGAACCGTTCTTGATATGGTACCTGTTTTGGTCTGTGTTATTGGGCTATTACGGCACCAGCATGGTCGGCTATTACGTTAACATTGTTAATTTAATTAAGCCGGCGATATAATTGCCAGGTAAAATTGAAACAAACGGCAATTATACAATTTGCAAGTGCTCGACTAAGCCAGGAGCGTAATAAGGCCAGTGAATGAATATCAAAAAAGGTAGAATGTGGGAAACAATTCGCGCAGTAGCACATTTTTGTACAGTAGTAGGAGGGGGGGGGGGAGAGGTGATATAAACAACATACCAGAAGTCCTAACCGGAGGGGACTGAGAATGGGGATGGTCATGCGTTTGAAGGTCACGTTTGTATGTTTTTCCGAAATATCTCGAAAACTAAGGCCTCCAGCGAAAAGGTCCCGTTCGTTTTTTTTCTGTAGGACTAACAGATTATACCTTCGCGAGCGAGAGAGTATGAAAATCTCGTGCCAGATATATCATTGTACGCTGCATAACTCGGCAAGTTGTATCACGCTGTACAAACAATTCCTACAAGATCTCGCGCTTCAGAACAGCGGCTATGTTCACTTCTATACATATCCCTATTCCTGCATCGATCAAGATCGAGGATCTGGAATTGCAAGTTACATAGCCATTAGAATAACTGTCATAAAAAATTCATCTGACGTCATGTTTTATACAAAATATGAAGATTGAGACAGGTTTTCGGCAGCAAAAATGGCAATACTGACAGAGCTCTGTTCCAAGAATATCTTAGATTTTGGTTCCTTGGTGTTATATTACGGCGACTATGCGAAAGTCTTCTGGACGAAGGTATCAGGAAGAAATATACACTTCTGGAAATGGAAAAAAGAACACATTGACACCGGTGTGTCAGACCCACCATACTTGCTCCGGACACTGCGAGAGGGCTGTACAAGCAATGATCACACGCACGGCACAGCGGACACACCAGGAACCGCGGTGTTGGCCGTCGAATGGCGCTAGCTGCGCAGCATTTGTGCACCGCCGCCGTCAGTGTCAGCCAGTTTGCCGTGGCATACGGAGCTCCATCGCAGTCTTTAACACTGGTAGCATGCCGCGACAGCGTGGACGTGAACCGTATGTGCAGTTGACGGACTTTGAGCGAGGGCGTATAGTGGGCATGCGGGAGGCCGGGTGGACGTACCGCCGAATTGCTCAACACGTGGGGCATGAGGTCTCCACAGCACATCGATGTTGTCGCCAGTGATCGGCGAAAGGTGCACGTGCCCGTCGACCTGGGACCGGACCGCAGCGACGCACGGAGGCACGCCAAGACCGTAGGATCCTACGCAGTGCCGTAGGGGACCGCACCGCCACTTCCCAGCAAATTAGGGACACTGTTGCTCCTGGGGTATCGGCGAGGACCATTCGCAACCGTCTCCATGAAGCTGGGCTACGGTCCCGCACACCGTTAGGCTGTCTTCTGCTCACGCCCCAACATCGTGCAGCCCGCCTCCAGTGGCGTCGCGACAGGCGTGAATGGAGGGACGAATGGAGACGTGTCGTCTTCAGCGATGAGAGTCGCTTCTGCCTTAGTGCCAATGATGATCGTATGCGTGTTTGGCGCCGTGCAGGTGAGCGCCACAATCAGGACTGTATACGACCGAGGCACACAGGGCCAACACCTGGCATCATGGTGTAGGGAGCGATCTCCTACACTGGCCGTACACCACTGGTGATCGTCGAGGGGACACTGAATAGTGCACGGTACATCCAAACCGTCATCGAACCCATCGTTCTACCATTCCTAGACCGGCAAGGGAACTTGCTGTTCCAACAGGACAATGCACGTCCGCATGTATCCCGTGCCACCCAACGTGCTCTAGATGGTGTAGGTCAACTACCCCGGCAAGCAAGATCTTCGGATCTGTCCCCCATTGAGCATGTTTGGGACTGGATGAAGCGTCGTCTCACGCGGTCTGCACGTCCAGCACGAACGCTGGTCCAACTGAGGCGCCAGGTGGAAATGGCATGGCAAGCCGTTCCACAGGACTACATCCAGCATCTCTACGATCGTCTCCATGGGAGAATAGCAGCCTGCATTGCTGCGAAAGGTGGATATACACTGTACTAGCCCGACATTGTGCATGCTCTGTTGCCTGTGTCTATGTGCCTGTGGTTCTGTCAGTGTGATCATGTGATGTATCTGACCCCAGGAATGTGTCAATAAAGTTTCCCCTTCCTGGGACAATGAATTCACGGTGTTCTTATTTCAATTTCCAGGAGTGTAATTCGAGCAATACTAATACTAATAATAATAACAATAATTCCATATGTCTCAAGTGTCTGGTGCAAGTCTTTTAGTGTTCACCACTTGGGCGCCTTCTCTGTCCCTAACTTACCCAGATACTCTACCGGGGAAACGGGACCTACAGTTTAACGTGAAACCCGAATTACACGTCGTTCCTGGTGAATCAACACATTATTGAGAGGTGAACTGTAGGTTAAAGACAGTGTGAAATCCTGAGTGGTCTGAGAGGAATTCAATACCACGGCCCCACGGTTCCAGCCACGTGTGATACCATCAGAACACTAGGATCGATATTTCGAGCTATTACGACAGTAAAAACGCCTGGTAAAATGCCATAGGTCTGCGAAGAAGACTGGCGTAGTGAGAAATCGGCTGTTGTTTACAAGGTGAAAAATCAATCGACGTGAGGAGGGCTCAAGCTATGACACTGTATCACATCCTCTACCCATGATAATGACCCCAACTTTGAGAGGAACGGAGTCAACAAATTTCTTCCATCAAGGGTAGAAGAGGTGACACAGTGCCATAGCTTGAGGCCTCCTGAGGTTGATTAACTGTTGACCTTGTAAACAGCAGCGAATTTATCACAACGCCAGCCTTCTTCATCGATCTGAAGCCACGCATTAATAATGAGATTCCACTGGGCTACCAAATTACGGCGATACTGATTCCGACGTTTCACCTGCTGTTCCAAGTAGTTCAACACATTTTCTGTGAGAGAAGATCGGATAATTTAACGGGCCAGTCTAGATGCGTAGGGATGTTCGCAGAGTTGTGCTCTACAAAAACTACGGCTCAATCGTTTTCGTACAGCACATAAATGACGTATTAATTGGTAGAACTATCGGTAGCATTGGTAAAATTGGTAGCGAAAGAAACGTAACTGAATGTGTGAGATAGAACTAAGGCCAGACGACTTCTCTTTGTTTTTTGTTTGTTTTGCACGTAATTAGAACCGCACATTCTTGGGTGTTAGTCCATTGTGCATTCTATATCATTACAAAATAAACATTGTATGTTATAAGTAATGAAAATTAGCAGACCTCGTAACTTCTGCGCTTTAATGTAACCAAACCAATTACTTGTTATGCAAGTACAGTTTACACGCAACACACATGAAAATTAAAAATTGTTATTGTTGTTTTCTGTACTCAACAGAAAGTTCTTCATCGTGATCAAAGACACGAGCTCCTTTTATTACTGATAAGTGCGAAAGTTTCTTACGAATAACAGGAACACGTTTTATGTAAGCTTGGCGAAGAACTGAAGAGATGTTAGACGTGTTTTTGTTTTAAGTTTTTTTTACCTTTCTTTGAGGAATTTTTTGTACTGCAACACTGCTCTATTTCATGTTATAGATCAACAGTTTTCGAGTAAAACCTGAATCAAATACTGACAATCTCAGTTTCGCTATAAAAAGTGTTTATTTTTAAGTAACAGGAGAATAACTATGTACAATAACAATTTTCCGTATGCTAGTCGCCCTTTATACGAGGTTTATCTGAAAAGAATGTAGAAAATGAGAGGGCTGGTAGGGGGGGGGGGTCATAAGAAGCATATTTCACATAGCGACCCATGTCCGCATCTGGTAGGCACACAATATGCCTTCCGAGCCGTCATGGTAGCAGGTCTACAGAGCAACGATTTCAATGTATTTGTGACATCAAGGTAAAAGAGATGTCGTCTAGGGGTTTTGTGACCTTTATTTTGTAGTCGATATAGTTGCGGATATTCCAGGCGGGACAACACTACGGTTTTCCACCTCTTCCTGGGTTGCAAACACGTAGCTATTGGCTGTGCAAATCCCTGTTTGATACGTCTAGAATAGAGGCCAGCACCTGTGCAAACTGCGGCATCTGATTCGCCCTTCGTCAGTCTATCATCAAATGCGGACAATCCTATGTTTGCTACTGTGTGAAGCGGACAGGAAATGGACCGCTCCTCTTGGGAGGAAAGGGCAGACATGTACTGTGCTTAAGGGTCCGTAAATAGAAATGCTCTCGCTGCCCAACTTGTGTACGATCGGCGGTTTCCGAATCTTCGAGTGCCAGATGCACGCACATTTACTGCTATCCACAGATCACTGCGAGACACAGGTTCACTCGAGTTAGGTTTTCCACTGGCATGGTGTCGTAATGACACACGTGCATTTAAGGCCTACTTCGAAACCCAGTGTATTCATTTTCTGTTATAGATGCGAAGGCCTGACGGACGCGGTCGTCAACGCACTGAGCGTGCGCCATGGTTTCAAGGCTAAAATTGTTAACAACAAACGACATTAAAGATAATATATACAGTGAGGGCAATGTCAGAATTCCCAGGCTATTGAATCGGGATCGACAAGAGGTTCTCGAACTTACACCTCATATATCTCGAACAGCCCGTTTTTGAGCCAAAAATACCCTTTTTGAATCAGAAGAATTACCCCAAAAAATAATACCATATGACATAAGCGTATGAAAATATTTGAAGTAGACTACTTTTCGTGTTGAACTGTCACTTATTTCAGATACTGTTCTAATGGTAAGTAAAGCACATTTAGTTTCTGAACAAGATCCTGAACATGGGCTTTCCACAACAGCTTACTATCTATCCGAACGCCTAGGAACTTGAACTGTTCCGTCTCGCTTATAATATGCCCATTCTGTCTGATCAAAATATCGGTTTTTGTTGAATTGTGAGTTAGAAACTGTAAAAACTGAGTCTTACTGTGATTTAGCATCATATAATTTTTCACAAGCCACGAACTTATTTCATGAACTACATTATTTGGTACTGTTCCAATATTACACACAAGATCCTTCACTACCAAGCTGGTGTCATCATCAAACAGAAACGTTTTTGAATCACCTGTAATACTAGAAAGCATATCATTTATATAAATAAGAAACAGCAGTGGCCCCAGCACCGACCCTTGGGGAACGCCCCACTTAACAGTGCCCCATTGGGACTGAACGTCACTACCACTCTCAATATTGCGGAGAATTACCTTCTGCTTTCTGTTCTTAAAGTAAGAGGCGAACCAATTGTAAGCTACTCCCCTTACTCCATAATGGTCCAATTTCTGCAGTAATATTTTGTGGTCAACACAGTCAAAAGCCTTCGTTAAATCAAAGAAAACACCTAGCGTTCTAGGCGCTCCAGTCCGGAACCGCGCGACCGCTACGGTTGGAGGTTCGAATCTTGCCTCGGGCATGGATGTGTGTGATGTCCTTAGGTTACTTAGGTTTACTTAGTTCTAAGTCTAGGGGACTGATGACCTCAGATGTTATGTCCCATAGTGCTCAGAGCCATTTTTTGAACAAGCTCGTGGCGTGTTTCACGGAAAATGGGTGTAAGCCGTTCCACAATTTGGCGTGTGTGGCATGAAGATAATTTGCGCCTCCAATAGCCTTCAGATGGTTCATATTCTTAACCCAGATGATTTTCAACGTCGAATTGAATTCTGCCAGTGGTTTTTACTTTCCGAACCGTGTACCTTTTAAGGATGACGCATGCTGTACACGAGAGGGGAAGTGCAGCAGACACAATCAACACGTGTGGGCACTGGAAATTCCGCACGCCGCCTTTGTTCGTGGCCACCAAGATTGCTTCGCTATCAACATTTGGGGCTGCTTGGTAGGCCATAACATGGTCGATCCATACGTGTTCCCCCAGTGACTGAACGCAAATACTTAATCCTCGTACGAGAAACGCTGTCAGAATTGTTGGAATATGTTTCACTCAACTGGCGACAGCGAATGTGGTACCAACACGATGGTGCACCTTCGCACTTCGCCCGTGTACTGCGAATGCGTTTGTGTGAAACATTTTGGTGAGAACTGAACAGCCCGCGGTGGGCCTGTACGTTCCTCCAACTTGACGCCACTGACTTTTTCTTCTGGGGCCATCTGAAATCCATTGTTATGAAACACCCACTGTGACTGATAAAGAGCTGATAGCGCACATTATGGCAACCGCTGATGCAAATTTCACTTAGCCGGAAGTTTTCAGTGAGGTCGCACGGTGGGCGCATTCAAGCAGGAGGGCGTAATTTCGAGCATTTTTTGTAACTATTTTCAAATAAAAGATATAAAATTTCACCCCGACTTTCTAATTTACCTTCATGCCACAAATACATTGAAAACGTTGCCCTGTAGACCATGACTGCTCGGATGGAATGTTGTGTGCCTAATCTCTTGGCGTCCGCCCCCCGTAGCTGAGTGGACGCCGGCACGGTAGCTCAGCGTGTTCGGTCAGAGGGTTAATATGCCATCTGTAATAAAAAAAACTGAGTTAATCGATAAACAACGAACTTAAACGGATGTCTTAGGACGTCCGCCTCGAGCAGATGCAACGAACGAAAGCGAACAAAATGAGATTAAAAAAAAAGTGGTCAGTGCGACAGAATGTCAATCTTACGGGTGAGGGTTCGATTCCCGGCTGGGTAGGAGATTTTCTCCGCTCAGGGACTGGGTGTTGTGTTGTCCTAATCATTTCATCCCCATCGACACGCAAGTCACCGAAGTGGCGTCAAATCGAAAGACTTGCACCCGGCGAACGGGAGGCCCTAGTCACACGAGATTTACATTTTTACCCCCTTGGCGGCGCGCGACGCTGTACAGTGACGCCTAGTGCCGCACGCTAAGGGATGCAGACATCTACATCTACTACATCTACATGGTTACTCTGCAATTCACACTTAAGTGCCTGGCAGAGGGTTCATCGAACCATTTTCATACTACATCTCTACCATTCCACTCTCGAATGGCGCGTGGGAAAATCTTATGATGATCATTTCTCCCTACGTAGGTGGGTGTCAACAAAATATTTTCGCATTAGGAAGAGAAAGTTGGTGATTGAAATTTCGTAAATGGATCTCGCAGCAAAGAAAAACGCCTTTGTTTCAGTGACTGCCACCCCAACTCGCGTATCAAAATGGTTGAAATCGCTCTGAGCATTGTGGGTCTTAACATCTGAGGTCATCAGTCCCCTAGAATTTAGAACTACTTAAACCTAACTAACCTAGGGACGTCACATACATCCATGCCCGAGGCAGGATTCGAACCTGCGACCGTAGCGGTTGCGCGGTTCCGGACTGTAGCGCCTAGAACCGCTCGGCTACTCCGGCCGGCCTCGCGTATCATATCAGTGACACTCTCACCCCTATTGCGCGATAACACGAAACGGGCTGCCCTTCTTTGCACTTTTTCGATGTCCTCCCTAAATCCTAACTGATAAGGATCCCACACCACGCAGCAGTATTCCAGCAGCGGACGGACATGTGTTATGTAGGCTGTCTCTTTAGTAAGTTGCTATGTGAAAGATGCTACCAGCTCTCTCATTTTCTATATCCATTTCAGATACACCACGTATTCGTTCAACCAGTTTCTAGACGGTTCAGCGCTTCTGGGTTTTAGGGTAATCTAGTAGGATACTGGTCGCATACACAAAAAGATAGAAATGAGGTAACGTCCAATAGGTATGCAACATACATAATCTACAGGTGACGCGATTATTATCTTGACTGATCAAAGCTGTAAGAAAACTCGCGTAGTTTACGTTTACTTGTGATAGTTTTGCAATTCATCAAATCGAGAACATATAAGTGCAGCCATTCGAGCATGGCTCTTGTCATCTTAGAAGCCAGGAGAGTCCATGAATGTGTAGGAGGTAACACATGAGCTTTAAATATAAAAGTGTTTACAGTAACCTAAATGACTGTATCCAAGTCAAAGTAGGGATAACACACACGAAACATCAGAGAACCACATCCGACGTGAACTACGCCCTCCACATAATGTGGTGTAAACAACTCATTTGGCCATCGATGCAGTCGAAACCTCAAATCATTACAAAAAGAGGATAAATCACGAATCATCGGGTCACACCCCATGCCTCTACTTAGTTACTGATCAATTTTTGTGTCTTTTTGTCCCACCAAAGAAGTAGAGTTGTTAGAGAAATGGCATTTAGCGAGGTAACCGTCTTCAGTTGTCTTATGTACGCTATTCTCTTCACACTGTTGGCTCGGAAGGAAGGAAAGAAAGAAGATTATGGTTTAACGTCTCGTCGGTTCGCTCTAAAACTAGTTGAGGTGGGCATGCGTTCAGAGACACCGCTATCTCCTGTCGTTTTTGAAACCGATTGTCACGGTGAAGGTTCTGCACTCGTCTCCAGTCTCTGTAGGTCAGGATCGTTTTTACGAGAACTGTTCTTATGCCATATTACGTGGGCAGGAAAATTTTATTTTTTTTTCACTTTCCGCGCACATACTGTTAACAAAACGTGTAGTGGGTTGACCGAGCGAGGTGGCGCAGTGGTTATCACACTGGGCCTGTGTTCGGGAGGACTACGGTTCAAACCCGCGTCCGGCCATCCTGATTTAGGTTTTACGTGGTTTCCCTAAATCGCTTCAGTCAAATGCTGGGATGGTTCCTTTAAAAGGGCACGGCCGATTTCCTTCCTCATCCTTTCCGTCCTTCCGACCCAGCCGGGAATCGAACCCGGGCCCCTTAGGACGGCAGTCCGTCACGTTGATCGCGAACTGCAAATAGATTGGCACTCGGCTAGCAGGGAATGCAACGAGAGGGGAAGGCTGATAGGGTATGCTGCGGGAGAAGTGAGATGCGTGGTTGCGAATGGTACACCGTTCGTTGTAGCCTCGGTTGAGCGTCCGCTTTGTACATCAACAAATCCGGCAATTTCATTTGCGGGGGGGATAGTGGACAAGGCAGCCCCTTTCAGGCGGTAAAATCAGGGAAGAAACATGTAGACCGTGATGGTTATTTTATTAAAATGACCACTTTCGGCCTATTCTTAGACCATCTTCAGAACAGCACCATCAGCTTAAGCTGACAACGTCTAGAACAGTCAGTAGACCTCAGTCGCTGAAACTGCGGTTCCAAGGAGGTTCAAATGACTCTGAGCACTATGGGACGTAACATCTATGGTCATCAGTCCCCTAGAACTTAGAACTACGTAAACCTAACTAACCTAAGGACAACACACAACACCCAACCATCACGAGGCAGAGAAAATCCCTGACCCCGCCGGGAATCGAACCCGGGAACCCGGGCGCGAAAAGCGAGAACGCTACCGCACGACCACGAGATGCGGGCGAGTCTCGGTCCTCTTAAGGCGAGTCGTCGGGGCCAGAGTCCTGGAGGCGGCTGGCCCGTCCTCGCGCGCTGTCACGTAGGGAGTTTCTCGTAAATAAATCGAGTTCGTAAGTCGTACGATACAGTAATTACGTCTCTGGTGTCCACAAAATTAATTTTAATTGTTTGTTAACAACTTTCCCTTCGAAGTTTTCCACAAGGTCAAACAGGGAGCAAATTCGTCAGAGACGACGATTTCCGTGACACTGGCGAAATACACTACTAGCCACTCAAAGTGCTACACCAAGAAGAGATGCAGATGATAAACGGGTATTCATTGGACAAATATATTATACTAGAACTGATATGTGATTACAATTTCAACAATTTGGGTGCATAGATCCTGAGAAATCAGTGCCCAGAACAACCACCTCTGGCCGTAATAACGGCCTTGATACGCCTGGGCATTGAGCCAAACAGATCTTGAAGGCGCGTACAGGTGAAGCAGCCCATGCAGCTTCAACTCGATACCACATTTCATCAAGAGTAGTGATTGCCGTATTATGACGAGCCAGCTGCTCGGCCACCATTGACCACACGTTTTCAGTTGGTGAGACAGATGAAGAATGTGCTGGCCAGGGCAGCAGTCGAACGTTTTTTGTATCCAGAAAGGCCCGTACAGGACCTGCAACATGCGGTTGTGCATTAGCCTGCGGAAATGTAGGGTTTCGCAGGGATCGAATGAAGGGTAGAGCGACAGGTCGTAACACATCTGAAATGTAACGTCCACTGTGCAAAGTGCCATCAATGCGAATAAGAGGTGACCGAGACGTGTAACCAATGGCACCCCATACTACCACGCCGGGTGATACGCCAGCATGGCGATGACGAATACCCGCTTCCAATGTGCGTTCACTGCGGTGTCGCCAAACACGGATGCGACCATCATGATGCTGTAAACAGAACCTGGATTCATCCGAAACAATGACGTTTTGCCATTCGTACACCCAGGTTCGTCGTTGAGTACACCATCGCACGCTCCTGTCTGTGATGCAGCGTCAAGGGTAACCGCAGCCATGGTCTACGAGCTGATGGTCCTTGCTGCTGCAAACGTCGTCGAACTGTTCGTGCAGGTGGTTGTTGTCTCCATCTGTTGTCTCAGGGATCTAGACGTGGCTGCACGATCAGTTACAGCCATGCGGATAAGATGCCTGTCATCTCGACTGCTAGTGATACGAGGCCGTTGGGATCCAGCACGGCGTTCCGTATTACCCTCCTGAACCCACCGATTCCATATTCTGCTAACAGTCATTGGATCTTGACCAACGCGAGAAACATTGTCGCGATATGATAAACCGCAAGCGTGATAGGCTATAATCCGACCTTTATCCAAATCGGAATCGTGATGGTACGCATTTCTCCTCCTTACACGAGGCATCACAACGACGTTTCACTAGGCATCGCCGGTCAACTGCTGTTTGTGTATGAGAAATCGGTAGTAAACTTTCCTCATGTCACCACGTTGTAGAGGTTGCCACCGTCGCCAACGTTGTGTGAATTCTCTGAAAAGCTAATCATTTCTCATTTCCATATCACAACATCTTCTTCCTGTCGTTTAAATTTCGCGTCTGTAGCATGTCATCTTCTTGGTGTAGCAGTTTTAATGGCCAGTAGTGTAATTTCACACCTCTTACGGTATTTTATTTCTTATCTCTGAATTGTTTCATATTTTCATCATTAAATATGAATCTGACGCATCAATAAACTTTGAGAATGTTCCTTCGTTTTTTTTTTCAGTGTGAATTTGTTAGTATTTCTGGCATTTTCCTCAAACTGAAGTAAAAAAATATTTTACTTTTCAATCCATTGTAAAATGCGTTTTTTACTGTTTTTCGTAATGATTGGTAAGAATTTTCTATGAGAAATTATTCCATCGTATTAAAAATATAGATGTCTGATATTTTTTTGGAAATTGTTACTAACATTTGAAATCATCACTAACTAGCATTAATGTAAGTGGCAGAGTTGACATGCCAACTTTCCTGTCGACTACTATAGCACTTTTCATCCAATAGCAGTGAATGATCTCTGTGAACTGCCCAGCGTGAAAGGCGTGGGGAAGGGGAAATATTGGTGGGAGGGGTGGAGGGGAGGGGGAAGACGTGTACGCAAGTTCAGCCCAGCCCGTGGCAGGCCTGCAGCTGCGTCCCCTCAAAAGTGAATGCGAGGCGATCTTTTTCGTTGCGAGAAAATCTGCTACACTTAAGGCGCTGATAAACTATGTAGCTTAGTTTCCCCTACGTAAATTGTCACTTCGAACTCAGCGGACGATTAATTGGCTGAAACTTATCAGAAATTAAATGGATCATTTACAGTCTTCTTAAGTCTACCGCCAAACTGAGTATCATAAAGCTCATTAAAGTAATTATAAAGAACAATGATCAAACAAAATTCCTCATCTCATGTATGACGAGATTAGAGGTTAGAAGCTGTTCAGTTATTCCGTCTGGTGTTCTGTAACCATACTTTAAACGACCAAAAATTAAATTTATAGAAAACACACGCTTCGCTTGGTTACTGGCGTTCATCCTTAATACACAAGCAAATTTGTCTTTACTCCAAGTGAATACCTAGTTTCTTATACGGTTTCGACCTCTGGCAATGCCGTCGTATTTCGAAGAGCAGAGCTGCTGAGAAAACCATCAGAACCGATGAATTGCCACCTAGTTACAGCTAGACGCTAGTAGTAATGACAAAATTTACTTATACACTTATATTTTGGTATGGGCATAAAAATTTTATTTTTTTTTCACTTTCCGCGCACATACTGTTAACAAAACGTGTAGTGGGTTGACCGAGCGAGGTGGCGCAGTGGTTATCACACTGGGCCTGTGTTCGGGAGGACTACGGTTCAAACCCGCGTCCGGCCATCCTGATTTAGGTTTTACGTGATTTCCCTAAATCGCTTCAGTCAAATGCTGGGATGGTTCCTTTAAAAGGGCACGGCCGATTTCCTTCCTCATCCTTCCCGTCCTCGCTGTCGAAGGTACGATAAAAACTTATCTCCTCTTCTTGTAGTGGGCTGCCTGTCACTCAGGAAGATTGTAGGTAGACCTACATAGTTGAGGCGCTGGCCATTCACTGACTGGCACGTTTCCCAAGAACGTATTGCCTGTCTGCCCCCTTTCTGAGACGTTTACAGACCGATTATAGTGAGCGATGACTTCAGACTATAATCAGTCTCCGACCAGGTACCAACGGCATTTCTGCAATCACATGTTTTTAATCTCTGGCACACAGCGTGTTTCAGTCATATGTCGATCACCTACGTCTTACAGACACCAAGATCAAAAATGCTCCATTTGAAAATAAGCCAGTATTATTTCTCCGGGACAACTGTTGCTATTAAATATACGACTATTTAGTGCAAAAATAATACTCGCGTTATTAAACCGCACATTGTTTTCTACTCGTATTACGTGACTAATCTGTAAGTGATCACCACGCAGTCATACAATACTCCGTAAAATAACATATCTTTACAATACATAGTGGAAAGTGATCCAAGGAACACAACTAACTCTTGTGCAAACAGCCAAGCAACAAGTCAGTACGTTTTGTCGTTCTCTGTCTACAAGTCTTTCTGCATTCCTTTACAATGTGACGTCGTTGAGCGCCAAGCTAAGGGCGGACAACGGAGCAGGCAGCTTGGCCAGCCTCTGCTCTCGACTCCTGCCGCCAGCCCCCCCCCCCCTCTCCGCTCCCCCCACCACCCCTCCGCGATGACGTGTCCCGACTTTGCCTCTTGGTCTGACGTGCAACACACCAGTGACCAGTAACCGCCCTGTGTACTCGAGAGGTGTTGAGTAAGTAATGCAACAGATAAATTTTCCTTAAAGCAAGTTGGTTTTATTCAAGATTCCAAAAATCCACATTATCCCCACTCTTCTGAATATAAAACCCCATTTCACTTGAGGTATGAATGAAAACGATGGAGGAAAAAACTTATACTGTTACTAAAACGTTAAAAACGATTTCTTGGATTATTTGGTAAGTTTACACTATTCATCTTTTCCACTATTTAACACGTATTTTCCGCGTCTGGCTTACGAAGTTCGTAACCTAACATCAAACCTTTTCGTGACAGGAATATGCATTTCATCTCATTCAAGAGAACAAATAAATCATGTATTAAGGCGAATTACACCTGAAGATGGACCCACAGGCTCCGAAATGCATCGTGTACTGAATAAAACACGAAAAATTGTGACTGAAGGCGTTTTTTAATTCATACCTCGAGTGTATTGACTACAGTCATGTTTAAAGCTGCAAAATATTGGTAAAATAAAAAAAAAATTCAACATAATCTACGTTCATTGTGAAGACCTTATGCCACATCGCTGGGTAGGTGTTTATGCCCGTATGGTACCACTCTACTGGTGGAGATGTACCACTTTATTGGTCGGCGTCGGAGCCTACGTCTTGCTGCAGCAATAACCTCCCCATTATCCACTTGCTGCTTCCCCCCGAGGGTAGCCATAATTGGGCCGAGCAGATGGAAGTCGGAACATGCGAGATCTGGGCTGTAGGATGGATGAGGAAGAACAGTCTAATGAAGTATTGTGTTCATCTGTCTGGTTCACAGACCTGTGTGGGCTCTTGCGTTGTCATGGAGAAGGCTAAGTTGGTTTGCATTTTGTGGCGGCGATCACTCTGAAGTCGTTTATTCAGTTTCGTGAGTGTAGCACAGTACATTTCCGATTTTATCGTTGCGCCATGAGAGGATATTAAACACAACAATCTCTTCAGAAGACCATCGGCGTGACTTTACCCACTGAGGATGCGGCTTTGAACTTTTCCTTCGGAGAAGATGGGGCTTGGTGCCTCTCCATGGATTGCGGTTTTGCTTCCGGTTTGAAATGATGAACCTATATTTCATCGCCTGCGACTACGTTCGGCAAAAAATTGTCCCGAACAGCTTCGCAACGCGCAAGCAATTCTGCACAGATGGTCCTTCGCTGCTTTTGAAGAGGAACCCAGCGGGGATACGAATTTGAGCACGCCAACTGGTGGACAAGTGTGTCAGCACTACCATCAAAGACGTCCAGTTGTTCAGAGAGGTGCTTGATTGCACACTGTAAGCGCCGTGTTTTGTTTGGTTAACGAATAGAGAGAGAGAGAGAGAGAGAGAGAGAGAGAGAGTAGGCAACCGAGAAGATAGCCTGTTGGGTGTGGCGTGTTGAGTGGTGTGCGGAGAGAGGAGTGGGGAGCGTGTAGGAAACAGCCCCTCTCTTTGCCCCATTCGACGACAGGCATGTCGGTGATTTGTGTCACTGACAGCCCGAAGAATATTGCGCCTTGCTAGTAAATTTGAATGTAATCATTGTGTGTCATTGTTTACCGGTTATGGTCTCAGACATTGATATTTTATTCAAAGCTCCACTGACAAAAGAGAAAATTTAAGTGAAACCTGAACACAGGCATCATAGCCACATTATAAGCAAAAAACAGACGAGAAAATCCCACCATTGGCTACCTTTTAAGTAAATAAAACTAAACGTGTATCATAACGAACATATGGAAATACATATTTCAGTTGTCGCGTGCACGACTTCAGCGACTTTATTTCAGAACTTTCAGTGCACGGAAGACGTGAGGCGATTCACGTGGTGACACTCGTGAAAGTGTCAGCGCATAGTGTCCTTTGTAGACCACGTCATTGTATTGTAGCCACATTCCTGCCGCTCACATTCGTCTCCGCTGTGGACGCTGCCCTGGAACGCGGAAATTTCCATCGTGCAGGCAGAGTGATGGGAGGGAGGAAACGGTCGCCGATTTTGTCTAACGTCATCTGCATCCTGCTCTTGTACGCGTGGCCGTCCCACCTGACACCAAACATGTTCTATTGATCCGCACAGGGCAGAGCAAAAGTAAACAATTTTTAAATGTAAAAGCGTTAAAAACTGATACCTCATTTCCATTCACTATAACGGTTTTCGACCCTTTTCGGTTACAGCCAAATTACAGACAGTACCAGCTGATTTTATGATCGTGTGTTATATTTTTCCACCATGACAATTTTATTTTGCGAGTACAGTAAGAAATTCATTATGTCAGTTATGAGAAGATAAGAGCTTTTGGTACTGCTCCAGTCAGTACCAAATAGTTTGTAAGGATAAACTGATCGTAAATGAAGCGTAAGATAAACTAAAATAGCAAATTTTCTGCTACATACGAAAACCATAAGACTTTTTTTATTTTGTAACTTTTTTTATTTTATAAGACTTTATTATTATATAAAATAAGCTGTTATGTTACCATGATGCGCTCCTCTTCCTTCCAGAAATCCAGAGCTTGTCTGGCTGTTAAATACTATGTAACGACGTGCACAACACGTTGGCCAAGGTTACGCAGCTAACCCAGTGCTTTAACTGTCCTTCCTCTTTTCAGCTCCATTATGCAATGTTTCCTTTCCGTTAGAGAGGACAGTGCGTCGTCTTCACTTTCATCACATTGCCCGGTGATCTGTTACAGTTTCCCGGAGAGCATGAAATTATGTATAGATTGAAAGATTAGCATTATAACAACAATTCTGATGGATAGCATCTAATCAAGCGAAAGAGCTGGTGACTGGCAAGAAGGTTTGGAAAAACCCCTTTCTGAAGGATAGTCATTAAAAAACGCCCATGTGTCCATGAAAAAGATTTTTGTATCAAAAATGGTTCAAATGGCTCTGAGCACTATGGGACTTAACGTCTATGGTCATCAGTCCCCTAGAACTTAGAAGTACTTAAACCTAACTAACCTAAGGACATCACGCAACACCCAGTCATCACGAGGCAGAGAAAATCCCTGACCCCGCCGGGATTCGAATCCGGGAACCCGGGTAGCGGGAAGCGAGAACGCTACCGCACGACCACGAGCTGCGGACTTTTTAGTATCAGCGATTCCCTACGTGCACTTACGTGGAAGGAGCATCGTGTGTGTGTGTGTGTGTGTGTGTGTGTGTGTGTGTGTGAGAGAGAGAGAGAGAGGGGGGGGGGGGGTGGAG
Source organism: Schistocerca americana (assembly GCF_021461395.2). NCBI lineage: Eukaryota > Metazoa > Arthropoda > Insecta > Orthoptera > Acrididae > Schistocerca > Schistocerca americana. The sequence continues at coordinate 465,397,008 of NC_060124.1, read as the reverse complement.
AGGGGAATGGGTAGGGGACACGGAGCGGAAGGGGGCCGAACTCTCTATGCTGTGCAGTAGACGTGTACACACTTTGTAGTACTATAGGCCACAAACCACTCTCTGTGACTATGCAAAGCGCCGCAAGAGAAGAGAGCAAAGGGTATTTCTTAGAAAAATATTCACTTCAACAAACAGAGTTCTAATAATGTATTGTCAAAAACAAATATGTTTTACAAGGATCCGTCCTCCGATTTCGGGAAGGAAGGAAATGCTGAGTATAATAATTTAAAAGAAAGAACGTCAGGCCAATAGCGATCTGCGGTGAGTGTGTGTGTGTGTGTGTGTGTGTGTGTGTGTGTCTAACATCGACAGCTACCGACAACTGCGACCACGTTCAATTACAGCTAGTGCAGCCAGTCAACTCTCGATCGCTTAAAGAATCTGACTCATGTATAATACAGCTGATTACTTTACAACTGAGTTAACGTACAACTTGGCTAAAAGCATGTAAGCAAGAGAAAGTTTGTAGAAGGTTTGAAATTACACTGAAGTTTGCTGGAAGTCACTAACTGCTTAAAATCTTGAAATATCACGCTAAAATTTGTTTCATTTATGATATATACAGGATGGTCCACTGATCGTGACCAGGCCAAATTTCTCACGAAGTAAGCGTCAAACGAAAAAACTACGAAGAACGAAACTCGTCTAGCTTGAAGGGGGAAACCAGATGGCGCCGCCATAGGTCAAACGGATATCAACTAAGTTTTTTAAATAGGAACCCCATTTTTATTACATATTCATGTAGTGCGTAAAGAAATATGAATGTTTTAGTTGGACCACTTTTCTCGCTTTGTGATAGATGACGCTGTAATGGTAACAAACATATGACTCACAATTTTAGACGAACAATTGGTAACAGGTAGATTTTCTAAATTAAAATACAGAACGTAGGTACGTTTGTACAATTTATTTCGGTTGTTCCAATGTGATATATGTACCTTTGTGAACTTCTCATTTCTGAGAACCCATGCTGTTACGGCGTGATTACCTGTAAATACCACATTAGTGCAATAAATGCTCAAAATGATGTCCGACAACCTCAATGCATTTGGAAATACGTGTAACGATATTCCTCTCAACAGCGAGTAGTTCGCCTTCCGTAATGTTCGCATATGCATTGACAATGCGCTGACGCATGTTGTCAGGTGTTGTCGGTGGATCACGACGGCAAATATCCTTCAAGTCTCCCCACAGAAAGAAATCCGGGGACGTCAGATCCGGTGAACGTGCGGGCCATGGTATGGTGCTTCGACGACCAATCCACCTGTCATGAAATATGCTATTCAATACCGCTTCAACCGCACGCGAGGTATGTGCCGGACATCCATCATGTTGGAAGTACATCGCCATTCTGTCATGCAATGAAACATCTTGTGGTAATATCTGTAGAACATTACGTAGTAAATCAGCATACATTCCACCATTTTGATTGCCATCGATAAAATGGGGGCCAGTTATCCTTCTTCCCATAATGCTGCACCATACATTAACCCACAAAGGTCGCTGATGTTGCAGTTGTCGCAGCCATCGTGGATTTTCCGTTGCTGAATAGTGCATATTATGCCGGTATACGTTACCGCTGTTGGTGAATGAAGCTTCGTTGCTAAATAGAACGCGTGCAAAAAATCTGTCATCGTCCCGTAATTTCTCTTGTGCCCAGTGGCAGAACTGTACACGACGCTCAAAGTCGTAACCATGCAATTCCTGGTGCATAGAAATATGGTACGGGAGCAGTCGATGTTAATGTAGCATTCTCAACACCGATGTTTTTGAGATTCCCGATTCTCGCGCAATTTGTCTGCTACTGATGTGCAGATTAGCCGCGACAGCAGCTAAAACACCTACTTGGACATCATCATTTGTTGCAGGTCGTGGTTGACGTTTCACATGTGGCTGAACACTTCCTGTTTCCTTAAATAACGTAACTATCCGGCGAACGGTCCGGACACTTGGATGATGTCGTCCAGGATACTGTGCAGCATACATAGCACACGCCCGTTGGGCGTTTTGATCACAATAGCCATACATCAGCACGATATCGACCGCTTCCGCAATTGGTAAACGGTCCATTTTAACACGGATAATGTATCACGAAGCAAATACCGTCCACACTGGCTGAATGTTACGTGATACCATGTACTTATACGTTTGTGACTATTACAGCGCCATCTATCACAAAGCAAAAAAAGTGGTCCAACTAAAACATTCATATTTCTTTAAGTACTACACGAATATGTAATAAAAAATGGGGGTTCCTGTTTTGAAAACCGCAGTTGATTACCGTTTCACATATGGGAGCATCATCTAGAGGGCCAACCATAGCGCTATCTGGTTTCCCCCTTCAAGCTAGACGAGTTTCGTTCTTCGTAGTTTTTTCGTTTGATGCTTATTTCGTGAGATATTTGGCCCGGTCACTATCAATGGACCACACTGTATAAATGGATAAGCATGAAGAATTTTAGCGTTATTCTTGTATTGTTTTATGTTATACGATGTTATTCTAAAAGTTCGTCTTTCTGTTATTTATTGTGGACGTTTGTTTTGGGTTTGCGCACCTTCTGTTTGAGACATTCGTTCGTCTACGGGCGGCGTTGGATCGCAGCAGCAGATGTCGTGGCGTCATAGCAAGTGCAGAGAGACCTCAGCGCTAATCACAACTCCAAAGAACAGTCTTTGAACACTAATGATTATCACTGTAGAAGAGAACATCGAACTTGGATGTAAATTTTTAAGCAGTCTCTTTTCTGAAGTCTGTGGATCAGAGATGCCCATCTTTTTAGCTGACGTGGCCCAGGTTGGAAAAAGACGAGTATATTTGGACCGCAAATAGTATATTTAACACTCATGGCAATAACTGCTGAGAAGAAATATATATAAAACAGAGGTCGGCGGGAGTTTCAGATTGAAAATATTCAGTTTATCGTGTATTACATAAAAGAAAATTTTATGGAATATCTTTTTTCCCAGTCGTGTGATACATGCTCGCTTCTTGGGCTGCTTTGATACTTGCTTTTGGCCGGAGGCGGCCGCGTGTTGGACACCCCTCTGCTACAGAGCATGCCCGTGATGCTCCTGGCAGATGTACTGCTCAACGATCACCCTCTCCACAAACCGTACAAGGAATGGGAACCGTCTGGGGAGAGGAATGGAACAATATCCTTTCAGGACTCATCAATAGTTTCGTAGCCAGCATGAATAACAAGTGCAAAATGTGCTTTAGTGCCGAAGGAGGAGTCTAATATCGACATTTATGTTGGGAGTCTGATCTGTGCCAAACATGAACGTCATTTATGTCCGTTATCCCGTTTTCCCATGTGGTGAGATCTGTGTGATTTTTCGTTATAAATATACCACCCCTATTACGTACAGGGGATAGGCAAAATAATGTGAACACCTGTACTTACTTAGGAGTGGTTTATTAATAATGGGCTGGCCTCTCGTTTGCCCGTAATACATCTGCGATTCTTCCTGGAGTACTTTCATATAATGATTGTACTATATCCAGTAAATTGTTATGCCACTCTTCGATCAGAACCTCTTCTAACTCCGGAAATCTGCTCCGGAGTCTTCGCTCCAATACCGCCAACTATGGTAAGATAACGTTCAAGTCTGGGGACTGTGGTGACCAGGAAAGCACTGCAGTTTAGTTGCTTGCTCCTCATAACATTATTGTACTGTCCTGACTGTGTGAATGGATGCATTATCGTCCTGAAATATAGCATCATTGTTGGGGAACAACATTTGAATCATGGTGTGCACCTGATCACCTAAAATGTTCACATTATCGTTGGCTGTGACTCGGCATTTGAGAGTAATAATGGGACCATCAGAATACTGTGATATGGCTCCCCACATTATCACACTTCCAACTACATGCTTAACCGTTGGAATCAAGCAATCAGGATTGTAGGTTTTCTTTTCGCGTCCTCCAGACGCAAACATTGTCCGATGTTGGAACCACGAAAACGTCAACTCGTCGGACCATATGACTTGTTTCCACTGATCAGCCGTCCAAGATTTATGCTTCTGACACCATGTTTTACTCTTCTTTGCGTTAGTTGTGGCCACTAATAGTTTCGATATAGCAGCTCGTCCATAAATATGAATATCTACATGTACATCTACATGGTTAGTCCGCAATGCAAAGTTAAGTGCCTGGCAGAGGGTTCATCGAACCATTTTCGTACTACTTCTCTACCATTCCACTCTCGAATGGCGCGTGGGAAAAAGGAACACCTAAATCTCTCCGTTCGAGCTCTCATTTCTCTTATTTTATTATGATGATCATTCCTCCCTACGTAGGATGGTGTCAACAAAATATTTACGCATTCGGAAGAGAAAGATGGAGATTGAAATTTCGTAAATAGATCTCGCCGCAAAGAAAACCGCCTTTGTTTCAGTGACTGCCACCCCAATTCGCATATCATATCAGTGACACTATCACCCCTATTGCGCGATAACACGAAACGAGTTGCCCTTCTTTGCACTTTGTCGACGTCCTCCGTCAATCCTACCTGGTAAGCATCCCAAACCGTGCAGCAATGTTCCAGCAGAGGACGGACACGTGTAATGTAGGCTGTCTCTTTAGTGGGTTTGTCGTATCTTCTAAGTGTTCTGCCAACAAAGCGCAGTCTTTGTTTCGACTTCCCCACAATATTATCTATGTGGACTTTCCAATTTAAGTTGCTCGTAATTGAAGTTCCTAGGTATTTAGTCGAACTGACAGGCCTTAGATTTGTGTGATTTATCGTATACCCAAAATTTACCGGATTTCTTTTAGTACCCATGTGGATGACCTACCACTTTTTTTGTTTAGTGCTAACTGCCACTTTTCGCACAATACAGAAATTCTCTCTGGATCATTTTGTAACTGGAATTGATCGTCTGATGATTTTACTAGACGGAAAATTACAGCGTCATCTAAAAACAATCTAAGGGGGATGCTCAAATTATCACCTAGACCATTTATGTAAATCAGGAACAGCAGAGGGCCTATGACACTACCTTGCGGAACGCCAGATATCACTTCTGTTCTACTCGATTATTTACCGTCTATCACTACAAACTGTGACCTCTCTGAGCGGAAATCAGTAATCCAGTCACACAGCTGAGACGATACTCCATATGCACGCAGTTTGATCAATAGTCGCTTGTGAGGAACGGTATCAAAAGCCTTCTGGAAATATAGGAATATGTAATCGATTTGAGATCCCTTGTCGACAGTACTCATTACTTCATGGGAATAAAGAGCTAGCTGTGTTGCACAAGAACGATATTTTCTGAATCCGTGTTGTTTATGTGTCAATAAGTCATTTTCAAATGGTTCAAATGGCTCTGAGCACTATGGGACTCAACTGCTGAGGTCATTAGTCCCCTAAAACTTAGAACTAGTTAAACCTAACTAACCTAAGGACATCACAAACATCCATGCCCGAGGCAGGATTCGAACCTGCGACCGTAGCGGTCTTGCGGTTCCAGACTGCAGCGCCTTTAACCGCACGGCCACTTCGGCCGGCAATAAGTCATTTTCTTCACGGTGATTCATAATGTTCGAGTACAGTATATGCTCCAAAATCCTACTGCAAATTGAGGTCAGTGATATGTGTCTGTAATTCAATGGGTTACTCCTATTTCCTTTCTTGAATATTAGTGTGAGCTGTGCTATTTCCAGTCTTTAGTAACAGACCTTTCGTCCAGTGATCGGTTGTATATGATGCTAAGAAAGGCGCTATTGTGTCTGCATACTCTGAGAGGAACCTGATTGGTATACAATTTGGACGGAAGACTTGCCTTTCTTAAGTGATTTGAGTTGTTTCGCAACACCTAAGATATCTAATTTTATGTCACTCATGCAAACAGCTGTTCTGGTTTCTAATTCTGGAATATTTACTTCGTCTTCTTTCGTGAAGGAATTACGAAAAACTGTATTTAGTGGCACCATTATCGAAACATTTCGATCGCTATAGCGCAGTGACGGTATTGACTGTTTTTTGCCACTGGTGTACTTTACATACGACCAGAATCTCTTTGGGTTTTCTATCATATTTTGAGACAATATTTCATTGTGTAAACTATTAAAATCATCTCGCATTGACATCCGCACTAAATTTCGAGCTCCCGTGAAACTTAGACAGTCTTGGGGATTTTCCGTTCTTCTGAATTTGGCATGCTTTTTTCGTTGCTTTTGCAACAGTGTTCTGACGTGTTTTGAGTACCATGGTGGATCAGGCCCGTCTCTTATTAACTTACGCAGTATGAATCTATCTATTGCTGTCGATACTGTATCTTTGAATTTGAGCCATATCTGGTCCACACTGACATAATTAGCTTGGAAGGAATAGCGACTCTCTCTTAGGAAGGCATCAAGCGAATTTTTATCTGCTGTTTTAAATAGATTATTTTGCATTTATTTTTAGTGGTTTTGGTTGATATGGTTTTGAGCCTCGCCACAATGACCTTGTGTTCACTAATCCCTGTATCCGTCATGACGTTCTCTATTAGATCAGGATTATTTTTGGCTACGAGGTCAAGTGTGTTTTCGCAACCATTTACAATTCGTGTGGGCTCATGAACTAATTGTTCAAGGTAATTCTCAGAGAAAGCATTTAGTACAATTTCGGAAGATGTTTTCTGTCTACAACCGGTTTTGAACATGTATTTTCGCCAATAAATCGAGGGTAGATTGCAGTCTCCACTATTATAACTGTATGAGTGGGGTACTTATTTGTAATGAGATTCAAGTTTTCTTTGAAGCGTTCAGCTATTATATCATATGAATCGGGGGGTCGGTAGAAGGAGCCAGTTATTGTTTTGGTACAGCTGTTGAGTATAGCCTCTACCCATAGTAATTCGCATGAACTATCTATTTCAACTTCACTACAAGATAAATTACTACCTACAGACACAAACACACCACCACCTACTTTATTTAAACTATCCTTTCTGAACACAGTTTGCGCCTCTGTAAATATTTCGGCAGAATTTATCTCCGGCTTTAGCCAGCTTTCTGTTCCTATAACGATTTCAGCTTCAGTGCTTTCTCTCAGCGCTTGAAGCTCTGGTACTTTTCCAACACAGCAACACAGTTTAGGGAGTTCTCGGAGAACAGTGCCGATAGATACGCGGTCTCGAAGATGGCTATTGAGCTCTGCAGTCACTTTAGAAGCCGCAGTTTTATGTTGTTTCGATGCAATTCGTGTTCAGCGTGCGACAATCTCTGTGATTTAGTTTTGATTTGCGCCCACTATTGCGTTTACACGATGATCTCCTTCCATGTTTTGTGTAGGCTGTCATGCCGGTTGAAGCAGTTGCTCTCGAAACATGCAATAAGTTGGCTGTATTGGTTACTGACGCTCCAGCTAGTCGGGCCTCCACAATCTGCTCTCTTTGGAACTCTAAAAAAATTGCTCTGAGCACTATGGGACTTAACATCTATGGTCATCAGTCCCCTAGAACTACTTAAACCTAACTAACCTAAGGACGTCACACAACACGCAGTCACCACGAGGCAGAGAAAATCCCTGACCCCGCTGTGAATCGAACCCGGAAACCCGGGCGCGGGGAGCGAGAACGCTACCGCACGATCACGAGCTGCAGACTTTGGAACTCTGTTAGGTCTTTCATTGCACGTCGACTTCGGCCTCTGAATGCCTATACGAAGTGTGCACTACTCGTAAACGATCTGCACTGGTGCCTAGCCCGTAGTGAACGCGCACAGACCAGCTCGACAAGTGCCTTACCTGCGTTGTTGACCGTCAAACACAACCATCCCATTACTGCCACTGTTCACATTTTTTTGCCTATCCCCTGTATATGTTATGTTTCATGTCGTCCGTCATTGTCTGCTATCATACCTGCCCAACAATGTCTCTGTTCCTCAACAACTGTCAAGCAGTGTGTTAATTTGTCCGGTGATTTTATGTCATAATAAAACGTACAGGAGTAACTGAAGACCTTGAAGCACAGAAAAGTGTAGAGCAGCTGTAGTCCATAACGCACACTGGTAAGCGATCAAGCTTTCATGGTGGACGGTAGGGCTTTTAAAAACATTTTCATAAAATTGTCACGTAAATTATTTGGTAAGTAACTAATTATTAATATATGCTTTATCTTGCTGTGATTCAGCTTAACCAATTTTATTAGCTAAAGTTACTTCCCTACTTTACAAATCACCAGCGCTGCGGAACCGGTGGACGGATAGAAACATGTTTACTACCAACAGTCACACAAAAGTCGGCCTTAGGTAAAAAGGGTTGAGTACCCCTGGTCTAGAGTGAGTCGTTATCAATAGGGGACATGGATTGCTACTGGTGACGGTGATGATGGTGGTGATGATCAAAGAAAAAGAAAGCTTCACATCATAACAGTGCTGAACAATGGAAACCAAAGTGAAGTGCGCGCCTGGAAACAAAACGCTCCACGTTAGAACTACTTGAGAGGCTCTGTATGGAGGTTGCATCCGCTTATTATCTTGTTTTACTTTTCACGAGAGAAGAATGACCTGCAAAAGGTAATATTTCCTAACGATCCTTAGCTTGCCCTGAACACTCTAACAAATGAATGAGTTTTTCTGTGATAGTCTCTATGGTTCTGTGCTGACCTTTTCGGCTGGTATACAACTTCCTGTAGCACGCTATATCCCAAGTGTGTTACTCTACGACCACAATACAGCTCAACCGAATAGAACCGCCCCAGTTAATACAACGACCGCCGGCAAAAGTAGTTACAGAGCCACGGAAATGGCGACGCTCCGAACTCCACAGCTAAATACGATTTGCTACACCTGTCTGACTGGAATTGCCGTACTCTGTTCGGATGCGAGAGAATTCCATTAGCCTGCGCTCACGACCTGTAGCGTAGCGAGTGTTACAACGGTGACCTCTGTAGACAGTAAACAGCGTCATCCCATTACCGCTCTTTAACAGCTCATCGGCAAATAGGCATACGATCGACCACTCTCACAGAACAGTTTGATCCCATTACAGATCGGTTTCTTCAAGCCTAACTGTTCCGCTGCCGTCACGGATAAATTGTCAATCAGAATTGCCATTAAAAATATTCCAATACGTCGTCACTTCTTACAAGCTTCTTCAGGGTGAATTATAAAATACGTCATTCATCGACAGAAAAAATAATGTTATCAACGTTCATAGGCGTTTTACAATACCATAAACTGATGCAATAACGGCAACAGGCGGTAAATATACATCTCGGTGCTGACCCAAGAACTGAGAACAAACGTAAGTGCACATAATCCGAAAAACTGCGACCAGTGTAAAATGAATCAAATAAAAGGAATAGGAATCAAGTAGAATGTTTACTATTAAATAAAATTACTATTATAAACAGTCTTGATCACAATTTATTTAACAAGGTGACCGGTTTCGACCACTACTGTGGTCATCTTCAGACCATTGAGTAGGAACCTCTTTCTGTTGGAGAGTAGTGATTCTCCGACAGAAAGAGGTTCCTACTCAATGGTCTGAAGATGACCACAGTAGTGGTCGAAACCAGTCACCTTGTTAAATAAATCGTGATCAAGACTTTTTTAATAGTAATTAATTAATTAGAATAGTGATTCTCCAACAGAAAGAGGTTCCTACTCAATGGTCTGAAGATGACCACAGTAGTGGTCGAAACCGGTCACCTTGTTAAATAAATCGTGATCAAGACTGTTTTTAATAGCAATTATTTATAAGACATTGATCACTGCTGTTCCCGTAATGCATTCAAAAGTAATTCAAGTAGAATGTCTTGCGTTCGTGTTTCCATTTTCCGCAACAGCAATATAAATGTTCGCTTTTAAGTAAAAGGCCTTTTTCGCGCTGTAGTATTCCTGTTTCATTTCCACAATGCGTTTTATTTTTTGGATGAAAGACATTTTCAGTGAATGTTCTGGAATGGTATCATAATCAATGAAAGTCACAGACCATTCGCGTCAAACATAGACCAAACGAAATCCTAACTTCAGAGGCGTTCAACATCTGCTATTGTGGGTCCCCCTTGCCGCAAAACATTTTTGTTTTATTTATATTCTCTACCAAACTAGTATCGCCGTCATTAGAGGGTTTTTCTTGATTCTAAAACATGCGAAATTAGAAAAGTTAAAACATAACAAGACGTTGTTACATGTGTACTGTTCGATTTCAAATAGTGCGTTCTCTATATAGTTCAACACATTTCCCTGTCTTGATGTTCGCGTGTGTCGCATATTGCATACTGCGCGAAGGTTCTGAAAATTGTAATGGGCGCTCTGACGACTTTTGTTCTTTATTTATGTCTCTATGTGTGAGGGGGGAGTGATTATGCGTGTGTGTGCGTATTGTCCCTGTTCTGTGTTAGTTCTCTTAAAGGCGTAAAGAGTGTGTTGCAAAGTGATGTGTGTCTTCATTTATTACATTTTCCCTTCCACTAAAGACTTGTGTATGTAGCAATACTCTCCCACTGTTGGTTCTCACGGCCTTGCCGCAGTGTATACACCGGTTCCCGTGAGATCACCGATGTTAAGCGCTGTCGGGCGCGGTCGGCACTTGGATGGGTGACCATCCGGGCCGCGATGTGCTGTTGCCATTTTGCGGGGTGCACTCAGCCTCGTGATGCCAATTGAGAAGCTACTCAACCGAATAGTAGCGGCTTCGGTCAAGAATACGATCATAACGACCGGGAGAGCGGTGTGCTGACCCCACGACCCTCCTATCAACATCCTCCACTGAGGATGACACGGCGGTCGGATGGTCCCGGTAGGCCACTCGTGAAGACGGAGTGCTAAGTGTTGGTTCTCTCCATCGCACACGTGTAAATAACGAACAGAAGTCGTCTGAACCCCATCAACAATCTTCAAAGCCTTCTCGAAGTATACGATGCATTCTCGCGACACACGCCAACAGCAAGATGGCGTAATGTTTCGAATTACTCACAGAGTTCACTATTTGCAACCAAACGGTACACATATAACAATGTTTTGTAATGTTTATAACGATGTTAATTTTGCATGTTTAGTATAAAGAAAAACCGGCTGGTGACGGCGATATTGTTACTGAGACTAGAATTTGAAAGAAAAAAAAACGAAAACAAAAGTGTTTTGCACCAAGGCGGATCCCCTGCTGTTGTTTTTGTGCAAACACATACCAATGGATAATAAATTCAAGATAAAACGATTAAGAGTCGTTGTCAACATTCGATGTATGCAGAACCTTTAATGGAGTAGAATTCAGTTGATGTGTTTTGGGTAATTATCCGGCTCACGTGTAAAACTGGACTGCCTTCTACTACCCAAAAGAGTTTCACCTCTCGTATGACATCTTCCGGAAACTTAACATTAATTCTGAAATATTTTAGAGTTAAAAACATTGTTTTAAAATTTAATTGTAATATTGTATTTTTCTTTAACTATGGTAGTCAGTGAATTCTTATTTCATACTGTTGCAGTTTTTGTCGCAACAAATAGTTCAACTTTTTAGTTTTCTAACTTAGTATCTGACTACTTTTACCTATGTATGACGTACTGAAGAAAACATTATTGTGTGTTTGTATGTTATGCAGCCAACAAGAGCGCTAAATGCAAAGTGATGAGGGTAAGGTTATGGATCTCTACGCCGCGGAGGCTAACGTTTCTTTACAGTAAATGGCGAGTCGCATTAAAGTGGAATTTACAAGGGGGCCGTGCCTACCCCTCATCACCGATTTCGTCCGAATTAATGGCGTGTGTGGGGCTTGGCCAGAAATGAAAGCGATAGAAGTTGGAGCTTCAGATGGACGAGTGTTTAGAAAAAAAATAGCGTTATTTATGCGGGTCAGGGAGGCAACAGCCATTTCTGTTGGTGTGCTTTTCAGGCAGTTAATGAAACTACTGGAACACGAAACCTCTTCGCTTTAATTACAATGCTTTCCTGGAAGTTTATTTCCAGAGTCCTCGGAAAAGCTGAAACTACAATCCTTTCTTGGGAATTTATTTGATATCCTAATTTAGGTTTGCCTCTTCTTTTCATCCTTTATATGAGAATATTGATGGATACAATATAACGAACATTATTTGTAATGCGCCATAGGGTGGTAGGATTTCGGGATCCGCTTAATAGGTCACCACTCCATTACACGCAGGAGGCGTCTACACAGGTAGCAGGGGCTGTGTGACGTGGACTGAGCGGTTTTTTAGGCTAGAGAGTCTCGAGGAAATACAAAAAGGTCTTCAGTCTCAAAGGGCGCAGGCTGAACACATGAAGAACGTAATCTAGAAACCATAAAAAATGGTCGTAGCTGTGTTGGGAAAATACCAGAGCTCCAAGACCTAACAGAAAGCATTTATGCACAAATCGTTATAGGCACTGAAAGCTGACTAAAGCTGGAGACAAGTTCAGCCGAAATTTTTGCGAAGGACCTAACGGTGTTCAGAAAGGGTCGGCTAAATACAGTTGGCGGTGGCGTGCTTGCTGCTGTTACAAGTAATTTACCTGCAGCGAAACTGAAGTAGATAATTCCTGTGAGTTAAAATGGGTAGACGCCTTTTTGGTAATCGGAATAAAATAATAACTGAATTCTTTTACCGACCTCCTAAATCAGTTAATAAACGGAAACGTGAGACTAACTTCAAACATGTACCCGAATCACAGATTTATACACTAATGGCTATTAAAATTTCTACTCCAAGAAGAAATGCAGATGATAAATGGGTATTAATTGGAGAAATATATTATGCTAGAACTGACACGTGATTACATTTTCGCGCAATTTGGGTGCATAGATCCTGAGAAATCACTACCCAGAACAACCACCTCTGGTCGTAATAACGGCCTTGATACGCCTGGGTACTGAGTCAAACAGAGCTTGGATGGCGTGGACAGGTACAGCTGCCCATGCTGCTTCAACACGATACCACAGTTCATCAAGAGTAGTGACTGGCCTATTGTGACGAGACAGTTGCTCGGCCACCATTGACCAGACGTTTTCAGTTGGTGAGAGATCTTGGGAATGTGCTGGACAGGGAAGCAGTCGAACATTTTCCGTATCCAGAAAGGCCCGTACAGGACCTGCAACATGCGGTCGTGCATTATCCTGCTGAAATGTAGGGTTTCGCAGGGATCGAATGAAGGGTAGAGCTACGAGTCGTAACACATCTGAAATGTAGCGTCCACTGTTCAAAGTGCCGTCAGTGCGAACAAGAGTTGACCGAGATTTGTAACCAATGGCACTTCATACCATCACGCCGGGTGATACGCCAGTATGGCGATGACGAAGACACGCTTCCAATGTGCGTTCACCGCGATGTCGCCAAACACGGATGCCATCATCATGATGCTGTAAACAGAACCTGGATTCATCGTAAAAAATGACGTTTTGCCATTCATGCACCCAGGTTCGTCGTTGAGTACACCATCGCAGCCACTCCTGTCTGTGATGCATCGTCAAGGGCAACCGCAGCCCTGGTCTCCGAGCGGATAGTCCATGCTGCTGCAAAAATCGTCGAACTGTTCGTGCAGATTGCTGTTGTATTGCAAACGTCCCCATCTGTTGACTCAGGGATCGAGACGTGCCTGCACGATCCGTGACAGCTATGCGGATAAGACCCCTGTCATCTCGACTGCTAGTGATACGAGGCCATTGGGATCCACCACGGCGTTCCGTATTACCCTCCTGAACTCACCGATTCCATATTCTGCTAACAGTCATTGGATCTCGACCAACGCGAGCAGCAATGTCACAATAAGTTAAACGGCAAACGCGATAGGCTGCAATCCGACCTTTATCAAAGTCGGAAACGTGATGGTACGCATTTCTCCTCTTTACACACGACATCACAACAACGTATCACCAGGCAACGCCGGTCAACTGCTGTTTGTGTATGAGAAATCGGTTGGAAACTTTCCTCATGTCAGCACGTTGTAGATGTCGCCACCGGAATAAATTATATTTTGATGAAGTCTAAGAGCCATTCCTGGGAGAGACTTTCTGCTTGTTTCCGGACTTGAATCTTCCACAGATGAAGTTTCTTTATTTATCTGTCTGACATAATCAGTTTTTATTGGGATTACTTGGCATTTAGTTTAACACGTTTCTGTAAGGTAGCAAGTTCTGCCTGTATTTTTCTGTGTGGAAATACCTGCACCTCCTTCAACGTATTAATCACAGGGCCCTTACATGCAGCCGGCCGCGATGGCCGAGCGGTTCTAGGCGTTTCAGTCCGCAACCGAGTGACTGCTACGGTCGCAGGTTCGAATCCTGCCTCGAGCATGGATGTGTGTGATGTCCTTAGGTTAGTTCTAAGTTCTAGGGGACTGATGACCTCAGACGTTAAGTCCCATAGTGCTCAGAGCCATTTGAACCTTACATGCAGTATGCAAAACTTCAACGACGCCCATACGATCTTAGTGTTTTCATGCGAACTGTACAGAAACCTGTAAAATAATCCACGCAGATGCGCTATGGATTGGTATCTGAAGTAAGAGAACGCAAATTAGTTTCAGCAGGTAACACTTCTGCAAAGGTACAGTTCGCTTATGTGGCGGCACGAATACCAGCTGTTGGCGGATTTATAATATCAGTTTTCACTTGCTACTTTGAAATCGCTAGTTAGTACACTACTGGCCATTAAAATTGCTACACCACGAAGATGAGATGCTACAGACGCGAAATTTAACCTCACGAAGAAAATGCTGTGATGTGCAAATGATTCACACAACGTTGGCGCCGGTGGTGACACCTACAACGTACTGACACGATGAACGTTTCCAACCGATTTGGCATACACAGACAGCAGTTGACCGGCGTCGCTTGGTGAAACGTGGTCCTCGTGTAAGGAGGAGAAATGCGTATCATCACGTTTCCGACTTTGATAAAGGTCAGATTGTTGCCTATCGCGATTGCGGTTTATCGTATCGCGACATTGCTGCTCGCGTTGGTCGAGATCCAATGACTGTTAGCAGAATATGGAATCGATGGGCTCAGAAGGGTAATACGGAAGACCGTGTTGTATCCCAACGGCCTCGTATCATTAGCAGTCAAGATGACAGGCGTCTTATCGGCATGGCTGTAACGGATCGTGCAGCCACTTCTCGATTCCCGAGTCAACAGATCGAGACGTTTGCAAGACAACAACCATCTGCACGAACAGTTCGACGACGTTTGCAGCAGCGTGGACTATCAGCTCGGAGACCATGGCTGCGGTTACCCTTGACGCCTGCGATGGTGTATTCAACGACGAACCTGGGTGCACGAACGACAAAACGACATGTTTTCGGATGAATCCAGGGTCTGTTTACAGCATCATGATGGTCGCATCCGTGTTTAGCGACATTGCAGGGAACGCACGTTGGAAGCGTGTGTTCGTCATCGTCATACTGGCGTATCACCCGACGTGATGGTATGGGGTGCCACTGGTTACACGTCTCGGTCGCCTCATGTTCGCATTGACGGCACTTTGAACAGTGGACGTTACATTTCAGATGTATTACAACCCGTGGCTCTACCCTACATTCGATCGCTGCGAAACCCTACATTTCAGCAGGATAATGCACGACCGCATGTTGCAGGTCCTGTACGGGCCTTTCTGGATACAGAAAATATTCGACTGCTGCCTTGGCCAGCACATTCTCCAGATCTCTCACCAATTGAATACGTCTGGTCAATGGTGGCCGAGCAACTGTCTCGTCACTCAATACCCAGGCGTATCAAGGCCGTTATTACGGTTGGAGGTGGTTGTTCTGGGTACTGATTTCTCAGGATCTATGCACCCAAACCGCGTGAAAATGTAGCCACATGTCAGTTCTAGCATAATGTATTTGTCCAATAAATACCCATTTATCATCTGCATTTCTTCTTGGTGTAGTAATTTTAATGGCTAGTAGTGAATGTACCTAAACATAGAAGATGTAACGGCTATTTTGACGTGATACACTGTACTGATTTATTTTTTGGGATGTGATATTTCCTTTCTCTGTACGCTGTATTTGCCCTTGTCTATTATCACGCATATTTTTTTCTCGCGTAGTATGTGACATGTGTCCTGTGTCGGTTCCTGTTAGATCTTACGAAACTAAACATCCGATGACTGTAGTCTGCCAACACGCGTAATCTATGTTTATGAATAAACTGTAACCCAGACAGTCGCGAGTCTAGTTACGGCTGTAGCCACGACACAGATGGCGCCAGCAGCTGACACAGATGGCTGTACGGTGACGTCTGGCTAGAATAATGGACCTGCACCGTACTCTGTGGCGTTCGTCGAGCCACTGTGTGGTCGTACCACAGTGGGATGCTGGACACGAGAACGCGCTTCGCATTCCACACTTCCGGACGCTGCGCCGTAGCGTAGAGGCATTCCTGCCGCTAAACAAGGTGCCCTCACCGGACACTGTGCAATATTAATTACACCTATAATCCACCCGAGCGTCCGCTCCGTGCTAAATGAAAAGGAAAGCTGGTTTCACGTTTACGGTTCACCAACAGGTACTGAAGTGACACACAAGGGCGTTGTATAGCGTTTTCGCTGCATGAAATTTAATAATCCTATATCATAAAACGAGGATAATGGAATAGTCTACATCTACATGGATACTCTTCAAATCACATTTAAGTGCCTGGCAGAGGGTTCATCAGCCGACCAGAGCGGCCGTGCGGTTCTAGGCGCTACAGTCTGGAACCGCGTGACTGCTACGGTCGCAGGTTCGAATCCTGGC
The DNA here is from genome assembly GCF_021461395.2 of Schistocerca americana. Classification (NCBI taxonomy): domain Eukaryota; kingdom Metazoa; phylum Arthropoda; class Insecta; order Orthoptera; family Acrididae; genus Schistocerca; species Schistocerca americana. The sequence continues at coordinate 465,380,296 of NC_060124.1, read as the reverse complement.
TCGGGCATGGATGTGTCTGGTGTTCTTAGGTTAGTTAGGTTTAAGTAGTTCTAAGTTCTAGGGGACGGATGACCTTAGAAGTTAAGTCCCATAGTGCTCAGAGCCATTTGAACCATTTGATTTAGAGGGTTCATCTAACCACTTTCACAATTCTCTGTTATTCCAATCTCGTATAGCGCGCGGAAAGAATGAACACCTATATCTTTCCGTACGAGCTCTGGTTTCCCTTATTTTAACGTGGTGATCGTTCCGCCCTATGTAGGTCGGTGTCAACAAAACATTTTCGCATTCGGAGGAGAAAGCTGGTGATTGGAATTTCGAAAGAAGATTCCGTCGCAACGAAAAACGCCTTTCTTTTAATGATTTCCAGCCCAAATCCCGTATGATTTCTGTGACACTGTCTCCCATATTTCGCGATAATACAAAACGTGCTGCCTTTCTTTCAACTTTTTCGATGTACTCCGTCAGTCCTACCTGGTAAGGATCCCACACTGCGCAGCAGTATTCTAAAAGAGGACGGACAAGCGTAGTGTGGGCAGTCTCCTTAGTAGGTCTGTTACATTTTCTAAGTGTCCTGCCAACAAAACGCAGCCTTCGGTTAGCCTTCCCCACAACATTTTCTATGTGTTTTTTCCAATTTAAGTTGTTCCTAATTGTAATATCTAGGTATTTAGTTGAATTTACGGCTTTTAGATTAGACTGATTTATCGTGTAACCGAAGTTTAACGAGTTCCTTTTAGCAGTCATGTGGATGACATCACCATTTTCTTTATTTAGGTCCAACTGCCACGTTTCGCAACATTCAGATATTTTTCTAAATCATTTGCTGTTTGTTTTGATCTTCTGATAACTTTATTAGTCGATAAACGACAGCGTCATCTGCAAACAACCGAAGACGGCTGCTCAGATTGTCTCTCAAATCGTTTACATAGATAAGAAACAGCAAAGGGCCTATAACACTACCTTGGGGAACGCCTGAAATCATTAAATCGGGTGATGCTGAGGGAATTAGAATAGGAAATGAGACGCTTAAAGTAGTAAATGAGTTTTACTATTTGGGAGCAAAGTAACTAATGATGGTCGAAGTAGAGAGAATATGAAATGTAGACTGGCAATGCCAAGAAAAGCGCTTCTGAAGAAGAGAAATTTCTTTACATCGAGTATAGATTTAAGTGTCAGGAAGTCGTTTCTGAAAGTATTTGTATGGAGTGTAGCCATGTATGGAAGTGAAACGTGGACAGTAAATAGTTTAGACAAGAAGAGAATAGAAGCTCTCGAAATGTGGTGCTACAGAAGAATGCTGAAGATTAGATGGGTAGATCACATAACTAATGAGGAAGTACTGAATCGGATTGGGGAGAGGAGAAGTTTGTGGCACAACTTGACCAGAAGAAGGGATCGGTTGGTAGGACATGTTCTGAGGCATCAAGGAATCACCAATTTAGTATTGGAGGGCAGCGTCGAGGGTAAAAATCGTAGAGGGAGACCAATAGATGAAGACACTAAACAGATTCAGAAGGATGTAGGTTGCAGTAGGTACTGGGAGACGAAGCAGCTTGCACAGGATAGAGTAGTACGGAGAGCTGCATCAAACCAGTCTCTGGACTGAAGGCCACAACAACAACAACAACAACATTCTAGAGAAGGCACTAAAAAATTAAAATTTACAAATTTTAGGCATACAGGAAGGACAGAGGCCGTCTTGTTACGTAATTCTTTTATTTTATTTTTCAGCCACTATTTACACAAATGGTATCAACGCAGTTTTCCAGTTCTTAGTAACTATAACAAAGAAAATGGGTGATGGTAAAATAATAAGAAAAATTACGACCCTAAGTAACTTCTATACTAAACTTGAAGCACTTGATTTCGTTACCCGGATGGATGCTACGCAACAGAGCAGAAGAGGCACTCTAGATGTAAAAATATCTTATTTCTGATCGCTGGACGTAAATGCCCTCGTTAACCACGTAACGACGCAGGGCGTTTCACTATTATAAATACGGCCGAAACGGGCGAGCCGACGGTAATGAGAGAAGCAAATAACTCTAACAAACAAGACACGGTCACATTCCCTGCTTACTCATCGTGTGTACCTTCATTTCCTGAAACAAAATCTAATCAACCATTAGGACGATGTTCCTTATTGTGAAAGGATGTGTACACTATATGATCAAAAGAATCAGGACACCTACTAATGGATACTAATACGGAGTGTATCCACCCTTTATCTCAATTAAGGCTTCAGCTCTGCTGAGAATACTTTCGATGAAGAGTATGAATGGCTATAGAATAATAGCAGAGCATTCTTCTTCAAGATCCGAAACCAGGGAAGGTACTAATGTTGAACACTGGGGTTCTGAGCAAAGTCGACATTCTAACACATCCCCAACTTCTTCAGTTGTGTTCAGGTTTGGGCCGTTTCAGGAGTGTTATTGTCCACAGACCGTTGCCTCTTAAATGCTATTTGATGACAGAGTGCATGCTTATAAAAACAATCACCGTCTCTGAGCTGTTCCTTTAATGTATGTAGTATTCAATGCTGTCAAATATTGATAATCTTTCCGTAGTTTGGAGCCACAGTCATATAATTCTGTTGAAGTGAGAGTTCCTCCATTTGACTGGACGTACTGTTTATTCTGAGATACGGTCATGATTTCGGTCTTCTGTCGTTTACAAATACCACAGTATATACACTACTGGCCATTAAAATTGCTACACAAAGAAGAAATACAGATGATAAACGGGTATTCATTGGAAAAACATATTATACTAGAACTGACATGTGATTACATTTTGACGCAATTTGGGTGCATAGATCCTAATAAATTGGTACCCAAAACAACCACCTCTGACTGTAACAACGGCCGTTATACGCCTGAGCATCGAATCAAACAGAGCTTGGATGGGGTGTACAGGTACAGCTGCCCATGCAGCTTCAACACGATACCACAGTTCATCAAGAGTAGTGAATGGCGTATTGTAACGAGCCAGTTGCTCGGCCACCATTAACCAGATGTTTTCAACTGGTGAGAGATCTGGAGAATGTGCTGGCCAGAACAGCAGTCGAATATTTTCTGTATCCAGAAAGACCCGTACAGGACCTGCAACATGCGGTCGTGCATTATCCTGCTGAAATGCAGGGATTCGCAGGGATCGAATGAAGGGTAGAGCCACGTGTCGTAACACATCTGAAATGTAACGCTCACGATTCAAGGTGCCGTCAATGCGAACAAGAGGTGACCGAGACGTGTAACCAATGGTTCCCCACACCATCACGCTGGGTGATACGCCAGTATGGGGATGACGAATACACGATTCCCATGTGCGTTCACCGCGATGTCGCCAAACACGGATGCGACCATCATGATGCTGTAAACAGAACCTGGATTCATCGTAAAAAATGACGTTTTGCCATTCGTGCAACCAGGTTCGTCGTTGAGTACACCATCGCAGGCGCTCCTGTCTGCGATGCAGAATCAAGGGTAACCGCAGCCATGGTTTCCGAACTGATAGCCCATGCTATTGCAAACGTCGTCGAACTGTTCGTGCAGATTGTTGTTGTCTTCCAAACGTCCCCATCTGTTGTGTCGGGGATTGAGACGTTGCTGCACGATCCGTTACAGCCATACGGATAAGATGCCTTTCATCTCGACTGGTAGTGATACGAGGCCGTTGGGGTCCAACACGGCGTTCCGTATTACCCTCCAGAACCCACCGATTCCATATTCTGCTAACAGTCATTGGATCTCGACCAACGCGTGCAGCAATGTCGCGGTACGATAAACCACAATCGCGATAGGCTACAATCCGGCCTTTATCAAAGTCGGAAACGTGATGGTACGCTTTTCTCCTCCTTACACGAGGCATCACAACAACGTTTCACCAGGTAACGCCGGTCAACTGCTGTTTGTGTATGAGAAATCGATTGGAAAGTTTCCTCATGTCAGCACGTTGTAGGTGTCGCCACCGGAGCCAACCTTGTGTGAATGCCCTGAAAAGCTAATCATTTGCATATCACAGCATTTTCTTCCTGCCGGTTAAATTTCGGGTCTGTAGTACGTCATCTTCGTGGTGTAGCAATTTTAATGTCCAGTAGTGCATATTTGTATTGAGTGTGGTATTTGGAAACGGCCAAAAAACAACGAATATTTAAATTTTACTTTTAAAATTTAAAAAATTATCGAAATTGAGTTACTTACATGCTGGGCATGATGAGACTTCATTAAACGATGTCACCGTCGAATTATATTAAACTAGATTATGTAATGCAGATGTCACAGTATATAACAGAAAACATGTTCACAAATTTTCTGACAGCAACATAACAAACATAAACACTGAATAACTGTGCCACAAAATAATCACCAAAAACAGTCATTGTATGTGCAGGTACCATTATCTAAAGCCACACTGTCGAATTTAATAAATGTAAGCCAAGGAAGGATATTGTAGTCTGTCAGTTTATGTGGCATACTCTAGTGATGAATCCACAGAAATGTTTTAGTCAGTAGGACAGATTTACTTAAATTGAGTAAGGTTCGTATTCCTGTGTAAGATCGTTCTAAGTACCTGAAGTAAAGAAATCGTCTATACCAAGAAACTTAACAATTCTACGAAAGGACTGTTATACTACATATACTGTAATGAATGTGTGACATGTTCATGCATTAGTCCAATGTAGATTGATTATAGAAGCAACATAACATAACCATCTGGCGAAGTGCATTATGAAGCAAACCTGCGGATCACGTAGAATCGTACTGTGAAAGAGATTACCAATGTTTGCCATGAAAACGCATTATATGCTATAAAGTAGCAGTATGTTGTAAAGTGATTATGTGCATACTGAAAATGGAGAAGCCGGCCGAAGTGGCCGTGCGGTTAAAGGCGCTGCAGTCTGGAACCGCAAGACCGCTACGGTCGCAGGTTCGAATCCTGCCTCGGGCATGGATGTTTGTGATGTCCTTAGGTTAGTTAGGTTTAACTAGTTCTAAGTTCTAGGGGACTAATGACCTCAGCAGTTGAGTCCCATAGTGCTCAGAGCCACCCAAAATGGAGAAAATATTAGATGTGGATTTATATACTGTGACACCTGCACTATATAATCATGTTTATTATATTTCGTCACCGACTTCGTTTACTGAAGTCTGATCATGGTTATTATGTAACAGAATTACAATAATGTTTTTAATTTAGAAAATCTAAAGTACTTTTGATCCTACACTGTACAGGTACCTACTTTTTGGTCAATTGCTCGTTTCATACGTTCTGTATTTATCCACGTTGTCCCAAAAACACCGATAAACTTTGGAGACAAGTTCCCTACAACAAAACAAAACAAAAATTCTCGTAAACGTGGGCTTTAAAGCATGTACCTCAAGACATACGGCCACTGTTCAACACCGATACCACGAAACACATATCTCCTACTGCAAGCTGTTTGCTTTTCACATATTGTGAGGTGGGTGAATGGACCAAAACAAGAGAAAGGTGTCTAATAAGCATGGGCTCTAATCTGCGTACCGTAAGAGCCATGAGCAATTGTTCAGTAAAAGAGATACGTTTCACAGTAGCAAAGATGAACAAGTTCTCATAGCTCTTAAAGTATGCATAGACACGATTTTTAGTAGACATTATTTTCTTCTTTGCCCGCATCTCGTGGTCGTGCGGTAGCGTTCTCGCTTCCCACGCCCGGGTTCCCGGGTTCGATTCCCGGCGGGGTCAGGGATTTTCTCTGCCTCGTGATGGCTGGGTGTTGTGTGATGTCCTTAGGTTAGTTAGGTTTAAGTAGTTCTAAGTTCTAGGGGACTGATGACCATAGATGTTAAGTCCCATAGTGCTCAGAGCCATTTTTTTTCTTCTTTTGATCAATAATCCCTCCTCTCAAAACACGGGGAACATAGATCTTGCAGTATAAGAAATCTGTTTTCATAGTATGGAAGATGAACTGTTGATCACAGCTGATAAGTTATGCATTTTAGAGACCATGTTGTTTACAGATATTTTTACGTATTTCTGTGTAAGGAACCTGTCCCTAAAGTTTATCCGCCTTTTTCTTTTCTTTTCAGTGTGGTACCGGAAAATGATCACAGGCAGGAATCATCATTGTGCAACAGAATGAACAGTATACACAGTCAAATTGCGGAACTTTCATTTGAACACAGTAAAATGCGATCATATCGTTCAACATTCGGCGTTTTCTTAAGGATATAAGACGAGCACATGCTGACTACTAAAAACACTCCCACACCATAACACCAGCCCCTTCGTATTTCACTGTTGAGTGCTCGGCCCTTTACTCCCCAACGCAACCAACCACTGTTGGCTCTACATACGAGGGTGAATCAAATGAAAACCTTAAATATTTTTTAAAATATTATTTATTGTGCAGAAGTGGTACAGAGCTGTATCACTTTTCAACATAATCTCCCCCACGCTGAATGCAAGTCCTCCAGCGCTTACAAAGTGCATAAATTCCTTTGGAAAAATTTTCTTTTGGTAGTCCGCGCAACCACTCATGCACCGCGTGGCGTACCTCTTCATCAGAACGGACCTTCTTTCCTTCCATTGCGTCTTTGAGTGGTCCAAACGTATTGAAATCATTTGGGGCAAAGTCTGGTCAGTATGGTGGATGAGGAAGACACTCAAAATGCAGGTCTGTAATTGTTGCAACTGTTGTACGGGCAGTGTGGGGCCTTGCATTGTGATGTTGCAAAAGGACACCTGCTGACAGCAAACCACGTCGCTTTGATTTGATTGTAGGCCACAGATGATTCTTTAAGAGATCTGTATATGATGACTGGTGACAGTGATCCCTCTAGGCATGTAATGCTTCAAAATGACATCTTTCTCGTCCCTAAAGGGAGTCATCATAACCTTCCTGCTGATGGTTCTATTCGAAACTTCTTTGGTTTTGGTGATGAGGAAGGGCGCCATTCCTTGCTCGCTCTCTTCGTTTCCGGATGGTGGAAGTGAACCCAGGTTTCGTCCCCGGTAAAGATTCTGGCAAGGAAGCCATCATCTTCTCGTTCTTCTTCACAAGCATCAACACGTCGTTCTCTCATTTCAGGAGACAGCTGCGTGGCACCAATCTTTGAGACACGTTGTGAAACTGGAGCACATTATGGACAATGTGGTGTGCTGACCCATGACTAATCTGTAAACATGCTGCAATGTCATTCAGTGTCACTCAGCGGTTTTCCTTCACTATGGCTTCAACTGCTGCAATGTTCTGTGGAGTCACAACTCGTTGTGCCCGACCTGGACGAGGAGCATCTTCCACTGAAGTCACACCATTTGCGAACTTCCTACTCCATTCGTAGACTTGCTGCTGTGACAAACATTCATCACCGTACTGAACCTTCATTCGTCGAAGAATTTCAAGAGGTTTCACATCTGCACTACGCAAAAACCAAATAACAGAACGCTGTTCTTTCCTGGTGCAAGTCGCAAGTGGGGCGGCCATCTTTATACTGATACTGCGACGGTATGTGCGCATCTGCACTATTCTGCCACCTACAGGCCATTCTGCTCGCTGTTTGTAGCACGCTTACCAACTTACAGGATAAAGGCGCGAAATTTCGATTTGTTATCACAAATTTAAAGTTTTCATTTGACTCACCCTCGTATGATGGCAGGTAACGTTCTCCAGGCATTCACCATACCCAAAACCTTCCATCGAACTGCCACAGGATATCACTCCAGATGACTCGTCTCCAGTCATCCGTTGCTCAGTTGTGCCGCTCTTTGCTGCACCTCGCGTGTGTCGCTTAGCACTGGCTACTGCTAGCTGGACTGCTCGCTGTACATGTCTGTCTGGTCTTGGTTTAGTTGTGGTCATTCCTTCGCGTTTCTACTGCACAATCACTTCACCAACAGTCGACTTGGGTGTTGTGGATTGGCAGGAGCCAACCCACGGGTTTTGGAGGAAGCCGAAAGGCACGCGTTTAAGCTCACGCAGGCTGGCGTGAGGTCTGGAACAGGACAAGGTAGTTAAACTTCAGAAAAAAGGTGGTACTTGGTGGAATACTTAACTTTAATCCATTAATGTTGAACGTAGCTCTTGTCTGTATATTATTTACAATATCAATAGCAACTGATAATGGCGCCTTGCTAGGTCGTAGCAAATGACGTAGCTGAAGGCTATGCTAACTATCGTCTCGGCAAATGAGAACGTATTTTGTCAGTGAACCATCGCTAGCAAAGTCGGTTGTACAATTGGGGCGAGTGCTAGGAAGTCTCTCTAGACCTGCCGTGTGGCGGCGCTCGGTCTGCAATCACTGATAGTGGAGACACGCGGGTCCGACGTATACTAACGGACCGCGGCCGATTTAAAGGCTGCCACCTAGCAAGTGTGGTGTCTGGCGGTGAAACCACATTGGGCACCACTGGAAGTGTTGTAACGTCTCTTATGGATTTGCTACTCTGTTGACATCCGATAGCATGTCCGAATTTGAACTCACTGAGCTCTCCTGAACGAGACATCCTGTTGTTTGCTGCTTCTCTACTGACAACACAATAGTCGCCGCCTCCTTCTAACCTCGCTGGTCCGCCTTTCGTGGCATATAGTGGTCAGCTAGCTTAGAAACCGATGCTTCGCTTGCGTAGGCTGTATGGTCTGCACAGATATCTTCTGTTTATCTTTAATCGAATTTTTACGTTTTTCACAAATTGCAATACCTTCTAAACTTTTCAGGCTAATGAAGGCCATAGAAGCGTGGTCTTTTCCGATTGTACGTCTTACTAAAAACCGATTCTGGTAGCTGTTGACCAAGGATTTTGTTAACTATGCATTTTGCGTTCTTGTGGTGATATGCCCATAGATGATGTCTAACCGAAAATTGAAATACCAGTTTTCAGAGATTTAACTTGATAACTTTTTAATATAACGAAATATTTACTTAAAATCAATATCAGGTTAAACAACCAACAGGTTGCCCATAAACGTTAGGTACATTGACCAAGGTTTCGACACCTACTAGAGGTGTCTTCTTCAGAATGAACATTTGCTAAATCGTAAAATTACACTGCTAAAAATTTTCATCTATTGCTCCTATCCTCATTTTTTAACGAGAAACCAAATACCAATTTTTAAATAATTATATATTTTAAAAAATACTATCACCCACTGTTACACCCCAATAGGGGCTAAATTTCCAATAATACTCAAACACGTGTTCCATTATTTCTGACCGAGAAACCAAATACCAATTTTCGTAGGCCTACCTTCAACATTGCCTTATTATTGATGCATTTTCCTAAAACCTCTCATCCCCTACTCACCCCCTAAGTAGTGGAATTTCGAAAAATCCCTTTCTGAACGATGCCTACACTATATGCTCAATACCTTCGCCAAATTTCGAATTTCTATCCTTAGCGGTTTGGGCTGGGCTATAACAAGTCAGTTAGTCGAACAGTCTGGACATTGCCTTTCATATGTAGAGATTCCGCGCCACATTAGGTGTGTCGGAATACTTTTTATTTGACAATGCATTTGGTATGTGCACGACGGTCATACTTTCGCGTGGCTGTTCCAGAATAACTAGCACAAATCGTCGACAACATCTGTATCTGTCGTAGCTCCCGGTCTCCCGACTTGAAACCAATGGATTTTTTTGTGTAGGGTTATTTAAAAGCTACAGTGGTCAGTTGATAATGTCGCCCTGTGGAAATGCATTAGCGATGGTTGTTTACGCATTACGTACACGCCTGGGATCTTTAAACGTTTGTGGGCATTCATTATGAAACTTGCTGAAGCCTACCTTCAAGTAAACTGTGGCAATGTGAAACACTTGTTGCAATTTGTTTGTCCTGAAATGTCCGTCTGTTGTTTGATTCCTCAAAGGCTCCGTTACTCATGTACTCAGTCGTAATATGTCGTATCGCGGATATTAACCTAAATGCAAAACAACCGCGGGTAAGTCTAGGAATAGAATTTCATTGATGTCAGCAAACTTCAAGAGAGCAATTTCGTAATAATTGATTTTTCAGTTCGGTAAATCCAGTACCAAAGAAACTAAAAACGTACAGGGAAAGATGTGATATTAAAACAGGCAATGGATGCGTTCAGAGTCGAGAAAAAGAATGGCGAATATGAGGACAGCAAATAACAAGTTCCACTTTTCTGCACGTCCATGATGAATGCGACACAAGAGGTGAACATGGAGACCAGTGTCAGGCAGTGAATATTGTACTACGTATGTAGCTGCATGACGGAGCTCGTCGTAGCAGGACTGCTTACGCTACCCTACTCATCCATGACGTAGCGCTGCTAGTGGTGTGCTTCATATCTGAGGCATCTGATGTATGTATCTTTCTTCGATGAACTTACTGAAAACTGAAAAAGCAAACTAGCCAAACTGTTGGCGTTTCGTTTACCGTCAATTGTCTATTCGTCAAAACCATCATTCATATTAGGTCAGTTGCGACGGCAGCAGTGTATGTTTGCTGATTTTGCTATACAGCTATCTACGAGGTGTGGCTAGAAAAAACCGGACTAGTACTGGTGAAAAAATAAAACGAATGCAATAAGGCTGAAAGTCGCGTGGCTTGTCACGTGACTCTCGCTCCGCCTACTGCTCGAGTTTCATCTGCCTCCTGCACTCAGTCTGCCCGTGGCGTCTGTTTTAAGTAGTTGACGTTTTGTCTGTGCGTCGGAAAATGTTGAGTGTACAGAAAGAACAGCGTGTTAACATCAAATTTTGTTTCAAACTAGGAAAATCTGCAAGTGTTTGAGTGGTTTAAACGATTTAAAGATGGCCGCGAAGACACCAGTGATGACACTCGCACTGGCAGACCATTGTCAGCAAAAACTGATGCAAACATTGAAAAAATCGGTAAACTTGTTCGACAAGATCGCCGTTTAACAATCAGAGCAGTGTCTGAGTTAACAGGAGTTGACAAGGAAAGTGTTAGGCAGATTCTTCATGAAATTTTCAACATGAACAAAGTGTGTTCAAAAATGGTTCCAAAGTGTCTCACAATTGAACAGAAGGAACGCCGAAGAATGATTTGTTCTGACATCCTGGAAAACATTGAAAGTGATCCCACCTTCTTACAAAATGTTATTACTTGCGATGAATCGTGGTTTTTTACTTACGATCCCGAAACTAAACGCCAATCGATGCATTGGAAAACTCCTGGTTCTCCACGACAAAAAAAAGCACGAATGTCAAAATCGAAATTCAAGGCAATGATGATCGTTTTTTTGACATCAAAGAGATTGTGCACATTGATTGGGTACCAGAGGGACAAACAGTGAATCAGCATTACTACATTAGCGTCCTGGCTACCATACGTGAGCGAGTACGGAGAAAACGGAACGATTTGTGGAGAAAAAAGTCATGGATCCTTCACCAAGACAATGCCCCAGCTCACAGTGCGTTGTCAATGAAGACGTTTTTGGCAAAACACAACATTCCCATCTTAGATCATCCACCCTACTCACCTGATTTGGCCCCCTGTGACTTTTTTCTTTTCCCTAAAGTCAAGTCAGCTTTGAAAGGAACTAGATTTGAGACTGTTGAAGCAGCAAAAGAAAAAGCGACGGAAGTAATGTATGGACTTACCGAAAATGATCTGCAGCATTGCTATGAACAGTGGAAAATTCGTATGGAGCGGTGTAGAGACCGAGGAGGAGAGTACATTGAAGGAGATAACATGAAATTGTAAATAATTGTAAATAAATGTTTTTTCCAGCATCAGTCCGGTTTTTTTCTAGCCGCACCTCGTATTTGCATACTCTTATTCTTGGTAATCGCCTGTTGACATTTTGCAAGAATAAAAGTACCTCATATCCTGGATACCTTCCGACCGGAACACAGTTCTGTTCCCGTAGAGTGCAGATGGTGACAGTCACGGTGATATTTACAAGTGTTATCGACGTCAAACAGGAAGTTCCAACACTCGGTACGATACAGTGGCACAACTACGCTTGCATAAACTAATACCCGAGTGCGAGCACATGTTGACCGAACGCGTTGTAATAGTTCATGTGTCTGTGCATTGCTTCGGAAACGGTGTTTGCTACGAGCAACAGTTTTTTTCTCTCGCTGCACGGTTAAATTTAACTCCATCCTTAAAAGCGCGTTTATTCGATTTTGTTATGAAATACGTCGTCGTTCTGTTTCTTTACAACTGCGCTACGTGCATTTTTCCTTACAGATCTTAGCGAAGTATGCTCAGTCCCGTGAGAAAAGTCCTTTCGCTATGAAATGTTTATGCAGTTTCTGCCTCTTAAAACCCTGGCATGTGAAGCCAAGTATAATATGACGTTACTTTGTTAATCGGCTTATGAACTTTTAAATCTTATTTTTTAAATGTCTGTTTGCGCAAAGAATTTTTATTTCTTCTCAAATGCTATTATCTGACTGTTAAAAACGTTGCAGAAAGCATCTGCTACATGCAAAATTTTAATGCTGATCACTGAAATCTGAAAGTAATAATTCAAGTGATTTGTATTTCGTGTTACAAATACTGTTTAAGTTATGTAGCCCAATGACTTTTCATGGCCAGAAAAGGTAGACTTAGTGTATATCAATTATTTCCATGAAAATGAACAAAATGCTAAACAGAATTTTTGTAAGTTGTTCATCACTTGTTTTTATATCACCTCTCTCTCTCTCGCCTGTTTTTTAGTGATGCACGCATCCCTCTCTCCTGCCTTCGACATTCCCTATGTAAACATTTGTAATTTTCGTTAATAATATGTCTGTTAACACGAAATTCCGTATGTGTTTATTTCAAAGAATAATAATCATCATTTTCACATCCGACAGACCAGGTGTGGAATTTTTGTAAGTACTCGTAACGCCTTCAGGAATGACGACTTGCCGAAAAACAGTTACACTAGTGTCCAAAATTAAAGCAACTCACGGAAAGTTTGCATGGTTGCATTTATTTTTCACAAAACAGTATAAATGGGTGATAGTAAAGGAGAAACAATGTAGAGAGTACAGAACGTAAACAACAGCAACGCGCATAACGGTAGACAAAAGTGTTTTACGCTTTATCCGACTTAACGGGTTTGCACACACATTCCGACAACTGCTTAATGTGTTCAGTATGGGGTGTGACCATCTCTGGCAGCAGTACAGGCATGACAAACAGCAAGGTATGCTGTGAAGGACGTCATCAATCACACGTTGACCCAGTAACGCCCATTCTCCCTGCAGAGCTGCTCTCAAACCCTGGAGAACGGTTGATGTATGCTGACGTGAAGCAACCTGTCTCTCTGGTGCATCCCAGGGGATTCAGATCGGGAGAACGAACAGGCCATACCATGCATGCAGTATATTCCGTTTCCAAGAAAACATCAACCACCTGCGCTCTATGAGATCGAGCATTATCATCCATCAGTACGAGATCCACTGCACCTCGCAACAACCGCACATGAGGTCCCATGATCTCGTCACGATACCTGACTGTAGTTAAATCTTGACGATCCGCCGATACAATTTCAGGAAAAAGTGTTCGAATGATCAACATAATCCCTGTCCACACCATTAAGAATCCACCTCGATACCGGTCTCTTTCGACAATGTTTGGGTCCCGACTTCGTTTTCCATCTTCCCTCCAGACACGAATCCGTCGAGGATCACTCTCCAGACTAAATCGGGACTCACCACTCACCTGTGAAAAGAACACTGGCTCACTGTAGACGACTCGACACTTGCCGTTCCCTTCTGTGAAGACGTGTCAGAGGTACACCCACAGCAGGTCTTCGACAGTAAAGGCCTCTTTTCCGAAGCCATCTGTACACCGTTTGCGTTACGAAAGCACGTCCAGTGGATGCTGCGAGGTCAGATGCCAGTGGCCGTGCAGTACCAAAATGGTACCGTCGTGCCCTTAAAGCTAAATAACGGTTATCTCTTTCTAATGTCACACATGGTCGAACCCGCCCTGCTCTTCGGGATACAGTTTCGATCTCACACGGCGATTGTGGGTGTGAGAGTACCCCGTAAACACTACCCCATTTGACGTCATCGTTGGCGTGGTTGTCCATGGACCGTAATGCCATCTTCCGAGCAGAACACGAACATACGGACATCCGATGACAGTTTGTATGATTACATGTGAATCAGACACAGGACGGGGAAAAACCTCTTTGTTGTTTTAATTTTTGTCACCGGTGTAGCTATCATTCCTTAGATGTGATGTAGCTCACTACTAATAGTACAGAAAAATTTTCAGAGCCTGTATTTAATTGCCTACGAAGTTCGATGTCAGCGCGATCAAATTGGCGCGCCTGTAGCAATTATTATTCACACTGTCGAGAATTAGAAATTGCGGGCCATTTATTCCGGCAGCGGACAATGATTCTACCTTTCTCAATTATTAATTATATTTGTTCGCTTCCCCAAATTATTCTTCCTTTCGGTCTGAAATGGAGAGTTATATATACAAGTCATTTTCTTGAAATATTTACTCTGCCGTAAATGCATAAAACCTGTTTTACCTTTTAGACGACGCTGAGCTCAGCGTGGCGCATCGATCTTTTCTTGAAGTTATTTCGTTTGTAAGTGACTGAATGAAATATCAGACTTACGATTATGAAATAATAGACCTACAATATATTCTTTTTGAGTTATCACTTAAGATTTTCATTATGTTGTTGTTGGCACCATATGGTATCAAACAGCTTCACCTCTGACTGCAACACATTAGTTCATTCTGTTCAGCACTTTGTAAAAATAAAACTCATTTAAAAGTTTTCTTATTCAATATCAGCCCCATCATAAAATGGTACACCGTCTTCTTTTTTCTTTCTTATAATCACCTGCTGAATGTATTCCAATCTCTGTCTTCCTCTACAGTTTTTACTCTCTACAGCTCACTCTAGTACCATGAAAGTTATTCCCAGATGTCTTAACAAATGTTCTATCATTATGTCCTTTCTTGTCAGTTTTTTCCATACAGTCCTTTCGTTGCCAATGTTGCGGAGTACCCACCCATCCTGTACCTTATGAGTCCAGCTAATTTTCAACATTATTCTGTACAACCACATCTCAAATACTTCGATTCTCTTCTGTTCCGTCTTTCCACAGTCCATGTTATATTGCCATACAATGCTGTCCTCCAAAAGCACATTCTCAGAAATTTCTTTCTCATAATAAGGCCTATATTTGATACTACTAGACTTCTCGTGGCTAGGAATGCCCTTTTTGCCACTGCTATTCCGGTTTTTATGTCCTCCTTCCTCCATACATCCAGCCTAGGTAGCAGGACTCCTTTTTCATTTCTGCTACTTCTCATGAGGTTTGTCTTTCTTCGTTATACTCTCAGTCCACATTCTATTCTAACTGGAATGTTCTTTCCATTCAACAGATCCTGTAATTCTTCTTTAGCTTCACTCAGGATAGCAATGCTATTGGTGAATCTTATCAATGATATTCTTTCACCCTTAATTTTAATTCCACTCTTTAACCTTTCTTTTTCTTCCGACATTGCTTCTTCAATGTGTAGATTGTACGGTAGTGGCGAAAGACTACGTCCCTGTCTTACAGCATTTTTAACCCGAGCACTTAGTTGTTGGTCTCTGTCTAAAACTGCTAAATATCTCAGTATTTGTGTACCATTCTCGTATTTTTCGCCGTCTTGAGTCTCACACATCCGACTCTTCCGATGCCCGTAGTCTCTCGCCCCTTTCCATTGTGACGCTGCCCGTGCTGCAGTGGCGTCTTTCACCAGCGTATTAGATTGTCACATCCTGCTTTCCGGCGATTCCACCAAATGGCTTCATATAATGCGACTATAAGTACAATAGTGTATTAAACCATTTTATTTTCCTAAAGGTACTTTTTCTGATCAAAATTCTTTTACATAAAAACAGAACTAGTTCAGGATAGATTAATTTACATACACAACAGTTTTTACGGTTCAGCAGTTAATAAAAGTGAGTTGGCAAGGAGGTTTCAGAAGATATGGTCATCATACACCCCTTCTCCCCTACACAGATCACGAAGAACAGAATATTGTACATTTTACTGTCTTGTTTCAAAATTTTCTTCTCTGTCTGTTGCTAAGGAAAAACCACATGTCGTATTTTGATTTATAATCGATTAGAGCTGTTGTTATTGAGAGGCATGGCGTTACAAGTCCACAGCTTAGTTGCGACAAGATTACCCATAACATTATTAGCAGTTATAGTATAAAAAACTCTCCACCTCTTATTTAAACGGGTCATTTAAACATTATCAAAAATGCTTCAAGTGGCTCTGAGCACTATGGGACGTAACATCTAAGGTCATCAGTCCCCTAAAACTTAGAACAACTTAAACCTAACTAACCTAAGGACATCACACACATCCACGTCAGAGGCAGGATTCGAACTTGCGACCGTAGCAGTCGCGCGGTTCCGGACTGAAACGCCTAGATCCGCACGACCACTACAGCCGGCTAAACATTATCGAATAATACGGCAGAATGATTAAAACTCAAAATTCGATTTCAGGAACAACGGATTTTAAATTTCCGTTTCACCATCCCGATTTACATTTCCCATTTCCTAAATTAGTTCAAAAGCCTTTTCGTGTGGTACCAGCGCAGAGAATCCCTACGCCACCTATACTCAATCCTAGTCTGCGCCCCTTCTAATAAGCTGTATGTGGAAATCAGTAAATCGTGTACTTCCTTCCTCTACGGAAAACCTACAGAGAGATCGCTGAGCCCCATTCGAACATCACACCTGGGAATAAAATTCTCTCACTTGAAGAGATATACTAATTGTTACAAATGAGACACAATACCGACAGAGGTAGTTTGGAAACCATTAGGTTTGACTAGAGCATTTAAGAGAAAAACAATGTCATGTATCAAAATAAGAAAATTCATCTTCTGTGAAATCAGACAACGCTTCGAGGAGAACTGAAAGTTACACAGTACGTACCTTTCTTATAACTGATGTTAATAGAAAACAGGTTGTATGTGTAACTACTGATCATTCGAATACTAGTGCGGCAGCGCAAGTCCCAATATTAGGAAAGGCCAGGCACATCGGCCACATGGGCACGATAGCCAACCGGTGTTATTTGATTTAACTGCCGTTAGCATACGTCACCGTCCAAGTACATTGCTGGCAACAATATCGCCGTGTTTCCACAAACGCGTCAGTGCAGATACATTATGAATAAAGCGAGGGTATGCATTTTAAATTTTTTTCTTAGTGAAATTAAATTTTACTGCTCAAGATATCTTGTTGTGAACTTCAAGACAGCCGTCTTACTAAACAAATAAGTACAACGATTAATGTACAGAAACAAGGACAATCTTGACACTGCATACGATGATAAATGCTTAAAACGTTTTTGTACACGAACTAAAAGAATTCCAATGACCCACTTACATAGGTGCACGCCAGCTGACTTGGCCAATCTGCCTGCTCTCTCTCTCTCTCTCTCTCTCTCTTTTTTTTTTTTTTTTTTTTTTTTTTTTTTTTTTTTTTTTTTTTTTTTGTAAGTGCTCTTATTATCTGTTATAGGCCCAAGCTAGTCAAAGTCTAGATCATATCTAACGCAATTTGCTCTTCTTTTATCTTAAACCGGTAACACTTTTATAGTGTTTGATTTCATTTTCTTTTTTTCCTCAAAAACTCATAACTTGTTTTCAGCTACTCATCTTAAACGACTATAATATAAATTCGAAATTATTGCCGATGCGACATTGCACAGGTATACTTTCAAGTGTCAAATTGAAATGTAGCTTAGAATGTAGTCATGTTTGTACTCATTGTCGTTCTGCCGCTTTGTTTTTAGGATGGTTCGACATTATAACGTTTTTTTTTAACCATGAGATTGGCAGTGATAGAAGCAAAACTTAGAGAAATGATCAAAGGGCTTAACATTCCTAAGTGAGAAAGTGCAACAGATTCAAAGAATTAGAACGGCATCAGAATTTTTAGATAGATGTTTTCACAAAAAGATTTGAGGCAACATACTTTTTGTTTCGTAGTGTTGTGCATAATATTGTCTCTCTTTTAAAGGTAACACCAAATATAATGAAATTAGTATTAATATAACTAACATAGCTTATATTCTAGAAATTAATATAACTAAGTTTGCTAATAACTTTGCGAAGCTTTTATTTATTCAAAGATAATTTAAATACACAACTAAGACAAATTCAGTTTTCCATATGTTTTGAACCTGAACAAGAAAATGTGCTTAGAGTACTGTACTAAAGCTAGTCACATGTACTATGGCCTTTCTCCGAAATAACTTGGTAGTTTGCCAACACCTGTGCAGTTGCCTGTCAATTTAAGAAACTTCACTCTTGGAGTAACCTTGGAATGGCGGGATCAGTTTGGATTTCAGGATTTATGAAACAGCACAGGAGACTCTCCCTCTAGACTCATCAGGAAACTACATTCTCATGAAACAACCTTGTTTTTTGGCAACATGAACAATGTTTTGACAAGAATGAAAGTGACCGCTGGTTACATTTGGGATGTAGAGCAATCTGGAATCACTGCAGCCCAGAGACCTGACAGATTAGTCGCTTGAAGGGGATTGCATGAAACTGAGAGGAGAAAAGGGGGGGGGGGATATCAGAAACAGTAACACTTATCATTATGGCTTTAGCTGTTAGTGTATTTGGAATTAGCGTGTCTCTCCACTTTTCACATGGGTTAGTGTTATCTCCAGACCTCATTTTATCAGAGACGGTCCAATTGGGATCAAAGGTAGTGAATGAAAGAAAAATACTTTTGAAATACAAGCACCATTTCGTAACACACGTTTGATGTTCCAAAGACTATCCTTCCTTCGTACTCATTAAATACAGTTCCCATTTTCAGCTTAAGTCCTACATTTTTTTCAAGGAATATGGTGTCACATTTTCGTCTTTTCCAGTTCTCAGCAGCCACCAAACTCCAGCCATTAGACAGACAGCCATAAACTATAGCATTAGACAGAGTCGCTTAGGGCTAAACTCAGCGTGTGATGCTTGGATCACCGCAACAAACGACTAATCACAATATAAAATCTCCCAAGCATTGTGAAAATTGCACTGTCAAATACAAACACGCAGAATTATGTTGGCTGGATTTAAAGTGATAGGTCTGATCCCTCTTAACAGGACCTTTCAACCAATAGCGCTTTTCTGCCATCACGCATAACACATCGACGTAACCATAAACTTATTGGTTGATCTGCGTCTTCAGCTACTTGAATAGATAATGGGAGGCCTATACTGTCATCAGCAAAGCTTGTCAAGATATGTCACTTCAGATGTGCAAAACCATTCTTTTCAGGAATTGGATCAGTGCTGTTCACTCACTAGAATGAACTAGCTCTTTTATGGCTCATCGCTCGCCATTCATTCACAAAAATAAATAAAACGCAGCAATCTTGCCATTTTAGTTTAGGTCACTCACTACACCTATATTTTTATCTGATTTGATCATATTTTTATTTTATGTACCAAGGTGTTCTGAGATTTAAAAGTATTAGTCTTTTTCTGCTGTAAAAAACAAAAAATTTTACGAGAAAGTGCTAAATATTTTATATGAATCAGTAAAGTTTTTAAAGTAAATTGATTCACGTTACGTTTTCATATACTTGTTGGAGACAAAAAGCTACATAAGATATGTAACATAACTATGACTAATTTAAGTTTCTACAGACGTTATTTACAATTTGTATGACAATATATGCAACCAGTATTTGACATATTTTATTCGAAGTTAGTTTGTTTCTTTTCTAAGTGAATATTTATCCTGCCTTTGGAAAGACAGACTCATAGGGCAGTGACTTAACTGGCATACATATTTTTTCAGAAGCAATTAGCATAGCGCTGGGTACAGCAATTGTCTGATTTCCCACTAATTTAAGGGATCGGTGATTCTGAGCTTATAAGCATCAGAAAAATATTTATCTAGCTTGACAGTCACCGCACATCGCACGTTGTGGCTTCCTTGGAGCTGAGAACGCTCTCCAAACAGTTGTTCATATTTTATCCAGCTAACTTATATACTCTGTTTTTATGCTCAATGAACGTATGGCTTTCACTGGCCAGGAGTCAGTTTCCAGCAAAATAATAATAAATGATCCGAAAATAGAAAGAGTAAACTCGTTCAACTTTGTAGGAAATACTGTCTCATTCATGACAGAAGTTGGCATACAAAAGAAAGCAGACAGATTTGATATTGTTAACAGGACAATCTATAGAACAGTCAATAAAGTAAGAAAGGCCTACAAAACGACGTCAGTACCAACTATTACTTTTGGAAGTGAGTCATGGGCTGTAATAAAAGGAAACGAACAAAGAACACAAGTATTGCGGATGTGATTGTTAAGAAGAGTAGCTGGGTTACACACTATCTCACAGGAGGATGAATGCTGACATCGGTGAAGAACTGGGAGTGGAAAGCCTAATGGCCAGATTAAGGAAATCATGAACAATCGAAAGTGTTATGTCACATGAATGGAAGACAACAGAATACCAGAATTGATGACGAAATTTTATCAAGTGAATAGAAGGTGTTTAGGAAGACCGAGGAAATGGTAGTAAGATCAATAATTTCAACCAAGAGGGCAAAACAGACAAATGCCTAATACACGCAGAAAGTAGAAGCTATACCATATTAAAAAATAGAATGATTTTTTAAGTAACTATGATGCATTGTTAACTTTGGAAATTACGTATAAAACTATGGTCCGATGTAACAGAGATCGTGAAGTCAGTGATCCTATCAGATTAAATAAATAAGAAATATTATATACATTCAGTAGCATATATATAAAAATAATTCTGTAAACATATACTGTTGCTGAGCAGTGTTGCGCCGGCCGATGTGGCCGAGCGGTTCTAGACGCTTCAGTCTGGAACCGCGTGACCGCTACGGTCGCAGGTTCGAATCCTGCCTCGGGCATGGATGTGTGTGATGTCCTTAGGTTAGTTAGGTTTAAGTAGTTCTAAGTGCTAGGGGACTGATGACCTCAGATGTTAAGTCCCATAGTGCTCAGAGCCATTTGAACCATTTGAGCAGTGTTGCCTCCCTTTCCTTTTACGAATTGCCCACCTTGTCTGCATGAGTTCGTAGTCAATGTATAGAGTGCGCTGTTTATATAGGGGCCGTGATGGTGGTGTCGGGTGAGCGAGACATTGCCTGGAACCAGTGAGCTGGGACAAGTGGCGCCCGGGTGCTGACGTCATCGTCTCTCGCCGACAACGGGGTCACGTGGCCCGAATTGGTGGTGAGGCATACTGACTGTGGGCAGTTGGAAAATTGTGTGTGTAAAACGGTTTTCTTAGTGTAGAGCTCACTCAAGTAGTCCGGACCTAATTAAATTGCCGTGTGATAATCTACACTCCTGGAAATTGAAATAAGAACACCGTGAATTCATTGTCCCAGGAAGGGGAAACTTTATTGACACATTCTGGGGTCAGATACATCACATGATCACACTGACAGAACCACAGGCACATAGACACAGGCAACAGAGCATGCACAATGTCGGCACTAGTACAGTGTATATCCACCTTTCGCAGCAATGCAGGCTGCTATTCTCCCATGGAGACGATCGTAGAGATGCTGGATGTAGTCCTGTAGAACGGCTTGCCATGCCATTTCCACCTGGCTCCTCAGTTGGACCAGCGTTCGTGCTGGACGTGCAGACCGCGTGAGACGACGCTTCATCCAGTCCCAAACATGCTCAATGGGGGACAGATCCGGAGATCTTGCTGGCCAGGGTAGTTGACTTACACCTTCTAGAGCACGGTGGGTGGCACGGGATACATGCGGACGTGCATTGTCCTGTTGGAACAGCAAGTTCCCTTGCCGGTCTAGGAATGGTAGAACGATGGGTTCGATGACGGTTTGGATGTACCGTGCACTATTCAGTGTCCCCTCGACTATCACCAGTGGTGTACGGCCAGTGTAGGAGATCGCTCCCCACACCATGATGCCGGGTGTTGGCCCTGTGTGCCTCGGTCGTATGCAGTCCTGATTGTGGCGCTCACCTGCACGGCGCCAAACACGCATACGACCATCATTGGCACCAAGGCAGAAGCGCTCTCATCGCTGAAGACGACACGTCTCCATTCGTCCCTCCATTCACGCCTGTCGCGACACCACTGGAGGCGGGCTGCACGATGTTGGGGCGTGAGCGGAAGACGGCCTAACGGCGTGCGGGACCGTAGCCCAGCTTCATGGAGACGGTTGCGAATGGTCCTCGCCGATACCCCAGGAGCAACAGTGTCCCTAATTTGCTGGGAAGTGGCGGTGCGGTCCCCTACGGCGCTGCGTAGGATCCTACGTTCTTGGCGTGCATCCGTGCGTCGCTGCGGTCCGGTCCCAGGTCGACGGGCACGTGCACCTTCCGCCGACCACTGGCGACAACATCGATGTACTGTGGAGACCTCACGCCCCACGTGTTGAGCAATTCGGCGGTACGTCCACCCGGCCTCCCGCATGCCCACTATACGCCCTCGCTCAAAGTCCGTCAACTGCACATACGGTTCACGTCCACGCTGTCGCGGCATGCTACCAGTGTTAAAGACTGCGATGGGGCTCCGTATGCCACGGCAAACTGGCTGACACTGACGGCGGCGGTGCACAAATGCTGCGGAGCTAGCGCCATTCGACGGCCAACACCGCGGTTCCTGGTGTGTCCGCTGTGCCGTGCGTGTGATCATTGCTTGTACAGCCCTCTCGTAGTGTCCGGAGCAAGTATGGTGGGTCTGACACACCGGTGTCAATGTGTTCGTTTTTCCATTTCCAGGAGTGTAGTTGCGCACGGTATCTGAATCGTGACTGCAGAATGAAGCCCCCTTGTGGCTTATGCACCTAGTGTGAATTTCGTCCCCCAGAAACCCACTTCCTCTCCAAAAGGGTAGATCGAACTTTTGCAACTGAGCGTGATTGTCCCACCCACACAAGAGTCTCACTGTCCCGCCTGTCTCGTTCACAGTTGAGTTGCAAATTCTGGCTTTTTAGGTTTCTTAGTCCACGTTTGACAGTACTTCTGGAATTATTTTTCTGTTCTGTCACCTCTTGTGATATCCACAGAGCAGCACGCTGTTTCTGTGACAGTGTTGAGTGTGTAGTGGTGGTCCAGACTTAGACGCATCTTAGTCTGTTCCAGCGTCATGAACAATGTATGATGCCACCTTATGGGACCTTTGGACCGTAGTGCCTTCGCTTCTACATGCACCATGTTCGCTGAGGAGATCGCCACGCGCCAAGTTATGTAACTAAATGGTTCAAATGGCTCTGAGCACTATGCGACTTAACTTCTTAGGTCATCAGTCGCCTAGAACTTAGAACTAATTAAATCTAACTAACCTAAGGACATCACACACATCCATGCCCGAGGCAGGATTCGAACCTGCGACCGAAGCGGTCGCTCGGCTCCATACTGTAGCGCCTAGAACCGCACGGCCACTCCGGCCGGCAGTTATGTAACTGTAATCTGTTAATTGTTTCATGGAACTGCGGTTTTCCTCATTCCAAAGGCCTAAGCGGTCAGTGAAGGTTGTATTTTTAATTACAGTGGGAAGCTACTCCTGTTGTAAACTGCTTGTTCCTTGGGTTTAATAGTTTATGTAATGTGGCAGCCAACCCCCTCCCCCATTTTCTTTAATGTTGGGTCTGAACGGCACTGGCCTTGGGACCTCGTGCTTGGTTTGGCCACAGTTGACTGTAATACGCAAGTGCAGTGACTAGATTTAAACAGATTGTTTTAATAATTCCTTATGTTGTCAAGTCATCGCCCTGATGGTTTCTGTTTATTGTTTGGTGTCACCATTCAGTCTTGTAATAGGAAAAGCATATAATTTGCATTGTGTGGCTTATACCTTGTGCTTAAGGGCTTTATTTCTGCTGAATATTTTAGTTGCGCCTTTTCAATTGTGAGCGATGGGCTTGGGGTGGTGTTCCTTTCTACTGAAGATTCCTTAAAAAAAGGGAGGGAGAGAAAAGGCCACGATGCCAAATATCAAATATGAAATTTGTTTCTTCACAGATTGTCTAAGGTTAGCTACGGTGACGGAATTTTTCTCGCTGGAGATATAGAGATATCATCTAGTCCTGACATTTCATATATGTCATATTTTTAATTCTAAAATTCAGGTCATTGCACGTGAGCATCATGATTGTTTAAATGTTGAATCAGCCTAGTGGGGCAAGTTTGTAACGTTCTTGTCAAAAGGTAATGGAAAATAGAACTACACTTATTTGCACCTGTTACTATTTTCTCAAGCTGTGCCTTTTCTTAAAACATATACAGTCTGTGGTTTAAATGATCATCACATTTGGTCGTGATTTGACATTAAAAGATTTGCAGTTTATGAACTTGTCTAAAAAATACACGGTGTATCATAATTAATAGCGTAAATGCATTCAATTGAAAGTACACAATAGTAGAAGCAAAAAAGTCTCAGTAAACATAGGGTCGAAAATGCATACCTTACTAGCTTCGAGCAATTTTTCATTTTGATACTGTGAAGCAAATCTCTTTTACTGCAAGCTCTTTGCTTCCTACGTTTTGGGAAGTAGTAGTATGGACCAAAACAGGAAAAAAATGTCCAGTAAACATTTGCTTTAAAATGCATACCTTAAAAGTTACAAGCAATTGTTCATTAGAAGAGTTGTGTTTCCAAGTAGCGAAGATGAGCACGTGCTCATAGCTCTTAAGGTACACATTTTAGAGAACATTTTTACTGGACTTTTTTTCCTTGTTTTGGTCCATACTACTACTTCCCAACATGTGGAAATCAAAGAGCTTGCAGTAGAAGCGATTTGCTTCAAAATATCGAAGATGAAAACTTGCTCGTAGCTGTTTACTGAGACTTTTTTGCCTCTAGTACTGTGTACTTTCAACTGTATACGTTTGCGCCATTAATTATGACACACCTTGTATACAAATTTGATAAAAGACCCTGTTTCATTTTATAACTGTTGTTGGTATCCAAACTGTTGTTCTCTTTTTAATTACTGTTCAATGTGATTGTTTCTCATAGTACCTATAGCGTTTTTTATGGTGATAAAGTTTGTCAGATGGTGAGTGTTTGTACTTAAAATGCTATCTCAGTCCTTTCACCTGTTTGATTTTGGTTGAGCCACACTCTGCAAATTGGAGTTTCTGTTGTTATGAAAAATAATTGTATCCAGTAGAGCCGACTTGGATGGAGAGGCGCCGAGTCAAGAAAGTGCGCTGCGAGCTGAAGCAATCAGTGAGCCAAGGTCGCAGAGAGCAGATTCAGATTTGAGTCACTTTGCGATCCACGCTGTACGAGCTGTGCAGAGCAGTAAGCGAGTGAGCTGGAGAGCCAGAGAGCTATTGGGAACAGCTCTGCTGCAAAACTAAATCCAAGCGACGTGCAAAGCAGTGAGTGAAAAAAGCTTTGGGAGCAATTTCACGGACCTCTGTTTTCAGGTTATTTAATTCTCCTGTCGGAGTGAAAACACCGTCATTGGTTTGCGCCACCAATTCGTTCTTCATATCATAATTCTGAAACAAGTCTCTTACCACAGCGAAAAAAGCAGCGGCAGTTGTAGCTGGAGTAACATCACGAAAACCAAGAAAATGTTCTCCAATGTTGGCCGTTGGAGTCCACTAGTCTCACAACACTAGAGTATTGTGACGTGTCTAAAATGTCTGTCGCTTAGTCCACAATTCAGGCATAAATGAGGTTATATCCAGACAAAATCTTATATTCACAGTGCTTCTCATTTATACACTACTGTACATTAAATTTGCTACACCACGAAGATGACGTGCTACAGACGCGAAATTTAACCGACAGGAAGACGATGCTGTGATATGCAAATGATTACCTTTTCAGAGAAATCACACAAGGTTGACGTCGGTGCCGACACCTACAACGTGCGGACATGAGGAGAGATTCCAACTGATTTCTCATACACAGTTGACCGTCGTTGCCTGGTGAAACGTTGTTGTAATGCCTCGTGTAAGGAGCAGAAATGCGTACGTATCGCGACAATGCTGCTTCCGTTGGTCGAGATCCAATGACTATTAGCAGAATACGGAATCGGTGGTTTCAGGAGGGTAATACGGAACGCCGTGCTGGATCCCAGTCGAGATGACAGGCATCTTATCCGCACGGCTGTAACGGATCGTGCAGCCCCGTCTCGATCCATGAGTCAACAGATGGGAACTTTTACAAGACAACAACCATTTGCACGAACAGTTCGACGACGTTTGCAGCAGCACGGACTATGAGTTCGGAGACCATGGCTGCGGTTACCCTTGACGCTGCATCACAGACAGGAGCGTGCGATGGTGTACTCAACGACGAACCTGGGTGCAAGAATGGCAAAACGTCATTTTTCCGGATGAATCCAGTTTCTGTTTACAGCATCATGATGGTCGCATCCGTGTTTGGCGACAACGCTGTGAACGCACATTGGAAGCGTGTATTCGTCATCGCCATACTGGCGTATCACCCAGCATGGTAGTATGGGGTGCCATTGGTTACACGTCTCTGTCACCTCTTGTTCGCATTGACGGCACTTTGAAAACAGTGGACGTTACATTTCAGATGTGTTATGACCTGTGGCTCTACCCTTCATTCGATCCCTGCGAAACCCTACATTTCAGCAGGGTAATGGACGACCGCATGTTGCAGGTCCTGTACGGGCCTTTCTGGATACAGAAAATGTTCGTTTCTGCCCTGGCCAGCATATTCTCCAGATCTTTCACCAACTGAAAACGTCTGGTCAATGGTGGCCGAGCAACTGGCTCGTCACAATACGCCAGCCACTACCCCTGATGAAGTGTGGTACCACTTGAAACCGCATGGGCAGCTGTACCTGTACACGCCACCCAAGCTCTGTTTGACTCAATGCCCAGGCGTATCAAGGCCGTTATTACGGTCAGAGGTGGTTGTTCTGGGTACTGATTTCTCAGGATCTATGCACCCAAATTGAATGAAAATGTAATCACATGTCAGTTCTAGTATAATATATTTGTTCAATGAATACCCGTTTATCATCTCCATTTCTTCTTGGTGTAGCAGTTTTAATGGCCAGTAGTGTACATTCCATCAGTTCGTATTTTATAGATTTTAAAAATCACTGGAAGTAGCCCATTTTCTTTCAGTTTACTTTCTAAAGTTCATTTCTGTTTAGCACAAGTTTAAAAATGGATTCAGGAAGTCTTCCGTCTCGTCATGACTTGTGAATGCTATCTCCTACTTACACAAAAGAATTGTGACGTGAGTCAAAATTTTCGTGACGTATGTTCACTTTCACTTCATTGCTGTGTCTGATTTTCATCAATTTGTGATGTTCATTAAGTATCTCTGAAATACTAAACATTTGTTTGCATAGCTTTTTATGTGAAATAAAACTACTTAGATCATCTTTAGAACAAGCATGCCGTGCTAAATCGCTAGAGAAATTCGAAACTCTCAGCGGATCATATGGTGTCTCTTGTGCTTAAGAGCAAAAATTTGCCTTAGAGCAAGCGCTCAGCTGCTTGCGCTGCTTATACCATAAACTCTGGAATGCACGTGTTTTGAACTTCTCTTCTCAAGAAGGTGTAACGCCGGTGAGAGATGTCCTTTCTTCAGTATTTCTTGTCTTTCGGTTTCACATCTCCTTGAGAACGAAAGCTCCAGCAAGCAAATAATGATGTTCTTACTCAAAAACGCTACATCAAGCCTTGTACAAGGTTGGGCTTCATCCATTTTCAGTGAGCACAGAACAGCTAACGTAAGAGTATCCTGAAGGGGCAGCACCACAACTGCTGGTCTCTCATGATACCGACGCGCACAGCAACACGGCTACGACAGCATGTATCCCGTCCTATGTTCCTAGTGGTGACTAAGGTTACCATGGCAACCGAGTGTTTGCAGGCTTTCTGGCGTCGCCAGATTCTCCGCGCCTCTGGCTGCCTTAAGTTAGGGTTAAGCTTTCGCTCTTCGACCTGCTCTCTATAGTGCTGTGGCGGTTTAGAAGAAATAACACAAGCTAATCTCTTTCTCTCTCGTCGACAAAAATGCATGAAGCTTTATTGTAAAAACAGTTATTGCTGTTACTACTAAGACCTCTACTTCTTCCACAGAAAAGTGAGGAGGCCTCCTTTACCTCCTCTGATCAACCACATCTGCTGGATTGACCGTGTGGTGTTACCTTGTGGTATCTTTCCATTATTTTGAAGTTATCAGGCCCTTTCCATTGCAGTATTCGCTATCACTGTGAGTCTACGTGACGTATTAGTGCTGCAAAGACTGTTCACGCAAAGTCACAAGTTGCTTACACAAATTACGGTCCATTTTTCACGTCCATCATTAGTGCAAACACGAGACTTATTTATGAGCTAATACAGAGTTGATTCTCTGGTAACTACACTGTTTATTTTTCTTTAATTGAGTAAATTTAATTCGTTGCCCCATAAATTAAATAATGGAAGATATCAATTATCTAGTAAAATAACCACGATAACTAAATGATCCATTCTGAACACGTGAGATGTCTTTTCGTGTTGAAACTTCCTGGCGGATTAAAATCGTCTGCCGAATCGGGACTCGAAGTCGGGACTTTTGCCTTACGCGGGCAACTGCTGTGTCGGCTGAGCTAAATAATGGAACATGTCAGTTATCAAGTAAAATAACCATGATAAATAAATGATCCATTCTGAACACGTGAGATGTCTTTTCGTGTTGAAACTTCCTGGCAGATTAATATTGTCTACCGAATCGGGACTCAAAGTCGGGACCTCTGCCTTACGCGGGCAATTGCTCTTCCGACTGAGCTAACCATGCATAGCTTTAATTCCGCCAGTACCTCGTCTCCTGCCTTCCAAACTTGACCAAGTCTCTGCGAACGGTGCAGAACTAGCACTCCTGGAAGGAAGGATATTACGGAGACATGGTTTAGCCACAGCCTGGGGGAGGTTTCGAGATATACGGGAAGATTACGTCATGGTCACGCAGTGATTCCGAAATTAGATATTGTATTATAAGGCTCACTCAGTTGCAGATATAGACCCAGATCACAATCTGGTAATAATGAAGCGTAAGCTCAAGTTTAAGAGACTAATCAGGATGAGTCAGTGCTCAAAAAAGTGGGATACGAAGGTAATAAGGAATGAAGAGATACGCTAGAATTTCTCTAGGCTGTAGACTCAGCAATAATGAATAGCTCAGTAGCAATTCAGTTGAAGAGAAATGTACATCACTAAAAAGGGCAGTCACAGAATTTGGAAAGAAAACTGTACGAGTAAGTACAAGGAAGGATACTCTGAAGGAACCATGGATAACAGAAGAAATACTTCAGTTGGTCGACGAACGAATGAAGCACAAAAATGTTCACGGTAATTCAGAAATACAAAAACAAAAGTCATTTAGGAATAATAAACAGGAAATGAAGGGGAGCTAAGGCAAAATGACTGCATGAAAAATCTGAAGAAATCGAAAAGAAATGATTTTCGGAAGGACTGACTCAGCATATAGATTAAAAGCAAGGGCAGTAAAATTTAGAGTGCAATGGGAATTCCACTGTTAAACGCAGAGGAGATAGTGGATAAGTGGAAAGAGTACAATGATGGCCTCTACGAAGGAGAAGACGTCATAGAAGAAGAAACAGGAGTCGACAGGGAAGAGAGAGGGGATCCATTTTTAGAATCAGAATTTTAAATAGTTTTGTACAACTTACGATCAAATAAAACAGAAGGTATAGATAACATTCCATCCAATTTCTAAAATCATTCGGGGAAATGACAACAAAACGACTATGTACGTTTGTGTATAGAATGTATGACACCTACGATATACCATCAGACTTTCTGAAAACCATCGTGCATACAATTCCAAAGACAGCAAGAGCCGATAAGTGCGAAATTTATCGCACAGTGAGCTTAACAGCTCATGCATCCAAACTGCTAACAAGGATAATGTGCAGAAGAATGGAAAACAAAATTGAGGATATGTGAGATGACGATCGGTTCGGCCTTAGGGAAGCAAGGTTCAACACAAATCAAAATACATTCTTTCGATTTGTCGACCTTGAAAGAGCGTTGGGCAATGTAAAACAGTGCAAGATGTTAAAAACTTTGAGAAAAATGAGGCTAAGCTATAGGGATAGTCGTGTAATACACAACGTGTACAAGAACGAAGAGAGAACAATGAGACTGGAAGGCCAAGAACGAAGTGTTCGGATTGAAAATGGTGTAAGGCAGGGGTGTAGTCTTTCGCCCCTGTTGTTTAATCTATACATCGAAGAAGCAATAACGGAAATAAAAGAATGATCCAATAGTGGAATTGAAATCCAGGGTGTAAGGATATCAGTGATGCCGGCCGTGTGGCCGAGCGGTTCTAGGCGCTTCAGTCTGGAACCGCACGACCGATATGGTCGCAAGTTCGAATCCTGCCTCGGGCATGGATGCATGTGATGTCCTTACGTTAGTTAGATTTAAGTAGTTCTAAGTTCTAGGGGACTGATGACCTCAGATGTTTAGTCCCATAGTTCTCAGAGCCATATGAACCAGTTTGATATCAATGATAACCTTCGCTGATGATATTGCTATACTGACCGAAAGTGAAGATGGTTTGCAGAATGTGTTAAATGGAATGTACAGTCCAGTAACTAAAGGATATGGATTGAGAGTAAATGACAGAAAGACGAAAGTCAGAAGAAGCAGTGGAAATGAGAACACCGAGAAACTGAATATCAGAACTGAGGACCCCGAAGTAGACGAAATCGAGTAATTCTGCTACCTAGGCAGCAAAATAACTTAAGAACGGAGCAAAGAGGACATGAAAAGCGGGAAAGCACTGGCAAAAAGGGCATTCCTGGCCAAGAGAAGTCTGCTAGTGTCAGACATAGTTATTAATTTGAGGAAGAATTTTCAGAGAAAGTACGTTTGGAGCTCAGAATTGTGTGGCAGTGAGATACGGACAGACATGGAACATAAAAGAATCGAGGTCTATGAGATATGGCGCTACAGCAGAATGTTGAAAATGGGCGGACTGATAAGATAAGGAATGAGGAGGCTCTCACCAGAATCGGTGAGGAAAGGAAAATATTAAAAACGATGACAAGAAGAAGGAACGAGATGTTATGACATCTTTTAAGACATTAAGGAATAACTTAAAGGGTATTAGAGGCAGCAGTAGACAATAAAAACTGTAGCGGAAGACAGAGATTGGCGTACATTCAGAGAATAATTAAGCCTGGTGGCACAATAGAGGAGTTTCTTGGCGCAAGGCATCAACCAGTCAGTAGACTGATGTCTCAAAAAAAAATTTTTCAGGAAAATCGTATGCCATACTTCCTGTAAAATAGTGGAAATTTCAGGTAATGGTGAAAGACATGAACAGCGATCACGCACCCTTCTCTCCATATAAGACCACACAGAATCAACAACATTCATGTCTGCTGAATGGTGATGGCCGTGGCGATGCGACAGTTGTCGTGAAATCAGTGCAGGATGATGCGAGCTGCGTCAACGTGGCTCCTATCCTCTTGTAGCACAGCATCAGCACTGGAGAACAAACATTGTGCCACGGAATGGACTTTGTAACCTCCCCACAAAATAAAATAAATAATATGAATAATATTCACGTTTAGTGTAACCTCAAAACAGCAAAATTCCTAAACTGCTCAACAGTAAAAATTATAATTATGTCGTTCCCATTCAGTGTAACGTCCCAACAAAAAAAAAAATTCAGTAACCTGGTGATAATACAATGTAACTAACCTCTCAATTAAATTGTCACTCATGACTTTTCAATAATTGACTGTGAATTTAACCTGGTAAATTTTGGACGTCAGCAGTGCTACGTCATGGCCCTGAAAGATCATTCTGAATTTAAAAAAAGAAAAATTCTTACCTCAATGAAGTCACCGGAATAATCTGCTCTTACAATAAATTTTTCCGGCACAGCTCTGTGCAATGCTGGCCGACCTATCTGTCATTTATGATTTTTCTATTGCAATAATCGGGATGATCATGGATGGCAGAAATTAGTAAACTCCTTAAATTGAAATGAATGGTTGTTAAAAGTCACTTTTTATGACAAAGATTATTATTAAGATATTTTTAAAACATTTACATGGGACTTGAGATAACATTACCACATATGTGCGAGGCTTCTTTTTACCTTATACAATAATACTCAGGCTCCGACATCGCTGCACCGCGACCGGGCCAGCCAACACGATACACCATACCAGACCAGAGCAGACATCAGACTAGACACAACTTACTGCTACAGCTACACAGTTCCTACTGCAGTCAACACTGCTCTCTGGTCAGAGACCTTGCATATCGCAGGCAGCGAATGAGCAATACACCTCTTACAACTTGACCAGCCGAAATGGTCAAATAATGATTGGCAGTAATGTGACCTTGTAGAGGAATCATGTAGCCCATGGAATACCACGAGATGGCTGCGCAAATCATCACCGATTCTTTACCATGAGAAGTTGGAAACAGTGTGAAATAGCACTCGTTCGACCAAATGACTGTCTTCCATTTTTCCATAGCCCAAGTTTCACGATCAGCACCATTTGCTCCAATTATGGATATTTGCATTGCTGATGAGTGGTTTTGGAAGTCCAGCTAATACTACAATTCAGAGCTCTATTTTTTAGTTTTTTTTTATGCTGACAGGAGTTGCGAGAGCGACATTCAATTCTGCAGTGGCTTTTGGAACCGTCGTCCTCTTAGTTTTCGTCAGAATCCCGCTTGAATGAGTGTCTTTCACGATCACTCGATGCACACTTTTTTTCGCGTTGTGACTTAGAGGATGATGTTTTACCGCATCCCTGTATGCAATATACACACATCAGAAAAAGTTTCGCCTCATCCCGGTTCCCAGAACTACAGAAGATAGACGTTGACTGTGGATATTGTATCACAGACACAGTCCCTTTGACCGTTCAGAGATGTCACTAAAGCCGCCCACAGATGTAAACAACCATGCATGAGCAGCACCTATTAGATGGAGGGGGTCCGACAGCCGATCAGTTCCAGTCATTCCACCAGAAAAGAGGCACACGGCTCGTCTGTAGTTCAACCAAGCCTAGACGGTCAACACCGCTGTTCGATTGCGTCCGCATTGTTTCTTTGTGCCAGGAAGGGCTCTCAACAAGTGAAGTGTCCAAGCGTCTCTGAGTGAACCAAAGCGATGTTGTTCGGACATGGAGGAGATACGGAGAGACAGGAACTGTCGATGACATGCCTCGCTCAGGCCGCCCAAGGCCTACTGCTCCAGTGGATGATCTCTACCTGCTGATTATGGCTCGAAGGAAACCTGACAGCAACGCCACCATGTTGAATAATGCTTTTCGTGCAGCCACAGGGCGTCGTGTTACGACTCAGAGCAATAGGCTGCATGAAGCGCAACTTCACTCCGACGTCCATGGAAAGGTTCATCTTTGCAACCACGACAGGATGCAGCGCGGTAGAGATGGGCCCAACAACATGCCGAATGGACCGCTAATGATTGGCATCACGTTCTCTTCACCGATGACTGTCGCATATGCCTCCAACCAGACAATCGTAGGAGACGTGTTTGGAGGCAACCCGGACAGGCTGAACGCCTTAGACACACTGTTCAGCGAGTGTAGGAAGGTGGAGGTTCCCTGCGGTTCTGGGATCGCATTATGTGGGGCCGACGTACGTAGCTGATGGTCATGGAAAGCGCCGTAACGGCTGTATGATACGTGAATGCCATCCTGCGGCCGATAATGCAACCATATCGGCAGCATATTAGCGAAGCATTCGTCTTTATAGATGACAATTCGCACCCCCATCGTGCACATCTTGTGAATGACTTCCTTCAGGATAACTACTAGAGTGGCCAGCATGTTCTCCAGATATGAACCCTATCGAACATGCCTGGGATGGATTGAAAAGGGCTCTTTATGGACGATGTGACCCACCAACTACTCTGAGGGATCTACACCGAATCGACGTTGAGGAGTGGACAATCTGGACTAACACTGCCTTTATGAACTTGTGGATAGTATGCCACGACGAATACAGGCATGCATCAATGCAAGAGGACGTCCTACTGGATATTAGAGGTACCGGTGTGTAGAGCAATCTGGACCATCACCTCTGAAGGTCTCGTTGTATGGTGATATAACATGCAATGTGTGGTTTTCATGAGAAATAAAATGGGCGGAAATGATGTTTATTTTGATCTCTATTCCAATTTTCTGTACAGGTTTCGGAACTCTCGGAACCGAGGTGATGCAAAACTTTTTTTATGTGTGTAGATCTTCGACAACCGTTCGCTCGACGATTGATCCGTACCCAAAGACTGGAAAGTTGCACAGGTCACATCAATATTCAAGAAAGATAGCAGGAGTAATCCACTAAATTACAGGTCCTATCATTAACGCAGAGGGATTTTGGCACATATATTGGGTTAGAACATTGTGAAGTACCCCGAAGAAAACGGTGTATTGACACAAGGTCAACACGGATTTAGAAAACATCATTCTTGTGTATTTCGGGCTTTTGACACTGTACCCCACAAGCGGCTTGTAGTGAAATTGCGTGCCTATGCAATGTCGTCTCAGTTATGTGACTGGATACGTGATTTCCTGTCAGAGAGGTCGCAGTTCGTAGTAATTGACGGAAAGTCATCGAGTTAAAAAGAAGTGATTTCTGGCGTTCCCCAATGTAGTGTTATAGGCCCTTTGCTGTTCCTTATTTGTATAAACGATTTGGGAGACAATCTAACCAACCGTCTTAGGTTCTTTGCAGATGACGCTGCCGTTTGTCCACTAGTAAAGTCATCAGAAGATCAAAACAAATTGCAAAACGATTTAGAAGAGACATATGTGTGCTGTGAAAAGTGGTAATTGATCCTAAGTAACGAAAAGTGTGGGGTCATCCACGTCAGTTCTAAAGCGAATCCGTTCGATTACACGATAAATCTGTCAAACCTATAGGCTGTATATTCAACTAAATACCTAGGAATTACAATTACGAAAAACGTAAATTGGAAGGGACACACAGAATATGTTGTGGGGAAAGCTAACCAAAGGATGCGTTTTATTGGCAGGACACTTAGGAAACGTGACAGATATACTAAGCCGACCGCCTACACTACCCTTTTCCGTCCTCTATTAGAATACTGCTGCGCGTTATGGGATCCCTACCAGATAGGATTGACGGGGTTCAACGAAAAAGTTAAAAGAAGGGCAGCACGTTTTGTATTATGGCGAAATAGGGGAGAGACTGTCACTGAAATGATACAGGATTTGGGATGGACATCATTAAAACAAAGGCGTAGTTCCTTGCGAAGTAATCTTCTCACGAAATTCCAAATTCTCCTCCGATTGCGAAAATATTTTGCTGACGCCGACCTAAATAGAGGGAAACGAACATCATGATAAATTAAGGCGAATGAGAGCTCGTTCAGAAAGATATAGAAGTTCGTTCTTTCCACGCGCTTTACGAGATTGGAATAATAGGGAATTGTGAAGGTGGTTTGAGGAACCCTCTGTCAGGCACTTAAATGTGATTTACAGCGTATTCATGTAGATGTAGATGTAGACGTAGACACGGTGCGCATTGAAAAACAAACACTTTAGTCGTCTTGGTTACTGTCGCAACACCATACAGGCACCAACAATTCGCCCACTACCGAATGGACTCCCTCACAAGCATACAGAACACTTTTCTGATCACGACTGACACAACATTGCGTAGGTGTCTTTAATTGTCAACCATAACATCATACACTGCAGACTTGGCTAGTATCTGGATTTCTCGCGGTATTTCCCTATTTATGTCCATACCGTGTAATCACCAGCTTACAAACGTTATGAAGCTTTATAGAAAACTGACACTTTCTTAAATACGTAAGTTCGCTAGGGCAACATTTACGATTGCTGATCCATCTTCTTCATTTATTCGAATGCCGAGGTGGTTCACATCACAATATCGGCGTGTTTGAGCAAACTATTATTCCATTACAAAGCTACGGCACATCGGAAAACGTGTGCCCTATTACTCGTAGATAGAGGAGAAGGTTACTTGGGGCTCCGTACTAGGTGTCTATCATATTAAACGCAACTGCGGTGACGCAAAAGTCGTGTAGACTGCCGGACAGCCGGAGAAAGTTGCAAGGAGCACAAAAAGGACAAACGCCGATATTAAGCAACCAAAAAATCTACGTTGCAGAAGATTGTATGGGTACGAAAGACTAGATGAAATATGAAGAAATTGAGTTGTTGAGACAAACCTCATCGTTTTTGGACTGTATCCTAATGTGGGCTACTGAAATACGAGCCGGCCGGAGTGGCAGTGCGGTTCTAGGCGCTGCAGTCTGGAGCCGAGCGACCGCTACGGTCGCAGGTTCGAATCCTGCCTCGGGCATGGCTATATGTGATGTCCTTTGGTTAGTTAAGTTTAATTAGTTCTAAGTTCTAGGCAACTGATGACCTCAGAAGTTAAGTCGCATAGTGCTCAGAGCCATTTGAAACATTTTTTGGAAATACGAGT